>NW_006399822.1:5786693-5810242 GCF_000299155.1 Elephantulus edwardii
GTTGAAAAATGGAATTACCATTTGATGCAGCAATCTCACTACTAGATGTCTATCCTAAGTAAATAAGAGCTACAACCTGAACTGATTGATACAGGCACACCCATGTTTATTGCAACATTGTTTACAGGGAGATGGAAACCACCCATGTGTCCACCAATGGATGAATGGTTAAAGAAACTATGGTACGGTCCCACAATGGAGTATTATGCAACACTAAAGAACAATAAAGAATTCTCTAAACACTGAATAACATGGATGAACCTAGAGGACGTTATTATGAAGTCAGTCAGTCACAATAGGACAGTTATTGGATACACCATTCTTATAAAATGCTAGAGCTTAGCGTGTAAGAAGTTTTGCTGCTAACCTAAAGGTCATGTCTCCTTGGCCACGGCTGATCCCACCAGCAGTTCCGAGGAAGAACAAAGGGCAATGTCCTCCAGGGCAATTTACAGTTGGGTGTGTCTGGTTTTTGTTTTGAGGGTGAAAGGAATGATAGATGGAGTAGAAAAGGCAGAGCTCAGAGAGAGAGAGACTCGAGGATGAGTCAGTCTCCAGAAGTGAAGGAATGGAAGATTTGTTTATTCATACCCAGTGGAGGATAAGCTATGAGCGGTCTCAGATGTGGTGGCAATGAGAAGGGCAAGTTCACATTCACAGTCATTCTCAGATGGTTACCAAGGGTAGGAAGGCAGAGAGGAGGGAGTCAGTGTCCATAAACAGACTCTGTGCTGTCGACTGGGAGCTGCCTCCTAGCTGACCCTCCAGTGGGTCTTCAGAGGCAGTTAATCATACGGGAGGAGACTGCCCATCTTTCTCCCATGGAGCAGCTACTGGATTCAAACCATGTGTTTTTGGGTTAGCAATGCAACTCCTTATCTCTAGGCCACCAGAGTTCCCTAATAAATAAAGACTAGGGCTTTATTAAGGTGGGTAAAGAGAAAGTCAGTATCTAATAAGGGATGATCAAACAGGTTGGGTAATATAATTAGTGTACTATAATAAAATGTGTAGGAATGCTTGAATTAAAACTCAACAGGCTTTTGTAAGCTTTCACATCCCAATAAAAGAAAGAAAAGGCTTATCCTTCCATAAATACTCAAGGCCCAAACATCCATTTCCCTCGCAGAGTTTCACAGGTCTTGGCGAGGTAAGAGCTGGAACAGCCCGTGTCTGGAAATGAAGGTGCTTGAGGGACAGGTAGGGACCAGCGGGCGAGCAGGCGAGTCAGAGATTATCTGGAACCAGCTGCCATCAGGGGGGCAGTGCCTTCTTTGTCCAAGCTGAGCTTGGTGACAGCAGATAAAGAATCAGACTGGCCACTGAGGGAGGCTCAGTGGGTTTATTCAGCTGGATGTTTCTTTATCAGTATGCATCCCTGGTGGCACAGTGGCTAGGGAATTTACTAACTAGCCAAGAGGTTGGTGGTTTGAACCCACAGGCTGCTCTGGGAGAAAGAGGAGACAGTCTGCTTGAGTAACGATGCCTTGGACACCCGGGTAGGACAGGGGCAGCTCTCCTCGCTCCTGTAGAGTCGCCTGGCGTCACAATAGATGCAATGGCATGGCTCTGTCTGTCCGTTTTGTTTTTGTTAAGGTGCCAGGCACACAGCTCTGGACCCACAAGAAGCTTTGGAGACACCAGAGAAAATCCTCCCCTCTGTAAACATTATGTTCTAGTGGGGACTTCAGACAGAACCCGGGAAACACGGGGAATATGCCAATTAGACAGCAGGTTAGGAGGCAGAATGGCTCTAGGGGTTTCAGGAGTGTGTGTGACGAGAAGGTGAGGGGCAGCCCTGAACTAGGGTCAAGAAAGGCATTGCTGAGATTTGAGCAAGACCTGAAGGAGGCGATTCCACAGATGACGGGGTGCTCAGAACGGCAACTTATGCTGTCAAGTCCCAACCCACTTGTAACTGACCCTCCAGCAGGCTTTCAGAGACTGGGAATTGCACAGGAAAAGATCGCCCATCTTTTTCCTGAGGAGAAATGGTGAACATGAACCTCCTCCCGCCCCAGCTTTAAGTCGGCAGTGAAATTCTGTATCTACTCAACCAGCAGAAATGATTATATGAAAAACCAACTTTGAGGTGGAGTTCTGGTTCCTGAAAATGAAGAACTGGACAGGACTATATCTTGGATTATCAAGAGGGTACCTAGATGCCCTCACACAGGCCCATGCCAGAGAGAGGCTGAGCGAGATGTAACTCCATCTAACTTGGAGACACTGTGGGTTTGGTCTTGGACCACTGCAACAATATGAGGGTCGCAGTCACATGGCTCTTCTGGTCGCCCCAGTACATAGGAAAGTTATGCTGTGGTCCATCCCCTATGGACAACTGATCTTTGACAAAGAGATAAAACTCCATCAAGTGAGAAAAAGGTAGTCTCTTCACCAAATGATGCTGGCAAAATTGAGTATCCCTTTGCATAAAACTGAAACAAGACTCATACCTCATACAATATACAAAAACAAACTCAAGATGGATAAAGGATCTAAGTATAAAACTCATAAAGATCACCAAAGGAAAAAAATTGGGACAAACTTAGCAGCCCTGGTCTATGGCATGCATGTTGTTGATTGTTGTTGATTGCCTTCAAGTTGAGCATAACTCATAGCGACCCCATGAACAAAAGGCCTGAAGTCCTTCTACAATTATCGACATTTATCAAAGCTCATAGAGTTTCTGGAGGCATGTTGTTTTGGAAGTGGATTTCACTCATGAATAGACTATCAAACATAACAGAAAATGCACAATCAGCAGAGGATAAACTAGATGATTGGGACCCCCTAAAAATGAAATCCTTATGTGTATCAAAAGATTTCTTCAAAAGAATTAAAGGAGACCCCCAGACTGGAAAAAACATACTGGGCAATGACACACCTGACAAGGGAGGCTTCTCTAAAATTACAGAAAGCCCCAACACCTCATCAAGAAAAAGGCAAACAACCCAATTACAAAATGGGCAGAGGACATGAATAGACATTTCACCAAAGACAACATTCAGATGGTTAACAAACCCATGAAGAGATGCTCAATATGGATCAGCCATTCTAAAGATGTAAATCAATGAGATATCATCTCAGCCAGGCAACAATAGTATCGTTCAATAATACAGTAAACATACATACTGGTGAGGGTGTGGAGAAATAGAACTCTTATACACTGCAAGTGGGAATGTAAAATGGTGTAACCACTATGGAAAGCAGTTTGACACTCTTAGAATATTGGGATCAGAAATACCAATTGATTCTACTACTAGGTATATAAACCAAGAACCAAAGATGTAAGAATTGCAACACAAACTGACATACACACACCCATCCATGTTTATTGCAGCATTAATTATAATAGCAAAGAGTTGAAAACAACCCAAGTGTTCTTCAACAGACAAATGGCTAAAAAACTATGATCCATTCACACATTGGAGTATTATGCATCACTAAAAAATTACCAAGAATTTGTGAATGACATAGATTAATGTAGAACAAATTATATTAAGTGACATAAATCAGCCATTAAAGATCAAATATGGTATAAGATCGCTATTATAAAATGATAAGAAAAATTTTCAGAGGTTATAAATCACATAGGAGGAGCAGCTGGTGGATTCAAACCACCTCCCTTCGGGTTGGCAGTACAACTCTCTACCCACTAGGCCACCAGAGCTCATAGGGTGAGGGAGGAATGGTTTACACACAGGTGGAATTAATCTTGGGGTGTTAACAGTGATGAGAAGGGAAGGAGAGGGGAGTAAAAATGAATAGATACGTAATTTAGGCAAAGAGAAAAGCAATGGACAATTAGAGGCTGACTAGACATTACAATTGTTACACTGACCAATGGCAATTGATGTTATAAAACAAAATTATGAATGATTGAATTAAAAATGATATGTGAACTTTCACTCAAAAATACACACTTTTAAAAACGGGGCATGGTTTGGGGTAAAAATCAGCATACTGAGTTTATTAAGTATGCAATAGTATGATTAAAAAATTTGAAATACTGTGAGAATGACCAAATCAAGGACCCAGAAAGGGAAGTGAGCACACGCTGTTGGAGAAGCAGCCCCGCAGACTTGCTTGTCACAGAGCTGTGGCACACTTGACATTGAGAAATCAAAATGCAGGACAGTGAAGTGAGAGGAGCGGTGCCTTTACAGGAGAGAAGGTGGCCGTGTGACCACGGAAGCAGGGGCCAAAAGGCAATGAGCTGTGGGGGCGTGAGGCAGAGAATGAGGAAGCTGGCCAAGCAGCAGGCACTGTCCCCCGGAGCATCCAGCAGGAACTAGCCCCGACCACCCTGCAGGGCTCCCAGGAGCTAGAACGGACTCACTCGGTGGCAGCCGGGTTTTTGTCTGCTTTTGTAATGGGAAGGGTAGTGCTTACCTGCAGGACTGGGCTCGGGGCTCTGTGGACATGGACTCCTTTCATCCACACGGCCGCAGCCCCTCAGCGAATTCTGTTATCACCAGCATTTTACTGATGATGACCCAGAGCCACAAAGAGGGTCAAATCCCAGACTAGAGCCCCTTCTGTCACCTGGCCTGCTGTCCCTGTGCTAAGCACACCCCAGTCCCAGGCACTACAACTTTCCCCACAAGGCAATATGGCTAGTGGTTGAGAAGTGGACTCTGAAATATAAGTGACCGTCTGTGAGATAGTCTTTCCTTGGGAAATGATGGGAATGATCCTGGCACCTCCTTCAGGCTGCTTGTGAGGAACATGCCATGTATGCCACCTGGTACATCAGAACCTGTCGATACACGGTAACTGCTGCTGCTGTTGTTATGACAAGAAAGCCCAGATCCTAAAAAACAAAGAAAGCCCAGATCCTGCCCAGTAGGAGATCACAGACTAGACACTGTGGGCCTCATTGTCCTTCCTGAATAAATTCTAATGGCAACTTATAGCTGGGCTAAATTCTCTTGCTTTTCAAAACCAAATATAAATGACTGTAGAACACACAATGATAAGTGATATAAGTCAGTTATAAGAGGACAAATATGAGATAAGACCACTATTATAAAATGTTAAAGAAAACTTTCACAGCTCTCACTCACATGGGAAGATGCAGTTGGTGGATTCAAACCTCCTGCCTTTGGGTTACCAGTGTAAACTTCCTCTCCACTAGACCACCAGAGTTCCCAGGGTGAGGCAGGAAAGGTTTATACAGAAATGTAATCAATCTTGAAAGGTTATCAAGGATGGGAAGGGAAATAAAATAAGTAATTTATGTGAAAAGAAAGGTAATGCACAATTAGGGGTAACCAGAATGTACAACTTAAGAAAATGTACAGCTCAAGTAAAAGAAAAAAGAACAAAGAACGTACAACTGAACAATTAAAAAGATACTAAAAAAAAAGAAGCCAAGGATAGAAATATAATTTCTGCAAAGCAGACATATAAATGACCATTAAATACACAGAAAAATACTCAACATCATCAGTCATTAAGAAAATGCAAATCAAAACCACAGGGAGAGATCAGTTCACAGCCACAAACATTTTAAAGGTAAAATGCCAGACAGTAACAAGTGTTAGGGAGGAAACTGAAAACCCAAGGTGCTCATGCTGAACCCAGACAAACCCTCTTGTCAAGCAGATTCACAGTTCAGAGATTGTCAATTTCAACAAGAACCAACTGCCCGCCTTTCTCCTGTAGAGGAGCTAGTGATTTCAAACTGCTGGACAGGGTCTGTCTTGTTGCCCAGTTGTACATGTTATGAACTATGCAGTGGGATTGCAAAATGGTGCAGCCCCTTTGAAAAACAGGCAATTGTATTCCTAAGGCGAGAAAACATCAAACCAAACTCAGTGCCATGAGTCAATTCCGACTCACAGTGACAATGGAGGCCAGAGGAGCGCTGTCCCAGAGAGTTGCTGAAGTTGTAAATCAGGAAGCCAACTGTCGCATCTTTATCATGGAGCAGCTCGTGGGTTCAAACCACTAACCCTTTGGTTAGCAGCCAGAACACTGAGCTACTGCACTATCTTACAAGGTATATCTTTGTATCTTTCCAAAGGAAACAAAAATATGTCTACAATAAAACTTGTACAAGAATGCTGAGTAGTAGTAACATTATTTATGATAAGCAGGAAATGGAAGCAATGTGAATGTCCACCAACTGAGGACTGGATTAAAAAAATGTGGTCTATCCAATGGGATCTTGTTCATCCATAAAAAGTAATGATGTTATCCCAGATGCTACAACTTGAATGGACCTTGAAAACATGCTAAGTAAAACCCATCAATCATAAAAGATTACATATTGTGTGATGGATCACTTGTCACTTATTAAATGGCCTTTCCCACTGGGCCAATTGGTAGCACCATGACAGATGGAGAAGAGATTGAGATTGCCAACAATTTCAGCTTCCTTGGGTCCACAGTCAACACTCTTGGAACCAGCAGCCAGGAAGTCAAAAGACAAATTGTATTAGGAAAGTCTGCTGTCAGGGACCTCTCCAGAGTGCTGAAGTACAAAGAGTTCAGTCTAGAGACTAAGGTGCACCTGATCCAGGACATGGTCTTTGCAGTTTCTTGCTATGCATCAGAGAGCTGAACAACTAATATAGATGACAGAAAAAGAACTGATGCCTTTGTGGTGCTGGGGAAGAGTGTTGAACATATCATGGACTACCAAGAGAACAAAGAGGTCTATTCTGGAGAGGGTAAAACCAGCTTAATCTCTGCAGGCAAGGATTTTGAAGCTCTGTCTCATATACTTAGGGCATGTTGCCAGGAGGGTCCAATCCTTGGAGAAGGACAAAATGCTTGGATGGGTGGAGGGACAGGACAGGAAAGGAAGACCCTGGATGAGATGGACTGACACAGTGACTGAGGTAATAGGGACACATGTATCTGAGATCATGAGATTGGCTCAGGATAGAACAGAGTTCAGAGCTATTGTGTATAGAGTTGCTTTGAGTCACAGGCAACCTGATGGCACTTAACCACAACAATCATAGTTTTGTTACTCTCACCACATAACTGACTGGGGCCCTGCAAAGAAGTTGTATGGAACCTCAATGAGGGGATTGGCCAAGTTTACCATTCACTAGTCTTAAACAGGTAGGTCTTGGAGAAGGTGCCAACAGAGTGCTCTTTGGAGGCAAAGATGACAAAGCTTCATCTCACATACTTGGGGCATGTTGTTTGGAGAGATTATTCCTTGGAAGGCGACATCATGCTTGAAAAGATGGAGGGTTGGCAAAAGAGAGGAAGACTCTCAACAAGACAGATCAACAGTGACTATAGCAACAGGCTCAAGTATGTCAGAAATGATGAGGATAGCATAGGTTAGGACAGGGTTCAGATCTGTTGTTTATAGGGTCACTATGAGTCATACTCGATTCGATGGTGCCTAACAGCAAGGGGCTTAAAAGGGAGTCAATGCTTATTAAGAGCAAAATGAAGGACCCTCCTTATGACCAAGAAGAAGAGCTGGGAGCAGAGTGTGTCCTTTGGACCAAGGTCTCTATGCTGAGAACCTCCTGGACTCAAACGGCAGGGAGAGCTAATTATCAATTAACAAGACCTGACAAGAAGTAGCAGCAGGGGTGGCAGAACCAGGAGACTGGAGAGAGACAGTGCAGAGGGCTTCCAGGGCCCATGGAACAAGAAAGTTGAGCTCCTTCAGGCAGAATGAGGTGAGCCTGGGCACTTATCAGTAGGGAAAAGAGCTCCAGAGCAGAGGCCAGACCAGTCCAATAGGTCAAAGGGGCTGAGGGTCAAGAGAGGCCCATCTGTGGGCATGGCTGAGAGGAGACTGTCCTGACCAAAGAACGGCATCTTGAGCCTTTCCTGATCTGGACTCGTAACCTGTTCCTCCCCTAATAATCTAATCAGGAGTGGTGTTGATGGGTTCTCTGTAGTCATTGCAATGGAGTACTGAACCCAACAGGGAAGTAGAGTGTGCTGTGAAGGGCGGACGGTGTCAGCACTGATAGGAAGGTTGGAGCGGAAGCATGGCTGACCTCTGTCTCATAGGAATCAACCTTGGGCAGATGCTCCTGCTGGTAATTGTACCCTTTGAGGAGTCAGAGGAGGACAGGCACCCTCTACTGCCAATTTTTCAATGATTCTGTTTATATGGAACTTCTAGACAGTAAAAACTCCAAGAGTTGGAGGGTAAGTGTTTGCCTAGGGAGAGGAGACAGGCAGGGATGGAGAGTAAGTGGTAATAGGTATAGGGTTTCTTTTAGGGGTTTTGAAACTCTGTAAAATTCATAGTAGTGATGATTGTGCAACTCTGTGACTACATTAGAAACTACAGAATTGTGAGTGAACTTCAAAAGGATGATTATATGCTATGTTCATTTTCTCTTAATAAAGCAAAAAAATTAAAAAATTAAAAATAAATTTAAAAAATTAAAAATTTTAAAAGGAAGACAATTTTAAAGATTAAATTTTTTTAAATTTTAGAAATATTTTAAAAAAACAAACAAAACTGTCAGCTTTTAAGTGTCCTTGAAGAATCTATCAGAGGCTACTCTATTCTTAATTCCAATTTCAATTCTTACTTGACATTCTTTCTTATCTTTTTTTTAACTTATCTTTTGACAGCATAGCACATAACCTGTTGAGCTGCCAGCTGAAAGGTTGGTAGTTCAAATGCATTGCCGGTGAGCAAGTTCCTCCTATAAAGATGTGCAGCCTCACAAACCCAGCGGAGGGTCACCATGAGCCGGGATCGACCGGACAGCCATAGGGTTGTCTTGGGGACAGAGGCTGAGCAATGGCATGCACACGGTCAACGCCACTGTGAAGAATGTTGACCAGGCACATGTTTTTTTATCACTGATATAGTTACCACATGTGTATTTATGACAATTAAAAGCAAAACAAAAACAACCATGGCTTTTAAAGGGAACACCCTAAAACTTGTTCTTCTCTAAGAATGGCCGCCTTGGGAATAAAGCCAGACAAGCAACAGTAATAACGATGTGACTGTCGAGTGGGAGTGGACACTCAACTTGACACACAGCCTTGCTTATTTATAAGTAACAGTTGTTTATGACCAGCAAAAATTGGAGAGGACATAAATGTCCATCACAGCACAGTGTTAAGTGCATTTTGTCTCTTCCCAGGGACAGTATAGCTTGGGGTCATTAACACAATTTAATGATCTGGGAAAATGCTTGTAGGTTATAAATGGGTGGGTGACCTCATGCTCTACTCCGTGGCACATGGGATGACTGTGAATTAGAACCATGGAAACGGAGTTTTAAATTGGGTAGGTAGGTTACAAGCTGTAGAACCGCACACAGGGAAAAACTAACACCGCACAAAAATGATTTCCTTCTGGAGCTTGCCTTTTTCTTTATGTCTCCTTCGTTTCTGCAATGAACATATATGGCTTCTATAATTCAAATGAGTGTACTCCCAGTTACCTCAGACACCTGTTTGGCTTGCCCAGCCCACGTCCGGCTCCACGGCCTGGCCTCAGCTGCACCTACAGCCCACAGGCCACCCGCTCTCCACCAGGTGCTCCTCTGACCACCGCAGCCCCACCCCTCCAGGAAGCCTGGGCCACAACCAGGAAGAGAGCAGGCCCCCGGACGCCTGCTGGGCCCACCCATCACGCTCCCACGTTCCTCTCTGCCGCTTGTGCCTAAGAAAACACACACCATCTCTGCCAGGGCTGAACCTCGAGATGGCAAGCTCTGAGCGCAAGCTCTCAGAAGGAAGAGTGTGTGGGGTATGAGTGTGTGTGTCCCAGGAAGAAGGCTGTGTGTTGTTTGTGTGTGTGTGTGTGTGTGTGTGTGTGTTTGGTGTTTATGCCATGTGTGTTGAGGGTTAAGTGGAAGGGCCACGGGTTTCATGAATGCTGGATGATGATGATGTCCGCATGTCCTCAGTGGTCATGGGAAGCCTCTTGGCCACATAAGGACCACCTAGACGATCCCTGAACAGCTGTAGAAGTGATGAAAGGTGCTCATGCTCCACGTGGACGAGTCACCTCAAGGCCAGTCCAGCTGTCCCTGGGCCCCTTTGCTTGGGAGGGGATGAATACAAATGCACAGCACAGATGCTGTACGAACACACTTAGGTTTTCGATGGCACAATGTGACCACGTTTGTGCAGCTTATTGCTGAATCAGAAATGAGTTAGAGAAGCCTTTGAGGGGAAGGGTGTCCCGAGTGGTGCAGTTAACACACTCCGCTGTGAATAAAGCAAAGGGCAGGCTGTGTCTACCCAGAGGCATCTCATGAGAAAGGCGCGGCGATCTACTTCTGAACCCTAATGAGCGCAGCTGGACCCCCACACATACAGGGTGGCCAGGAGTCTGGATGGCCTCCAGGGCAACCGGGGTGTGTTTGGAGGAAACAGCGGGTGAACAAACATTTGAATGCGGATGGTGTACTTGACAACCCCTGATGACATATGCAAAATGCTGTCACTTGGTCAAAGCAATAAACAAGTCCCCAGTGAATTTTCCTGCAGGACTTCCTGATCCGAGATACACTCATGTGAAGAACTGCAAGTAAAGTTGAGAGGGAGAGACGGGCTTTCCTTCAGCTCCTTCAAAGACAGAGGCCTTCCACTTGTGGACTTGTTAGTAAATCCCTCTGGCTTGTACAGCGAATGTTACGGCATTAAGGGTGAAGAGGAAGCCAAACCCTGCCACCAACCCTTGGGATCTCTGAAAACTCAAGAGAATGAAATTTGGTGTGACAGACTTCCTCATCAGTCTGGTATGTCACCTGTCATCTTAAAAAATGGTAAACAAACCACGGATATATTTTTCCTCCCCACAGAACTACACCTGTTTTTCAAGATCAGGATCAGGTACGTCTTGGCTGTTGGCACTGAGTAGAGTGGAGGTGGGGACTTCTTTTTTTCACTCCACCTTCTTTCCCATTTGGCTGTTTGTCTTTGACCCTTTCCTGCTCCTGCCACCTAGATGTGGACACTGATGATGATCTTTGGCCACCACAGCTGAAGTTTGCTCTCTGTCCCTCTTCCTGGGATTGGAGGTGCTATGGTTCCCAAAGGAGGCTGGGGAAGGGCGGATGGTCTGTGCTCTCCGACCCCCAGGGGGTGTGTGTATGTCAGATGGGCTGTGTGGCTGAGATGGATATGGAAATGCTGGCAAGGTGAGGGTGGCAGGAGAAAGGGACCTCAGTGGGGGCTTCTGTGAGCTGTCCTGGAGGGTGATTCCCCTGCCTCTCCAAGGAGATAATCAAGAAAACAATGTCTGCTGTGGCTGCATTACAAAGTTGAATCTCTTTCGTGGGAGGTTTGTTCATTCAGTGAATATTTGCTGCATGCTTGCACTGCAGGAGCCCTGGGGGCTGTGGGTTAGAGATTCAGCTTTCTAACTGAAAGGTCACAGTTTGAACCCACCAGCCACTCCAAGGGATAAATATGAGTCTAAAAAAAAAAATGAGGCAGTCTGTGTGTAGATTTACAGCCTCAGGAACTTGATGGAGGGTGGGCATGAGCAGTGAGTTTGGTTTTTCTGTTGTTGTTATTTATTATTTCTGGTAGAAACCCTGATGGTGCCAGGTGTAAGTCTTTGGCTGCTTAACCGAAAGGTCAGCAGTTCAAACCCGCCAGCTGCTGCATGGGAGAAAATGTAGACATCTGCTTCCATAAAGATTTACAACCTTGGGAAGTGTAGCACAACTCTCCTTTGCCCTGTAGGGTTGCTACCTGCTGGGGTTGATTTGCTGTCTGTGGAATGTGCATTGTTTCAGGCCATGCCCTAGGTGCTGAGGATAAAGTTGTGAAGGACAGGCATCCAACACACAACAATTTGGATAAATCCCCAAGGAATTCTACTGTGTGAAAAAGCCAAGAGTTAATCCTGTGGAATTCCATTGTTGAAATGGAATTTAGGAAGTGTGATTGCCAGGGCTTGGGGCTAGGGGGCTGGCGGTTGCAGGGGAAGGAGGTGGGAGCATTTCTAAAAGGACAGTACGTACAATAGATGAATAGGGTGAAGCGACTGTTTAGGAAGCTGACTGATGAGGAAGCCTTGAATCTAAACATGCAGCCGAGTGACCTGCACCCTCGAGTTGATTTGGGCTCCTATCAGCCTTCCCTCAGGTTTCTGAGGCTATAAATCCTAAGGGAAGTAGACTGCCTTGTCTTTTTCTGGAAGAGTGATTGGAGGATTCAAACCCCTGTACATCTGCTTATCGGCCCAACACGTAGCACAATACACCAAAATCATACAGAACAAAACACACACACAAATGGGTCTGCGGATGAGTTGGGTGGTCGGAGTCTGGCTGGTAGACCATCTCAATGCCAGCATCCTGGCTGTGATGTTATGCTGCTGGTTGGCCAAATGTTTTCTGTTGCTGGGGACACTGGATCCAACACAGGGGGTCTCGCTGTGTTATCCCACAACTGCAGGAATCTACAAGGAGCTCAGGTCCCTATTTGCAGGGAGTCTTCCAGTAGACACAGAGACTTAGGAAGCTGCTGGAACTTCCTGTCCTTGGGCCTCCACTGGGGACAGAGGAAGTCCAGGCTCAGGGCAGGAGGAAGGCACAGAGTAAAGATGTGGCTCCCAGCCCTCTGACAACATGACAAGGACACTGGAATCAGCCCACCTGCCTTGGGTTCTCTATACCATGGGCCAGGTACCCGCTGGACTGGAAATGTGACACTCAGATGCCCTGGGGCTCCCTAAATCACGTGCCACTCTTCTTTCTGGCTTGTTCCCAACTTCCTCCATTGCTGCCACCTGGCTCCAGAACCACCACCCTCCTTCCCTCTCTGCCCCCAAAGCCTGGCAACATTCCCGATGTCAGAGGGACCTTGACTTGACAGTAGAATACCAGAAATATGTTTACCTGTGACTCTGCAAAGGCCTTTGACTCTGTGGATCTTAACAAATTATGGCTAACATTGAGAAGAATGGGAATCTCAGAACACTTATTGTGTCCATAGGAAACCTATACCTAGACCAAGAAGTAGCTGTCTGAACAGAGCAAGGGAACAAGACTACATGGTTTAAAATCAGGAAAGGTGTGTGTCAGAGTTGCATCCTTTATCCATACTTATTCAATCTCTGTGCTGAGCAATTCACTTGAGAAGCCGGTCTGTATGAAAAAGAATGTGGCTTCAGGACTGGAGGAAACTCAACAACTTGTGCTATGCAGGAAACATAACTTTGCACAAAGTGAAGACTTGAAGCACTTACTATAGAAGATCAAAGAATACTGCCTTCAATATGGATTATATCTCAACATAAAAAAAAAACCCAAATATCCTCACCAGTGGGCCAATCTTAAAGATTGAAGTTGTCAACGATTTCATTTTACTTAGATCTATAATCAACACTCATGGTAGCAACAGTCAAGAAATGCAAAGACTTGTTGCATTGGGAAAATCTGCTGTTAAGGAATTCTCCAAAAGTGCTAAAAAGCAACAATGTCAGTTTACAGACTAAGGTGTGCCTGATCTAAGCCATGGTTTTTTTCAGTTACCTGCTACGTATCTGAAAGGTGGACCATGAACAAGGATGACAGAAGAGCTGATGCCTTTAAACTGTGTGTGGGAGAAGGGTATTGAATATCATCCCATGGACTGTCAAAAAACACACACAAATCTGTCTTGGAGGAACCAGAGTGCTCTTTAGAGGCAAGGATAGTGCAACGCTGTCTCATACAATTGGGGGATGTTTTCAGGAGGGGCCAGTCCTTGGAAGAAGGCATCATGTTGGGAAATGTCAGAGAAAGTGAGGAAAATCCTTAACAAGCCTGACTGACACAGCGACGGTAACAACGGGTTTAAGTGTGTCCGACGGTGGCCATGGCGCAGGTTAGGACAGGGTGAGATCTGCTGTTCGTTAGGTGGTTTGTGACACTCCATGACTTGTAGTGGACTCGATGGCACCTGACACCACCACCTGACCGAGCTGGATGGCCTCACTGCTGACACTCTGTCCCCTCAGGCGAGGAGTCATCTAGTTTACTGCTTCAGAAGGACTTCAAAAGAAGCTGTGTAAAAAACAAAGCCAGGTCTGAACAGACTTTAAAGCTTTTTATTATTTTTCATTATGCTGTGCTTTGCATGAGATGGCTGCAAAGCAGCATGCTTTCCTGACCACTTCACTTACTGACGGCCGGGCCGATGGAGCCAGAATTCCCAAACATGCAGTTCAGTCCATTAGAAGGGAGGGAGAGAAGACAGAATGGATGTGGCAGTGAGAGGAATTGGAAACACGTATCTCTCTTCTCCAAGAGGCTGATGATTGCTCATTCTAAGAATGATAACAATGATTTAATATCGAGTCTGATTCAAGGTCAAGATCTTTAGAAAAAAAGGGCTCTCCTGGAAATGCTAGAGTGAATCAATAGAGATCTGACTGACTTGCAAAGAAGGTTCTAGACTTAAAATGAAATATCATCTCTACCATGACTGTGTCACCAGGTACGGAGAGGAATAAATATGAGAAAGGAAGCAGTGAGTGGAGAGCTGAGGCAGCTGAGGTGACTGGCCTGTCAGGCCTGCTGGGGCTCCAGGTGGTCTGAGGCCTCAGCCCTGTCCTCCTTGTCAGGGAAGGGGTCCCGTGCATCAGGGATGAACAGCCCATGCAGGTCCAGGTGCATGTCCACATCCACAGAGGCACGGGCCAGCTCCGTGAAGCTTTTGGCATCCAGAATGAGCAGAAAAGGAGGTTTTTGGGGATCGGTAGAAACGATGGCAGATAAGATAATTCCTTTAGGGAAACAAAGAGAGACATTTATGAAAATGCAGCATTGTTCCTCCTCTTCTGCTTGCCTCTCTGTCCCTGGGGACTTACGTGTTTACTTAGAGGAGAAGGGAAGTGGATCAGGAGCCTGCGTGTGGAAGGGAAAGGGTGAGGATCTAGGTATATCAGGAAAGCTCGTTCCAATGCTGGCTAAAACCTCTCCGACCCTCAGTCTCTTCATCTAGCCAGTGGGCATAATCCTGCCCTCAGGAGCTGCTGAGAGACTCTCTGGTAGGTAAAGTGTTGACGGATGACTGTTCTTTTCATGTGAGAACCCTGATGGTAGAGAATCTGCTTTGGAGGTGCCCTTAGGCCAACGGGCCCCACTCTGGGTGAGCTCAGAGGCGTGATGCCCGTGTGCTTCCCGCATATGAAGCCTGTCTGCCATGTCAGGTCCCTCCTCTGAAAAAGGCAAATATGGGCAGACCTTGGGAATACTGCAGTTCTGTTCCAGACCACTAAAATAAAGCCATTATCACAAGAGAGAGCTCTGCTGGCCTACTGGTAAGCTGTGGTGCTGCCAACCCAAAAGTATGAAGTTCAAATCCATCAGCTGCTCCGCGGGAGGCAGATGGACAATCTCCTCCTATGCCATTTACTGCTTCTCAACACCCACTGGAGGGTCAGCTCTGAGTGGTTCCAGCTTGATGGTACATAACAACTAACAACACCACAATCAAGCAGTCAAGTATGTTGTACGGATTTTTGTTTTGGGGCATATACGTTTAGCAGGCAGCATGCTGTGGTCTGTTCAGTGTGCAACAGTATGACGGAAAAGTATGCAAGACCCTGACAATGACAAAAATGGGAAACAGACACACGGCGAGCACAGGCTGCCGGGAAAGGCCACCAACAGGCCTGCTGAGGGCAGAGCCAGCACAGCCCCCTGGGTGTGAGCAGCACAGGGTCCCTCAGGCGCCGTGTGTGAGTCTGCACTCGTGGGCACCCCCTCACGGGGACAGGAGGGAGCAGTCACGTGTTCACACATCCAGGCGCGAGAGCATCTCGTTGCAGTGGTGTTGAATGTGACTCAGCTGCCCCTCTAGTGGGTTTCAGAGGCTATAAATCACAGGGGAGGAGAGTGCTCACCTTGCTGGTGGATTTGAACTGCCTGCACCGCAAACCCCTACCTACTAGGCACTAGAGATCTGCTCCCCAGGCCTCGTGGATCCCCAGCAAGGTTGGAGGCAGATTGTCTTAGGTTCAAATTCTGCCTCTGTGGGTTCCAGGCTTGTGACATTGGGCAAGTCTCTTGCTGTGAGGGAAATGTGATGATCCGTACTCCCCATGGGGAGAAGGTACAGGAACAATGGGAGAGCGGCCTCAG
Organism: Elephantulus edwardii; assembly: GCF_000299155.1. Taxonomy (NCBI): domain Eukaryota; kingdom Metazoa; phylum Chordata; class Mammalia; order Macroscelidea; family Macroscelididae; genus Elephantulus; species Elephantulus edwardii. The sequence goes on from NW_006399822.1 coordinate 5,802,743, forward strand.
GAGGAGGTGTGGGCACCCCCACATCTGGGATGATAGTACACAAGGCCCCCACCCTAGCCACACCCCTACTCCCAGCAGGACAAAGCCTTGGAAAGCCTCTCCCTCTGCCCTCAGGGCAGAAGCTGGCAGCGTCCATGGGCAGCGCCCTCCCCTCTGGTGTGGGCAGCCCCAGCTCAGGCTTGGCAGGGTGGTACCCTGTACACGGTTCAGTGACCATCCTTAGTGTCCTGGGGCACAGGCAGGGCAGTTCTGGGGCAAAGGAAGGTTTCCCGTAGGAATAGCACAGACTACAGAAACACATGTTGAGAAGTTTCAGAAAAGGTTACCATGAAAGATTCAAACACTTCAAACCACCACCAGCAGCCCCCACCATCAAGTGGACTCTGACTCAATGATCCTCCAGGACAGAGCACAACTGCCCCATGGGTTCCCAAGGCTGACATCTTTACAGAGGCCAACTGCCTCCTCATTCTCCTGAGGAGTGGCCTGTGCATTCAAGCCGTCAACTTTTCAGTCAGTAGTCCAATACTTAGTCTGCTGTACCACCAGAACTCCACACATTTCTTTTTAAAAAACAAAACACTCACCACATTGCCGTTGAACAGGGACTAACTCACCCACAGTTTGGACCCTCCACTGGGTTTCTGAGGCTAGAAATCTTTACAGGAGGAGACTGACCATCTTTTTCCCTCAGAGTGGCAGATGGATTTGAACCACCACCTTTTTGGTTGGCAGTCAGGCAGTTAAGATTCCAATCTGGCCATGACAATGGATTTAAGGGCTCTGAGACGTGGAGGTTGGCTCAGCAAAGTGTTTGGAGGTTGAAGGACCAAAGCTTCAAACTCTGTTCAACCAGCTGTGTGCCCTGAAGGTTGGAGCAAGGAGCTCACCTCTCTTGAGCCTCAGTGTCCTGATCTGTAAAATGGGCATGCTAACACTAAATGCCTGCTAGGGTGGCTGTCAAAGGTGTCATGGACTTGTCAGGCCATTCAGAGACAAGCCAGCTGTCCCTAGATGAGGTATCTTTTTGAGGGGCGGTCCTACCGTCATCCTCGTCCTGGGCGTCTGGTGCAGGTACAAACAGTGGCTCTGCTGGCCAGCAGTCCTCCTCTTCCCACTTTAAGGAAGTCTTTGTGACAATGTCATATTTGAGTATCTGCATTCAGAGAGGAGAGAGGTGGGAAGCACGTGTTCAAGTGCATGTGTGTCCTGAGAAAATGAGAACTAGACATAAATGGAGATTTGCACACCACTGTTCACAGTAGCATTTTCTCCACTGCAAGAACTTGGAAACAACCCAAATGTCCAACCACAATGGAGTGGATTGAGAATTTGTGGTACATTCGTTGATGGAATACTATGCAGCATGCAGGAGCAAATATCACTTGTAACTTTTAACTTGGGAGGGACTGGAGAGCATTATGCTGAGTGAACTAACTCAGTCCCATAAGACAAATACTGCATAAGACCATTAATGTAGGAATAGCTAACTAGTAAAATGTGTATGAAGACCCAAGTGGGGGATGGTAGAGCAGAGGGGTGAGGATGGGCAGGGAGGAAATCATAGGGCCACACAATTTGGTGGGTGGAGGGGGGGTGGGCAAAGGAAATGGGAAAGATCCAGTGGAGATCTGGAAAGACAGGGTAATGGTGGGCTTGGTTCATTGATGATTAACTTTATAAAACATAATGAATGGCAATGCTTGTATGAAACACAATGTGAATGAAGGATAGTGTGAAACACAATGTATACAAATGTATACAAACTTTACAAACAAACCAATATAAAATAAAAATTTAAAACAACAATAAAAGAGCATGTGTGCTCCTAAAAAGCAGAGACGTTAGGGCTCATGTGGCGAGATTAACAACCAAATGCCACCCGACTGATTCTGTGGTGCACGGTGACCCCACGTGTGTGTAGAACTGGGCTCCACAGGAATTTCAGTAGCCAACTTTTCAGGAGTAGATAGCCAGGCCTTTCTTCCTAGGCGCCAGGCCTTTCTTCCTAGGCACCATCCCTCAGATGCAGGCTTTTAACATGATTTCCCTGGAGCATCTGCCTGCCTGCAGCCACACCTTGTACCTCCACTGAATGAAGGTAGCTTCCTCCTCCAGCTCTGGGCTTAGATTCTCACGTGCCACGCAGCAGACACCGTACAATGAACTATCTTTTAAAGCTAAACATACTAAAGTCGTCTGGAAATGGGTGCTCCAGTGCTTCTTGTAGGCGTGTGAAAAGAGAACACCTTCCGTGTGGACACCTGAGGTCAAATGCATCCCTCTGCTGCAGACAAGTGAGAGCCTCGGTTCTCTCTCCCGCTCTCATCGACTCACCTCCCTCTGGGACACAGGATTAATAGGGAAGGAGTGGCATGGGTGTGCGAGGTGTGTTGGCTCTGTGAGTGGGAACCTGAGGTTTTAGCTTTGTGCATTTCTGCACTGTTTGCACTTCTAAAACTAAATTACCATTTTATAATTTAAAAATGAAAACTATTAAGGTGAAGTGTTGACTGCAATCTTAGCATAGTCCCTGACACACTAAGTATTTGACAAATAGTAGCTTAAAGAATAAATACAGTGAAGATTAAAAGGGCAGCATGTGCCCAGGGGGAAAAGTCAGAAGACAGCAAAGGACAGGAAAGAAGGAGGAATGGGAACAGGAGACACAGGGAGGAGGTGGGAAGAGTGCTGTTACATGTTGGAGATCGCCACCAGTGTCACGAAACAGAATGTCTCTGAAGCATTGAGTGGAAAAGTAATGTGCTCTGTAAACTTTTACCCAAATCACAAAAATCATCATGCAGTGAGAAGTCCACCAGCTTCTCCGTAGGAGAAAGATGGGCATCTCCTCCTGCAAGATTTACTGCCTCTGAAAACCTGCCGGAGGGCCAGCTCATGGGTCTGTTCAAACAGTACATCATGAAGTGAAAAGGGTATGAAGGACAGCATGCTCCCAGCGTGCCGCAAAAGACAAAGGGGAAAAAAGAGTGGACATGGACAGGGTCGACACCACTGAATTTAAGACGAGGAAATGATGGAAGCGGAAAGGGTCACCTCTATTACACCACAATGAAGAAACTGTCTTCAGCTCTCAGCTATACCTTGTCTGCAGGTGAGCTTCACTGCAGCACACAGTAGGTGCTCAGTGAAGACATACTGGACAGAGAAACGGAAGGATACGTGCCATCTATGACCTCTGACCTGCATTCAGTCCATCAGAGATCAAGCACTCTCTCTTTGGGATGGTCCATCACTACTTTAAACTTACTTTGTCCCAAGCTGATCTCTCTGTTTTTCTACCACCCTTTGCTTGGGGTCTTCCTTCCTGGCCTGCTCTGTCCTGACTAAGGCCTCCTACTCTTGAGCCCTGAGAATTCAGCCTCACCGCAGGGCAAGCTGCCGTGAGAACACGGGATCAGTACCTTGGATGGGATTGGGCTCCACTGGACTTCAGCAGCAAAGACGTACCGGTACGGTTTCCCGTTGTGAGTGTAGTTGATCCGAGGAAGCTCCAAGCCTAGAGAGAAATGGTGCCACTGATGAGGCCAACATCACGGAGGGCTGGGAGGACCCCTCCTTTGTGCCACACTGACCATCCTTTCCACAAAGATAGCTCCCAGCCAGGCCCCAGGGCTTTAGTGGGCCTTGGGTTGGATGGAAGGATCGAGGGCTTGTAGGAACCAGGTGGCTAGGGCCAGGGGAGAGCAGGCTCTGATAATCACCCTGGCTCTGCTTGGGGATTTCAGAATGAGATAATGTAGACCTACATTTTTAAAGTATATGAACATCTTTAATTATCCGTGATAAAAATCAAAGGGAATTATATGATTAAAATCAAAGGCTGCTGCAATTCTTTAGCACTCTTTCAGAAAAGAGTGGTGTGTGTGTGTGTGTGTGTGTGTGTGTGTGTGTGTGTGTGTGTTCTAACTGTGGGTGTGGAGACAACCAGCCAAAGGAGGATCAGTGAGGGGAAGTTGGAGAAATGTGGTGAACTCACAAAAAATAACGTCTACAAAGGACTTGGGGGGAAAGGACTTTATATAATATGAAAAACTGACTTACCATAAATTACTTATGTGCATAATTAATTTGGGTATAGAATGAATTTCGGGATGAACAGAAGCATTGCTGCGATTGTACAGTTTTTGATAGTTTAGATTTTATGTTGCGCATTCTAAGTTTTTCCAACTAGGGTGATGGTGACCCCGTCAGGGGACACTAGGCAATATCTACAGGTATTTTTGGTGGTTTCAAATGGGATGGGGGAAGCAGTGCTCCTGGCATCCACTGGGTCAAGACAAGGGGCACTGCTCAACATCCTACAATGAACAGGGCAGCCTCCAACCCAAAGAGTGAGTCAAACATGTCAGGCTGGTAACCTAAAGGTCAGCAGTTCAAATCCACCAGCCACCCCACAAGAGAAAGATAGGTTGCCCTCCCGTCAAGAGCCTTGGGAACCTGGTTCAGGTCACTGTGAGTCGGAATCAACTTGAGGGCCAGGCGCATTGAGATGGAGAAGCCTTGTTTTGGTGATACACTCCCAGTTTTTAGGGGGTTTTAGTCTGCATAGGAATGATTTGCATTTGTATGTGACTCAACTTCTTGGAAAATCCAGTTGTTATATTAGATGGAATTGATAAATCCTCGTATCCACCACCAATCTGTCAGCACTCTGGTGGCTTGTGTGTTATGATGCTGGAAGCTTTGCCACCAGTATTTCAAATACCAGCAGGGCCACTATGCTGGAAAGGCAGAGCCAGCAGACCAGGAACAGAGGCCTGGTGATCGACTGCAGAAAACCAGCCAAGGAGAACCACAGGGGTCACAGCACAGCCGGGTCCAACTCTCTCGTGCTGGCCACATGAGCGGGAAGCAGCAGTGACTAGAGGACCGCACGTCTGGTGAGGAGAGGTCAGTAAAGGCTGGGGGGCCCTCGGGGAGGTGGATCGGCACATGGTGGCAATGACAGGCTCAAACAGGCTGGTGGCTGTGACGGTGACACAGGAACAGGCAATGGTTCTTTCTGTTGTGCACAGATCTCCATGACTAGGTATTGATCTGATGAATCGACCCTACCTACCTATCGTCTATGTTACGGATTACTAAAATGGGCAGCTGTCGAACTACAAATGCGCTGAGCCTTTTCTATAATTAATGAGCACTGTATTTGCAGACAGCAATGGTCAAAGTCTTCTGCTCCAATGACCGTCCAGTGCCTGCCTCTGTGATGTTTGGACAGAGATTAAAGAGAACTGTGGCAAATGCTTTTCACGGGGACAGCCCGAGAACCGCCTCTTTGTCTGCTCTAGACGTACGTGGCCTGTCTGTACGATTGTTACTGTCAGGTGCCAAGCTTGACTCCCAGTGACCCCATGGGCTACCGATCGGAACCCTGCCCTGTTCCATGCCATCCTCGGCGTCTCTGATATACCTGAGCCCAAAGCTACAGCCACTGTGCCAATCCATCTTGTTGGGGAGGAGGTGTCGTTTAAGGAGGCCTCGGCAGTGTGTACAAACCTGCCCCTTCTGTCATCACTGGGAGGAAGGCTGCATCTTTACCTTCATAGAGCAGCTCGGGCTGGCAGTGCACGTGGTCCTCGCTCTCCTTCACTGCTGTTGCTGTTGTAGATGCCAGTTTGATTAAATTAGAGCCCACTTCTGCTTCCTGAAAAGAGTCCGAGTTCAAAGAAAGGAAAACCTGTTAGGCAAAGCAAACATGTGCCTCCCTGGGTACATTTTTAAATGCTTCGGCTTATGATATCTGTACTGGGCCTCCCATTAGCCATGGAAGCAGCTCTGATCTTGTCGGGATCCTTGTCCTCTGCTGTGGAGATGAAGGGTGCCCGACCTGCGCCCTTTATTCTCTGGCTCCTGGGCTCCTTCTCCTCACCAGCACAAGTCCTATTAATGTGCTTCTAAGACCAAGCTCCCACTTTGTAAAGGTGGGTGATTCATCTGTGAAAAGCTGCATCAGTCATTAGAAGGATGTTTATAAAGAGCTTATAATAACATGGGAAATGCTTCTGATAGAATCCTGAGTGGACTAGGCGGCAGACCAAATTGCCTGAGTTCAGCCAAGGTTTTTTTTAAATGACACAGAAAAGGGGTAGCGAGAACTGAGCCTTCCACTGGTGGGATTGTGGGGGACGTCCATTTCTTCCTTTATGCCTATCTGTACAGTCAAGGAGCCTTGGTGGCATAGTGTGGTGTGTGTTGGGTTGTTAACTGAGAGGTCAGTGGTTGGAATCCACCAAGCCCTCTGAGGAACAAAGATGGGAAGTCTCCTCGTGTAAAGATTTCCAGCCTCAGAAACCCAGTGAAGGGTCACCATGCATCAGCATCAACTAGGGGATAGTGGGCTTCCATCCTGACACGGTCTTCTCTTACAGATGTGTATCCAGTATGGACCTATTGCTGATTAAACCCCTAACGTACCGTGCACATCCCTGAAGGGCAGTTCTTAGTCTCAGGATACAACTAGCCATTGTTTCTGTTCAGGACCTTGCTGACTTCAGTGTGTCACAGGGGAGGAATTTCATGGGATTGATGCAAGTAAACATCTGCGCCTGTATCCCAGGTCCGAGGACTTGAGCAAACAAGTTCTCGAGCCTCACTGTAGTGCACAGGAGCTCCAGTGGCAGAATCCACAGGCCCTTGTGCTGCCAACCCCAGGGCCTTACCTCTGGTGGTTCGAATCCACCAGTGGCCCCTCAGGAGAAAGGTGAGCAGTCCTTTCCCATGCACATTACAGCCTCAGACTCTCAGGGGAGGGCCAGCTACGAGTGGTTCCGACTCAACCGTAATGAGTATGAGCACTGCTATGAGGGCCTCCGTGCCTTTCTGTCCAGTTTCCACAGCCAACGGCATAGAAGCAGCAATTGAGAAATCAAACGACATAGTGCATCACACAAACCTGCAGTCAAGGAGTGCTAAAGAGCAATGGTATCACTTTAAAAACTACGGTGAGCCATTTCAACAATCAGTGAAGAAGGAAGCCTAGAGAAGAAAGGATGCCTTTGAATCATGGTGCTGGTGAAAAGAGTCGAATATCCCCCATGGACGAACAAATAAATCTGTCTCGGAAGAAGTGCAACCAAAGAGGCAAAGATGGTGAAACTTTGTCTCACATATTACGGGCCTGTTGTCAGAGGGCAGTCCCTATCCAGTCCCTGGGAAGGACACGACGCTTGGAAAGCAGACAGTCAGGGGATGAGAGGAAGACTATGAGCGAGATGAACTGATGCGGTGGCTGGTGCTACGGGCTTCCAGCACGGCAGGGATGGCCAGGACGGCCCAGGGTTGGCCTCTTGTTTCAGCTGTTCATGGGATCTCTGAGTTGAAGCAGAGCTTAACATTGTCTGGATAACAACAGCACATCCATCATGGAGTTATTGTGAAGATTCAGCGAGCCCACCTCTGCAGAGGGGTCGCACTAGTGCCTGATGAACATTAGCTGCTGGGGTGGTGATAGAAATCTGGAGAACAACCACTTGGCCA
>NW_006399822.1:5811687-5980054 GCF_000299155.1 Elephantulus edwardii
GTTTTTGTTTTCCATCACAGCTGTCTCCTCTCCTTTAAACCTCTCTCTGCTTTCTGGATTTTCCCCAATCAGGTTCTCATTATTAACACATGCCTACTTTGCTTTGGGCTTGTTATTGGGAGGGGTTAGTGCTGAGAGCATCATGCTTGGTAAAGGAGAACAGAGTAAAAGAGGAAGGCTGTCAACGAGATGGACTGTCACGGCAGCTGCAATGACAGGCTCAACTGCGGTGACACTTGTGACGAAGGTGCAGGACCAGGAAGCAGGCTCGCTGGGTCAGAAGGGACTTGCTAACACCCAACAACATTTTACGTTAGCAGCACTCTCCTGGAAAGGGAGGGAGCTGAGAGATGTGTTGTGTTCTTGGGTATAAACCTAAGGAGGTCCTTAGATACTGGTTTAATTAAAGTACCTCAATTTATATGCAAGGAAACTGGACCCCAAAGAGGGAAGCGACCTTCCCAAGGTCATCTGGGAGAAACAAAGCCTACATCCCGGGTTCACATCACGACTCTGCCCCGAAGTGAAGCACGGCAGGCAGAGGGTAATGCAGATGCAAAGGCCCTGTGGTGGCTGGTCCCCTTCCCTGCACAGAGGACTCCCCTGACATCAAGCTGGCACTTTTCTCCAAGGCCTCTGTCCCCAACTGTAATTACTGTCATTATGGAGATGGTCTTTCCTGAAGCCCCTTCTTTTGGCTGGTCCTCCCGTGTGACCCTAACAATGGGCTGGAGTGCTTCAGAGATGGTGAGGACGACATAGGATTGGGCAGGGTCCATTCAGAGGGTCATTTTAAGTCGAAGGTGGCTTGATGGTGCCTTTTAAAAACATCAAACACCCCCGGGGATGCAGGGAGTGGATTTCATTCTACACGAGGCTTGTAACTACCCACGAGCGTGCAATATTCAATAAACTTTTCCTTCGGCTGCCAAGGGGGGAACATCTGCCTTTCAGGGAGTCCTGGGTTCCAGATGGGAGGTATGAAGCCAGCGGCCCAACGCCCAGCTCATCAGAGCATCTCACTAGCTCTGAGCCTGTGACTGCAGCAGCACAGAGGGCTGGGCCTGCGGGTGCAGCTGAGCCATGACGCCGGAGGCCTCCCATGTGTCCTGGACTCCGTTCTCAGACTCAGACGGCGGAGTCCTCTTAGAACTCCAGCAGAAACTGGTCCGACGGGTTGAGGGATGAAATGTGAATTTTTCCACATGCAGCAGGAACTAATATGACTAGGCTTCTTTCACCGCCAACACGTTTGGCTTTGGGAAGAGATTGCTCTCCAGCCAGAGGGAGACAGGCTCCTGTCAGCTGGCCAGAAACCAGTCCTGAAGTTCCAGGTGGGGACTCTCAGGAGAAACAGTGATTTTAATCCCCCCAAGCCCCAGCTTTGGAATCAGGCGGCCCATGGTGTGACCATGGGCAGTCCTCTGGGTCTGGGTGAACTTGGGTGGGGCCTCTTAGGTCTGGGTGGACCTTCAACCTTGCTGAACCTGTTTCCTTATCTGTAAAGTGGGCACACAATTCACAGCTCTCAGGAGTAGAGGTGGCACTGCTCTGACCTGCCTTGGAGGATTATGGTCAGGATTAAGGCAAACAATCGTCTGAAAGGAGCTGACACGCTGCCAGACAGATGCACACCCAAATCCTACAGTAATCCTGAGACGTTAGGCAAGTCCCTTTCTCCTTCGTCTGCAGACATAGAGCTGATAACTGCCCCAGAGGGCTGGACTGGGGTGAGAGGAGACAAGCACACCGTGCTTCAGTGGGTCCTCACGTCTGCAGCGCTGCGGAGAGTGCAAGCAGAGGCCCACTTAGCATTCGTCTAAATACACTGAGCAAGTTGTTCAGTGAAATACCCGCCTTTCCAAAACCCTCAGAAGTAAACTTTCTCTGACACTGTTGACTACCACACATTTGTCTGTCTGTCTTACTGAGGTTATGTGCATGATGCAGAGTCCTGAGAGCTATAAAGTCAGTTTAAAAACTAAGGTGTGCCTGACTCAAGCCACACTCTTCCCTATCATCTGCTACGCAGCTGAGAGCTGGACAGTGAATAAGGATGAGAGGAGGAGAATCGGTGCTTTTGAGTTATGGTGCTGGAGAAGAGCGCTGAGTGTCCCATGAACTGCAAAAAAAACCCCAAGAGAGAGACATCTTGGAGAAAGTGAAACCGGAGTGTTCCTTGGAGACAAGGATGGTGAAGCTTCATCTTCATAATCTGGGCATGTTGCTAGGAGAGGATGTTCCTTGGAAAGGGACATCATACTTGGAAAGTGAAGGCTCAGCAAAAGAGAGGAAGACTCCAATGGGATGGATTTACCCCGTGACCGCAGCAACAAGTTCAAGTATGTCCAAGATGAGGACGGCACAGGATAGGACAGGGTTCAGGTATGTTGGCCATAGGACCTCTATGAGTCGTATTTGACTCTTTGGTACTTGACAACAACAACAACACGCTACTGGGAGCTACAGTACTGGGTTTTCATCTACAACCAGCATCATCTACAGTGGACAGGTTTCAGTGGATTGTCCAGAGTAAGAAGAAAGGCCTGGTGCTCAACTTCAGAAAATGAGCCCATGAAAACCCTGTGAATCACAAGAGAGTGCTGTCAGACCCTGTGCTGGGAGATGAGTGCTCTAGAGTGGAGGCACTCAAATGGACTGCGGCGGCAACAATGGACTTGTTGATATTTTACATGGACTGAGAAAAAGGTTTTGTCCTGTTATTGTATTATAGGTCCCCAAGTGTTGTTTAGTACAAGCAACAGGAACAATACCATCCCTCAGTTGCCCTGTGCAATATGGTAACCACCAGCCAAATGTGAAAGCAGTAGGAGTGGCATCCACTTCCCAAACAACATGCCTTTGGAAATGCTCTAACTTTGATAAATATCAGTAGTTCTAGAAAGGCCTCAGGCCTTTTGTTCATAGGGTCGCTATGAGTCGTGCTCGCCTTGATGGCAATCAACAGCAAGAAGCCAAACGTGGCAGCTGAAATCTAGTATTAAGTTTGTTGAAGCTCAAAAGCACACGTAGTGGATGGACACATATCGGATAGTGCAGGCACTTGGAGGACAACAGATGAATCTGAGCAGGGCAGGAGACCCTCTCCTTCTATGCCCAGGAATTCTGGGACTCAGATGTTACTGAGAAGTTGGGAGCTTGAGTCCGGCCCTCAGAAGACAGCCCTAAGGATCAATCTCTTTCTGAAAAGCCAGCCATCAAACCCCCTACAGGATACAGGATATCCTACAGAGCTCCGGTGACTGAGTGGCAAGGAGTCACGCTGCCAACTCAAAGGCATACGGTTTGAATCCACCATCTGCTTTGAGGGAGAAAGATGAGTAATCTTCTCCCATGTGATTACTGCCACTGAAAGCCTGCTGGCGGGTCAGCTATGGGTCAGTTCCAGCAGAACAACAGCAGCGAATAGTTCTACTCTGTGACCCAAGGGGCTGCCTAAACAAGGGGCCTTGGTTTTGGTTTTATGGCCAAAGTGCCTCCTTCCTCTGGTCACCTCTGATGCCTGATGTGTGGACAGCAATCAGGGTGGAAGCAAAATGGGACATGGCTTCAGAAGCCCTGGCAGGAGGGCAGGGAAGCAGAGGGGACTGTCTGCACATGCCCGCGTCCTCCCCGCCCAGCCCCTCCTCTGCTAGGCCTGGATGTGGACACCTCCACATCGCCCTACATAAACAGGCCCGGGGTGCCAGGAGGCCCTGGCTGGCCCCACCTTCACTCTGACCCCAGCTGGCCCTAAAAAGAATCTGGGGCAGGCAGCTGGCCAGGAGGTCCTGGGCTTTAAGTGTAATTCATAACTGCCTGTTCTATGGGCACGCTTTGCCTGGCAACTGCTCTCCATGTGAAATGACCCTTGTGTCCTTAGAGAACTTGCCTTCGGTTTCTCACCCACCCACCAATGCACGCACCCATACACCCATTTCCCACCTATCCATTCACCCACCCACCCACTCACGCACCCATCCATGCATTTCCCATCCGTCCACCCACCCACCCATCCACTCATCCATCCACCTACACACCCACCTGTCCATCTACCATCCATCCATCTCTCCACCCACCCACTCACCCGTGCACGCACCCATCCGTGCATTTCCCATCCATCCCCCCACCCATCCACTCAATCACACACACACTCACTCATCCATTCATTTCCCACCCATCCATCCACCCACTCACACACCCACCCGTCCACCATCCATCCATCCATCTACCCACCCACACCATCCATCCATTATCCATTAACCCATCCATTCACCTGCCCACCCATCCACTCATCCATCTTTTCACAACATCAAAAGCTCCCTAAGCACCATCTGAGAGCTATCCTTGTGATGAATTCAACAAGAAAAGAGAATTCCTGGCCTCTTTGGAGGTGGGGGTAAGACAAGAAGAAGGGCTGGATAAGTTAATTATGTCGGAGACAAATTGTTGTTGTTGTTGTTATGTGCCGTCGAGTCACCTGTGATTCACAGTGACCCCTATGTCCAGCAGCCCTAAACCCTGCTCTATCCTGTGTCAATCTCACTGCCTCCAACACACCTACCCTCTATTACCCCAGTCACTGAATCAACCAATTTCTTTGAGGGTCTTTCTCTCCTGAGCTGTCCCTCCACTCTCCCAAGCATGATGTCCCTCTCCAAGCGCTGGTCCCTCCTTGTAACATGCCCAAAGTTTGTTGGATGAAGCTTCAGAATCCTTGCCTCCAAGGAGGATCCTGGTTTCACCCTCTCCAAGACAAACTTATTTGTTCTCTTAGCAGTCCATGGTATATTCAATATTATTCTCCAACATCACAGCTCAAAGGCATCAATTCTCCATCTATCATCCCTAGTCATTGTCCAGTTCTCTGATGCATAGCAAGTGATTACAAAGACCACGGCCTGTATCAGACACACCTTAGTCTCTAGACTGACATTGTTGCTCTTCAGTACTCTGGAGAGGTCGCTGACAGCAGACTTTCCCAGTGCAATTTGTCTTTTTTAATTTCCTGGCTGCTGGTGCCAAGAGTATTGACTGTGGAGCCAAGCAAACTAAAACTGTTAACAATCTCAATCTCTTCACCATCTATCATGATGCTGCCAATTGGCCCAGTGGTGAGAATCTTTGTTTTCTTGATATTGAGCTTCAATTCAGATCAAGAATATTATCCAGGAAGAATGCAGGTGGTCATTATAAAAACAGAGGAGGAAGAAAAGACCATGATGGATGTCAGAAGAGACTCTGAAAATTGCACTAGAGCTCAGAGAAGCCATAGCAAAGGGAAGAAAGCAAGATATTAAAGCGCTGAGGCAAATCCTGAAGGGAAAACCCTGAACAAGCCAGCACGCACATGCAGACAAATGTGAGCTTCCTGAGGCCAAGAACTGAAGGCTGAACAGGAATTAGGGGAACCTGGTGGTTCTCAGCTGGTGGGGCTCACGTGGTGATCTCCTTGGCTTACCTTGGAGAAACCTAGGACCCTTAAAAGCAAGCGTGTGGCTGGACCCCTTAGATGTGCCCATGTTCCCTTGTGACACTAATGTGCAGTGTGAAGCCAAGAGGGGAAACTGTGGTGAGAAGAGGGGACAGAAGTGTGCAAAGGCCCCAGCCCAGAAGGAGAAAGTGTCCCGTCCCTCACGGTCACTTCCTTATAGCCTTTGGATAGGATGTAACCAGGATAGTGGGCCAGGATACCTAATACCATGTTCACCTTCTTGAATTACCCATTGCCATTTGCAGGTGGAGCTACTTGAAAGTGAATAGGACGCCATTTTTAAGGGACAATAAATAGCAATTAAAAAGCGTTGCCAGACTACCCTCCTCAGAGCTCACTTCTCTTTGCCTCTTTCAAAGAAGCAGGTGGCTCACCAGGCAGCTCTGTAAAATCCAGGCACTAAACTTTTCAGCTTAGTTCCAAGGAAGCAAATCGCCTCTTGGGTGGAATGGAAGGTGATAAAACCCGAGAGGGGTGTGGGCAGTGAAGGTGTGTTCTCTGTGTGTCAGCCCTGCGCCGAGGCCGGCTGGTGTGAGAGGGGGATGGGCCTTGTGATGTGTCCCCCTTCGTTACAGCCCGCTGCTTCCTGAACCAGGAGTAGCAGTCTGCTGCGGAGGCCCAAGGCTCTTGACATGGTGGTGGGACATGGCCATTGATAAGTTCCTGTGAATCAGGTGGGGAGACGGGGGAATCTTCTCCTCTCGTCTGACTATGCCAGGGAGGATGTCTGAGTGCTACTACCACTACGTCTTTAATATCCAATCCTTTTTTCCTTCATTTTAACTACTTTTAAAAATTTTTTATACTAGTATATGAACAAAATTCAAATACATTTCCCTCACCCCCCATGAAATTGTATGACCCCATGATTAATCCCACCCACCCTCCTGCACACCCTCACTCATCTGCTTCTACCCTCCCCCACCCCCTTGGATCCTCATATACATTATACAATAATGGTTTTATACAGTACTTGACCTTGTGGGACTGAGTTAGTTCACTCAGCATAATGCTCTTCAGTCCCTCTCAAGTTAGGTAATAATTTTATACTGGCTTACATACAAAGTTCATAAAGTTCATATACGTTGTTTTTCACACCAGACTTTTCCCTTTTCCTTTACCGGTCCCTCCCTCCACTCACCAAGGTGTGTGATCCTATGTTTAAGGCCCCCTTAGATCCTCATGCGCGCTCTATACTAAGGGTCTTACACAGTGTTTGTCTTTATGAGACTGAGTTCACTCAGCATAATGCTCTCTAGTCCCTCCCATGTTAGGTAGTAATTTATAAAATCACTGCTCCTGCGTGCTGCATAGGATTCCATTGTGTGAATACTTTAACTATTTTTAAGTTGTAATCTGAGGATGGGGATTTTATTCGACATTTGCACCACTCCTATGATCTGTTTCCAAAACCTTTTCATCCCTCCAGACAGAAACTCACTGCCCACTAAGTCACTTCCCCTTCCTCTCCACAGCCCCTGGGACTACTGGTCAACTCAGATGCCTGCACAGATGCCCATTCTAGACCCTCCACAGGAGTAATCACATAGCACATGCCCTTTTGTGTCTAACTCAGCATGAAGTTTACCGCTTTAAGTTACCATTGTATCAGTTTGCACCTAAGTTGGTTTCTTTTGGTTGAATAATACCCCACTGACTGTATATACCACATTCTATTGTCCATCCATCTATCCATCTATGGACATTTGGGCTGATTTTTGCCTTCTGACCAGGACTAGGGCTACAGTGAATGAGTGTCTGAGTCCCGGCTTTCGTACATAGGTCGGGGTGGAAGTGCAGGGCCACGTGCTAATTCCATGCTCTTTGTGAGGAACTGTCAAACTGTTTTCACAGAAACTACATCATCTTACATCTCTCCTAGCCCTGTATGAAGATTCTAATGTCCCCACATCCTTGCCAACACTCACTAGTTGCCCTTTTTTCCTGATTATTGATACTGAATTCTTAAAAGGGACAGTGGCCCAGTATGGCAGTTGTTGCACTGTGAACCCAGACAGTGTGCCTCTCTGGCAGTTCCAACCCATCAGCGGCACCTACGGAGGAAGATGGGTGGCCTCCTCCCATGGGATTTACAGCTTTGCAAACCTCATGAAGGATCAGCTATGAATCAATTCTGACTCAACAGTAACGAGTTTGAGTTTGCTTCTTTAATACTTAAATGAAAACCCTCCTGCCTTAATTCTGTCTTCTTCTAGTAACCTCCAACTGGTATCTGAGGCTGTAAACTTTCAAGGAGGGAGACTGCCTCTCCTACTGTGGATGTGCTGCTGGGTTCACACCTGCACAGAGAGGCACTGACCTCTGGCTAGTAGTTAACACACCATGGAGTCTGCCGCCAGAGCCCTTCCTACTTTCAGCGTTTTCTTTCAAACAAATGATCAACGTGAAGGGAGCAGTCTCTGGGAGAACGTAGCCTTCTCCTCCTCCACAGCCTTATTGACATGACTCTTGAATTTCTAACAAGCACTGCTGGCTTTCCATTGCCTCGTTCAAACTCATTAACTAAAGAGCCAGCTGACTGAAAGGAAAAATGATATTGCAAATGTTAATAATGGTGGCAGGAAGTATGGTGAACACCACAGGAGATGTGTAAATGATGGAGGATATGCAATTGTTCAGATGGCTAGGAAAGAAACTCAGCTCTGGAGTCACACAGACCTGGGTTCAAATCCTAGCTCCCCACTTGCTTGTTTTGGGAGAAGGCCTGAAGCCCTGTGGTAAGGAGCCCACGGTGGGGGTGGGAGGCCTGAGAACATTGTGGTGGTGGTGGTGAGATCACCTGCTGGGCTCTCTAGGGAAACTCCCCTCCCACAGGCTGTATGCTCCCAGGAAAACCCAGAATGACCCCTCCGGGCATCTCAGGACAGAAGGCCTGGGGAAATGGCAGCAACCTGACCCCTTAGCCATTAACAGATTTGGATTTAGAGGCAGACTTTTGCTCTGTCCCTGGGCTTTGTGACTTAGAGGATGGTCCTTAACCTCTCTGAGTTTCAGTTTCTTCCTCTACAAAATCGGAGTATTATGTATGTAGGCATCTCCCTCAGACAAGGGGCTCTGGTGGTGAAGTTCACAGGGGGTTGTGCTGCTAACTCGGAAGCATCTCTCTAGTGGTTTGAATCCCCCAGCTACTCTGAAGGAGAAAGACGGGCAGTCTCCTCCTGTATGACGCCTGCTTAGCTATGAGTTGGATCTAACTCAACTGCACTGAGTTTTTATTCTCCCATAGGCAAGGAGCCCTGGTAGTGTAGTGGTTAAAGCGATCTGTGGCTAACTGAAAGGTCTGCAGCTTGAACCGGCCACACAACCCCTGGGGGAGAAGGATGAAGCAGGTGGACAGTTCTCCTCTGTCCTCTGGGGTCTCCATGGTCACCACGAGATGGAATCATTTTGACGGCAGTGGGGTTCCTTACTTAAGCATCCCATGGTCTCTTCTGTCATTAAGTGAGGAGTGGTAAAGAAAATGCTTAGCAATGTGCCTGGCAGAGAGTGTGCATCCAGAAAATGAGAGCCATCAAAATTTAATTTCATTTAATTTGGTTTCATTTAAATGAATTAAGTTATGAAGTCAGGGCATTCTGGAGCCAGAAGGCCCCGGAGCCTCTACAAGTGAAGCCCAGAGCCCAGGCAGCAGCCTGAAGGAGAAAGAGGGCTTGCTGGGGCTTATCTGATTTATTGTTTTTTTTTCTTTGCTGGTGGTTATTTTTTTAATTATGTTATATTAGTTTGCTCACAAAGTTCATATACAGTGTGTTTCACACTATTCTTCATTCACATTGTGTTTCATATAATCATTCCCATTCCTTATGTTTTATAGAATTAGTTACCATTGGACTATGCTTACCATGAAGACAAGACTACTCAACAGCCGAGGATTGGAGAAGCTAGCTGGGAGAATTATAATAATGCCGTAGAGAACCTTTAGTGTTAAGGGAAGAAGTTTGGAGGAGTGTCTATCTGTTGACGTTGTTGTTCCATCAAGTTGGGGCCGACTCATAACTAACTGTCCAGTGAGTTTTCAGGGGCAGTGAACGGCACAGGAGGAGGCCGACTGCCCATCTTTCTCCCTCAGCGGAGCTGGTGGACTCACACTGCATGCTTTTGGGTTGGCAGCACAACTTTTTACTAATGTCTCAAAAAATTACACAAAATAGTCCACATGTATTTTGTAATAAAAAGAAACAAGCAGTTAGCATATAACATTATTGTTGCTCTAACTCATATAGGGGCAGAAGTGATCCTGTGTACAACAGAAGGAACTGGCCCGAACCATCCTCACAAAAAATCATACTCACACAAAAGCCGTGTTACATCAGGTGCCATCAAGTTGACAATGACGATAGTGACCCTAAGAACAACAGATCTGGACCTTGCCCTACTCTGTGCCTTACAACCTCGGTCGTGCCCAAGCCCGTTGCTGCACTCACTGCATCAATTCATCTTTTTGGAGGTCTTCTTTCAATGACCCTCCACCCTCCCAGCATGATGCCTTCTTCTAAGGACTGACCCCTCCTCCCAACACGTCCAAAGGCAGTGAGATGAGGTGTCACCATCCTTGCCCCCAAGGAGTACCCTGGGTGCCCTTCCTCCAAGACAGATTTGCTTGTTCTTTCAGTGATCCACGAGATGGTCAGTACTCCTCTCCAGCAGCACAATTAAAAAAAGCCATCGTTCACAGAAAGTCTTCATCGCATGGTAGTAAAGTGAGCACAGTTGTGAACGGTCATCTAGGATTCATCTCTGGGTCTCCACTCACCAAGAGCAAAAGAGTAGGGAGGGAGCTGAAAGCACAGAGAGGAACGAAGTCTGTAAGAGCTCCAACCTCACCTGTCCCGCGATCAGAAGAACCAGACGGTGCTGCGCTGTCACTGATGGCTGGTGCCGGACAAGATGGGAGAAAGAGAGTGAACAGAACTCAAGGCCAAAAACGGGGCAGGCAAATTGGAAAAGCAGAGAATAGGGCGTCCCCTGAGATACTCTTTAAACCAAGAGGCTCTAGAAACTCTAGAACAAAGCCTACTGCTAAGATGTCAGCGAAGCACAGTGACGAACAAAATAAACAATTACTGTTATTACTACTCGTAAGATTGAAGCTTTGTCTAAAAACCACCAAGTAGGAGCCTTAAAGATCAACCATTTCTCCAAAGGGAAGGCAAGAGGACAAGGAGTAGGAAATACTGGACAAGGAACAGTAGTTCGCAAGCACAGAATGTACTGAACCAGCACCCTGGAACAATCTCGATGAAAAACTTCAAGTGGGAGCTAAGTTGTGAAAATTTTCACCCAAAATTCAACAAAAATAATCTTTAAAATTCCTATGGAAGGACACAAACACTAGAAGGGTGTGTGGTGTGGGTAAGAACTAGAGTGTTAATACTTGCTACAACATGATGAACTTTACAAACATTAGACCGAGTAAAGGAGCTAGTCAGAGGTCACCTATTGCATGGTTCTGCTTATATGAAGTGTCCAGAAGAGGCAAATCCACCAGTAGGGAAAGTAGATTAGTGGTTGCCGAGGGCTTAGAGCAAGAGGGAATGGAAGGGATGAAGGTACAGTGATAGCTGTACAACTCAGCAAATGCCCTCAGTGGAACTGATTTGTTTCCTTTAAATGGGTGGACTGTATGCTATGTGAATGATATCTCACCAAACCTGCTAAAACATGAACAGTACTGCTTCCTTTCTTATAATTAAGAACTTTAAAATGCCACACACACACACACACACACACACACGTACGTACACGTGTGCGCGCATACACATAGAAAAACAAACAAAAAATTGCCATGGAGTTGATCCAAGTCATGACATCTCCTCAGGCATTACTGAATATAACTTGTCCACACGAAACAAGTGTGATCTTTATAGAAGCAAATTGCTAGTCCTTTATGCTATGGTGCTGCAAGGTAGAGTCAAACCGTCGACCTTACGTTAACAGTTGAAAGCAGTTTGTTGGCATCACCTAGGGGCCTCATATGTCTATATATATATATATATATGTCTTTATGTTTCTTCTTCAGTCCATCCATCCACCCACCTCTCTATTTACCCATTTCCCTCCCTCTGCCACTGTATCTACATATGTGTAAAGACTGGGGAGTAATCCATCACCTTAGATGGAGGTTTTAGGCATTTCTGGTGAATCACGCTACTAACTCTAAGGCTGTACTTCTTCGGCAGTTCAAACCCACCAGCAACTCTGAGGGAGAAGGAACAACCTCCTCTCGGATGGTTCAGAGCTTCAGAAACGGAATGGAGGGCCAGCGGCTATGAGTTTCTTCAGACTCAACATCAGTAAGTTTTGTTCTTCTTCTTAGTTACCTGTATTTTCTAGATGTTCTTCTATGTCTATGTATGAGCTGTTTTGGAAAAAAACACCCACAAGTTCCATTTTTCACAGGACAGTCCCGTTTGGGATTTGGAGGTCAATCATCAGATAAGTGACAAGTCAAAGCTCCTTCCCACCTCTGCTGGCGTCTAAGTGGTGCTTGGGGCTTCCTCCTACCTTACCTGGTCCACGTGGAGGGGCACCGCGAACCTCTTGAGGGTGGGGGTGGAGGTGAGCTTGCAATTCTCCGCGAAGTCCTGGTTCAGGTTGGCCAAGTAGAAGAGCTGGTACAGGCTGCTGTCCTTGTAGGCGATGACATCAAATACCACGCAGCCGCCGTCCTCATAGGCATTGACGTGGTGGAAGACAACCAGCGCGTCTGTGTAATACTTGGTCACCACAGGCTTCCTGGTCCGCTGGTCAATGATGTGGATGTAAGTCTGGAAGAAGGTGGACATGAGGATTCAGCACCCTGTCTGATGGCCCTCTCAGTACTGGACCAAACCCCTCTCTACTACCCACCAGCTGGTGGCCTTGGAATGCCCTTCTCCATCCTGAGCCTTGTGTCCTACTCAGAAATGCAGACGCTGATGGCTCTCAGCAGCTCGTAGCTGTCTGTGCTGGGGGCACATGTTTGTGTCTCTGTGATGTGAGGAGGGGGCTTGGCCGTTCTGGAGTGTCTGGAGTGGCCACCATGGCAGGTTTGGGGGGAGAGTGGCTTGTCCCCTCATTTAACTGACTAACTTATGGTGATTCTGGATCATGCCAGGGCCCTGAGGCCTCCCTGGGCCCCATCCAAAGCTGGAGACGCTAACCCTCAAAACCACAGCTGTCTTTTGGGGATCCCCCTGCACCTCAGCACCCACTGCTCCCTGTTTATCAAGGCATAGTTATCATAGCAAGGCCCAAGGCGGGGCACATCCACTCATTAGTGCCCGGCTGGTGTTACAGCTGGTATCAGCCTGGGTGGGGATTAGCCTGCTCTGTAGCCCCGGTTGCCCAATGCAGAGAGGAGGGGGGCGTTTCCTGTCTTTCGGCAGCTCTGCCCCATCCACCGCCTTCTGAGCAGGAGGGGCCGCTCGAGCTGTGGTTTCACCACCTCCTTCCATCCAGTCGACCTCTTTCTCTCCTTCCCCCAGATCACACTTTGACTTGTCAGGAGGGAGACAGAAGAGGAAGGCTTTGCCAGCGCTGGAGAGGGTTCTCGGAAGAGACTAACACAGGGGGAGATTGTTTTCATTCTTTTCTCCCCGGTGACTCCAACCCCAATGCTGCCCATGTGGATGTTCTAGAAGGTTTGCTTCCAGAGACATTTGGTAGTCTTTCCCAGGCTCTCTGTCCTGCCCTCCGAGGGCCCAGGGATGCTCAGGGTCCCCAGATCTGAGGGTTCGAGGGACTTCTGCAGGCCGGCCCATGGAAGTTTCTGGGGTGCCTGAGGAGAAAGTGCTGAGGAAACGTAACCTCAGCTGGTTTCCCTGTTCTCCCCTCGTCCCCTCTCACATACCCTCCTGCAACATATGAGGGTTGGCTAAGCATCAGGTAAGCATCAGCAAATCAAAAAGAAAGTATTCCGTATGTGTGCCAGAGGCACATAACAACAACAACAACAATGCCAGAGGATGATAGTGCCTCTGACAGAGTAGGTGCCCTTCTAGTCCAGCCTCAGACATCGGCGAGGTCACACTGCAGAGGGGAGACCAGGACCGAGGGAGGAATCATCTGAAGGAATAACATTCCAGACAGAGGGGACAGAAACACAAATCACTGAGGTTTGTGTGTTTGGCTGCTTTGAAATACGGGAGGAGGCCTGAGTAGTAGAAGCCACTTTACCTAGCAGCTTATTTAGCCCCCTTTGCCTCCTTAAACATCCTTCAACTCCCTGAAAAGAGAGAAAACAGGCTTGGGAGAGGCTAGGCAGCCACCGTGGAGCAAATGAGGGACTGTGTGAGCAAGGAGAAAGGGCAGTGGAAGGCTGTCAAGGATGGTGGTGGTTCCCGCTGAAGGGCAGAGGGAGGGGAGGGAAGGCGAGGCTCCTCAGTGGGAAGAAGCCCTGTGGATGCAGGAGCTGTTTAATAGGCAACATTGGGGTAAACTCAGTACTTTTGTTTTCATAAATTAACAACAAGGAGCTGTGGTGGTGTGTGATCCATAGCAAGTTATACTGATAACCAAAAGGTCATGGGTCTCCAGTAGTTCAAATCCATGAGCAGCAACAAAAGACAAAGACCGCAGTCCCCTCCTATTAAAGTGTACAGCCTCGGAATGCCAGTGAAGGGCCAGCAGAGTCAGAACTCTCCCAGGGGCTGGGAGCAAGTAAAGGAACAACTGCAAACACAATGAAGCATTGAGCACATGGGCGTCCCTGAAACAGCAGACAAGTCCCCGTGCTGTCTGATGGACGGTTCTATCACTATGTGCACGTGACCTGCAGCTGGGGACAGCCAGCCATGTCATGAGAGAAAATGCCCATCAACTGTCCAAGGGAAAATGAACTTGACCTGTAAACCTGCACCCAAACCACAGCTGCTCCACCCCCTCAACCCAACCACCACTACCGCTGTCTACGGGGCCCCATCCCACCCAAACATTAGGCCATGGTGGGCGGGGCTGGGGCCCCCTGCAGTGGGCAGTGGACTCTGAGATTCTGCTGGGTTGAGTCGCCTTGCTGGAGGGTCCCCCTCTCCAGGACAATGTACCCAACATTGTACACTATCTATGTACATAATCCCACTTGTCCTAAGGAGCACCATCTCTGGAGGACCACTCAGCTTCAGAACTGTCTGGAAGGCTGGCTGGCTGAGGCCCCGGGGAACGACCCGTGGTGACTTGCCTCTCCCTGCCTCCTCCTTCTGCTTCCTGAAGTCCATCCCTAAACCTCCCAACACCAAACCCACCGCCACTGAGTTGGACCTGACCCATAGTGACCCTTCAAGGCTGTAAATCCTTACAGGAAGAGAGGCCCATCTTCATCCCAAGAACAGTAGGTGGATGCAAACTGCTGACTTCTAGGCTAACTTTGCCCACTCTCCTCCAGGCCTCTGCATTTCAAGATCTTCCCTAACAATCCCCTGCATGCTAATGCTGACCTGCATTGGAGGGGCTCCCCAGAACCCCTGTGCCAGCCCTTGCCCCAGGTGCCCTCCCGCTGTGGGGCCAGCAGCCCCCACCTGCAGGCCGGCCTTACCTTGTCCTCCTTGTGGAAGGTCATGCAGGATGCCCAGCTCACTCCCCGCATGTAGGCAGTTGCCATCTTGAGGATGTCCAACCTGAATGGCTGCTCCAGGAAGATGATGTAGTTCTCGGTGACCCCGAAACTGTGGTAGTAGCTCGGGGCGAGCAGGGAGCGTGAGGGGATGGAGCAGAACACCTCAATGTGCTTCAGGCAGGCATTCTTCCCCTTCTTCTTGTCCTCTAGAGAAAGCCAGTGCTCAGCAACGCTGCCCCAGACAACACCGCTGCCCGCAGCTAAGCTGCTCAGGCACCCACTGCTGCTAAGGAGAGCTACAAGAGGGCAGAATGCCCATCTGCCCCCGTCTGCACAGTCGGGTCTCTGGACGGGGTCAGCGGATCACAGGCCAGGGCGCCAGTCTACCTCTCCTCCTGGTTTTGTAAAGAAAGCTTTTATCAGGACATACACCTTGTGAATGGTTTGCTTTCGCTTTGGAGCTACAGTGGCAACACTGGATATATGTAACAGAGACCCTGTGGTCGGCCAGGTCGTAAATATTTACCTCCCGGCTCTTCCTGGTTCCTCACTGGAGAGGTGTGATGATTCTCAACCATAATATGTGTATGGACCACACGTGGAGATGTTCATCTGTGAGTCTGATCAGTAATCAGGTGCTGTCTGACACACAGTTCTATCCAGCTCCCAGTTGATGGCCAAGCACCCCTGGCTTAACCCACTGTCCTCTACTTGATTCTGACTCCCAGTGACCCTACAGGACCAAACAGAGCCACCTTATCATTTCCAAGATGGCAAATCTTTGTGGAAGCAGACTGCCACATCTCCCGTGGGGCATCTGGTGGGGTCAAACTGCAGACCTCATGGTTAGCAGCTCAGCACTCAACACAAGGTGCCAGCAGGGCCCCTTATCCTGGGATTGTGCTTAGCCATTTTACTGGAAACCGCTGACACATATCTCATAGGGTTTCTAGGAATTTTCTCCTAGCACTGTCCATTCGGGAACACTTGGGACTGGGATTAAGTGCCCACTGCAATGAGAGACTTTTCAGTATGTCCTGACAACCAAGGTTGGCATTGTGATTCCCATCTTACAGATGGGAAACTGAGGCTTGGCAAAATGGTCTCTCGTGCTGACCAAAGCCATAGATATAATCCCTGGGCATTGGCCTCTTCCCATTATTCAGTGGATGTGCTATCATAGAATGAAGGTAGAGAATGGATTGCAGTATTGTAGTTGTTTTCAAGTACCTACTCTGTGCCCAGAATCTCAAGAGTGCTTGATAGCTGTTCCTTCTGCTCATTCTTATGCAAGGATGAATCGCCCACTGCCCGAAAGGCCTCCCCTCCCAGGCCTGGGGCTGGCTTGTCATGAGAGATCTGCAAACCCCCCCCGCTTTCTGTGGCCACCTGCACACTCATCAACAGCTGGTCAGTGGGAGGACTGCTGTGGGCTCGTGGGATCCCAGCACACCCTGTGAGGGGAAGCCCCCAGCCGAGAGCCTGTGCTCATCAGACAGCTGCCTGGGACATGTGCTCATGACATGTCACCTGGCTCCTCACCCACTGCCTCCTCTAAAGGGAGCTGCCAAACGTGGGTGCCCAGGAGACCCCCATTTTGGCCCACTCTCTCCTTTCCTTGGCTTAATTAACAGGAATTCCATGTTTCTCAGCAGTCTAGAAATTTGCTCAAGAGGTTGTCCAGAACTGCAGACCATGGGTGGAAACCTGTTTTTTCAAAGTCAGAAGGTAGGCCAAGCACCTCGTGGTTCTGCACTCCCGAGTCCTAGGCTTCTTGTCGTCAGGGGCCTTGCCTCCTGTGTATGCTTCCCAGCAGGGTTCTAGATAAACATGACCGAGGACCCCTGCCCTCTACCCCCTCAGGCATGTGCAGTAGTTCAGGGCTATGCTCCAGGATCCTGGCCCTAAATGCAAAAGGTCCAGGACTCAGAGAACAGGGTGGGGCTCTGGAGTGGATTCAGGGACTGGGAATGAAAGGGTTAACATAACTCAGACATATAAGATTATCAGAAGACTGAAAAATGGGTAGGAGGATGGTTGGGTGGGTGGACAGATGGATGGAAGAAAAGATGGATGGATGGGTCGATGGATGGGTAGATGGACAGATGGATGAATGGACACACCGGTGGATGAATAGGTAGGTGGATGGATGGATGGACGGACAGATGGATGGACAGACGAACGAATGGATGGATAGGTGGATGGTGGATGGAAGGGTAGATGGATGCTTGGGTGGGTGGATGGGTGAGTAGGTGGTGTTTGGATGGGTGGGTGGGTAGGTGACTGGGTGGGTGGATAGGTGGAGATGTGGGGAGGTGGACAGTTGGATGAGTGGACCGATGGGTAAATTAATAAACTGGATCCCAAGAAAAAGATATTAGAACAGGAAAAGGACTGCTTCTTTCCTCTTCCCCAAAAGAAGCCTGGTGACTTCTCCTTCTCTCTAGATGTCAGTGTAG
The DNA here is from genome assembly GCF_000299155.1 of Elephantulus edwardii. Taxonomy (NCBI): domain Eukaryota; kingdom Metazoa; phylum Chordata; class Mammalia; order Macroscelidea; family Macroscelididae; genus Elephantulus; species Elephantulus edwardii. The sequence continues at coordinate 5,829,194 of NW_006399822.1, forward strand.
AACTCATGCTGCTCTGCACCACATCAGGAGGGCCACATCTGAGACTGTAGAAGGTACCATCCTTCACCACTGTGTGCCCTGACAGTTCCCGGAGGACAAGGGTTTGGACCGCTCCTACCTGGCACCTTGGCAGGGATCTTAAACATCACGTACTTCGTCTTCCCCTTGTCCACGATGGACGTGCCCATGTTGAGAACATTTCCAGCCTCATCATAGTGAGGATGAGACGTGGCCAGATTTACAGCCACGTACTTCCGGTAATCAACCTGCAAAACAGGGAGGCACCTGGTTTAAAGAGAAGAGGCAAAATGATGGATATTTTCTTATATCCCTTGACCAAGAAATAAAACAGACTCCATCTTGAAAGAGGACATTCACTCTGGGACCTGAGATAATCACATGAGGGATCTTCCAACAGCAAAGAGGCTGGAGGAGAGCAGTGAGCTGGCTGTGTTTTGTTGACATTTGCTCCACTCTGGCTGCCTGGCCCAGCAGGGTGTCGGCAGCACTGGAGACAAGATGCCTGACCGCCCAGAGAGCTCTCGCAGTGGCCGAGTGGAAGGGGAGGCGTGGAGCTATTCTCGGCTGCTGGTCTGGGCCATTCTGGTTAAGTCACTTACATTGCCCTCTCCTGAATTCCACAGAGACATAAATCGCCAGACTGCTCTGAGACGATTATTCTGGGAACGGAGAGGGTATAAGAACACTGAGCAAAAATGAAATGCAATGAGCAAACAAGGTGAACAGTGGGCCCTTGCTCTGAGCAGACCTCAGGTGTAGAGCGAGGTGGCCGCAGACCAGCTGTCTGCCCTTCCTCCCCCCTAGGTGCCATTGAGGCTGGTAATTCTCCACTCTCTCCTAGGATTTGTTCTCTGTCACTTTGTGGACAATGGACATCAGTTGGATCTATGCCACTTAGCTTAAAAGGAGCTGGACATCATTTCACAGCTAAGAAAAGCACTCTTGCTAACAGATCGTTAAAATGTATTGTGAAGACATCAGGGTTTTGAAGAGCCAGCCAGAGAAGATGGAAAGTGGGCCTATTGATTTTCAAGAAAATGTTGACTCGATTTTGCAGAGGGAAGGTATCTGCTTGGGCATTTATTTTTGTGCTCTTGCTCTCTGCCTAATACCTCCCTCTTCAGGTCATTGCAAGGTAGGGCTGCTGGGAATCATGGGAGTCAAACTTCCTGAGCTCACATGGGACAAGCAGCTGGGCACGAGGACGAGAACAACACAGTCCCTGTCCTACAGGATCTGTTGTCTAGGCCGGTGCTGAGTGAGGAGAATCCCAGCACTGGCTGGAATTACAAGAGGGGGCCCCTCCACTGAGTTCTGGATGCCTCACTGAGTCAGGGAGTGATGGCTGGTGCAGCTAGTACCTTCTCCAGGGTTTCCAGAGTCTGTGGGTTGATTTTCCTGATGTAATTGGTTTCTGTGGTTGCATAGAAGTCTTCTCCACACCTCATGATGTTAATGAGGCAGTTGTCGGTGAAATCTGGGATGGTGTGGGACAAGTAGGAGAAAGCTCTAGGGCAAAAGCAGATCAAAGGGAAGGTCGATGGCTGTGCTCCCCAGTTGGAAAGCTTGGCCTAGACAGCCTTATTACCTTACCACGCAAAGCACTTTATTTCAATTAAAGAAGAAAGGGTACCAGGTCTCGAAAGGCTACTTAAGGAGTCTGAGGGCTCAGAGATCAACTTGCCCAAAGACACTAGCATGCAGAATGAGCTCAGAAGTGTGTCAGTCAGGACAACATGACAGTCAATCAATCTCTCCCGGACTCTCAACAACCCTCAGGTCTCCACCACCTCCAGCAGCATTGTTGATGGGCTGTTCTGAATCACTACAACAAGCCTACAGGAATCACATATATACCATAATGTTCCCCAAGACTAGTAAAGCCCAGCAAATCCCAGCCATGTGCAGGAAAGTGAATCCACACTAACTTCTTCAAGCTTGTCAAGATATTTTGTGGGGGAGGGATCCTCTCAAGTTCGGGCATATAAATTCTTAATTCATGATGAGTTTGATCAGAAGAGAGAATCAAAGTGAGGGGGAAAAAGAAGTTCTTGGTGGTGAAGTTGGCAAATACTGGGGCCAGGTGTTGTTTAGTCCTCCCCTACTGACCAAAAATGTAACAGCAAGTGCTTTACAATTCTGTCCCTCCTACCCTTTGGGCTATCCGGAGGCCTGGGGGATGAGGAATTGTACTGACAACTCAAAGGCAGGCGGTTTCAAGCCATCGGCAACTCTGAGGGAGAAAGATGGACAGTCTTCTCCTGCGCCAGTCAGAGCCTCGGAAACCCCCCTGAGGGCCAGCTACAAGTGGTTCTGAGTCTACAGTGGGCTGCTGGATCCAGAACCGCAGGCTCCCGTGACCTCAGGCTAGTGAGAGTAGGCAGCTTTGTCAGAGGACTGCTGCTAGCTTGTTTTATCACCGGGAATACACAACCAGAATCAGAATGGGCAGTTACTTGGCAAATACGTTTTTGCAGGGGTCTGGATAGGCCATCGTCCCAAACTCGGACACCACAATCCGGTTTGCCTCGATGTTGGCGGTGTAGGTGCTGCTTCTCAGGTATTTGCTCCTGTAGTAGACTTCACCTGAAAGAGAAGATGCAGCAGGTGTCAGGCTGACACTTCTGCAGGGATGAGCATTCCATCTCAGCCATTCCAGAGCTTTCCCTGAGAGGCATGGGGTTAGTTAAAGGACCATCTCATTTACTGCTCCTGAAACAACCAGAACTTGGGGGTGCTTTCAGCACATCTAACCTGAGACCCACAGCCATGTTCTCAGGGCTGAAGGAACTAAAGCTCTTAAACCAATCACCTCTCTCGGTGGTGCCCATTGGAGCGGCATCAAACCAGTCATGGACCTGCATTCCACATACTGGTGTCCCTCTAACTCAAGGCCAGATTTAGAGCACTAGTCCAGGCAGCTGCATATCTGGACTGGATTGCCCCAAGGGTACCCTCCCATCCTGTGAGCTCTACTTTCAAACACTACTTAGTTGACCACTGCAACCCAGTGGAGTAACATTCGTTATCTACTCCCACCAAGGGGTGATCTAACTCCCAAATCTGTGTTTGATAGAGTTAATCCATGGATGCCTACACCCTTGGGTTAACCAACCTGGATTCATGCACCTGACAATTATTATGAGCCAGGAAGTGTAGGTAAAATAACAATCATGATAGGCAAGTTCCTTGGCCCTGGGGAGCTTGAAGTCTCCGTATGGACTAGGATCTTTGCTGTGATTATTCATAGACTGTCTTCATGGATTGTCTATCAGCTATATGCTTGATCTTGTGTCCAGGTCAAGCCTCACCCTCTTCCCTGGACATGAGGGTCAAAAGGCTTTTTTAAGAGGTTGCTGTGTCATTTAAGTCTTATCCAGTGGGTCCAATGAGGTGGACAGACGCCACTGCCACAACAAAGAACTCAAAGACGCAAAGGAACAAAAGATGTGCAGGGCCAGAGAGCACTTCAGTGTGTTGTACACAGATTAGAACTGACTCATGGCAGCGGGCACCACACCACCAAAGGCGCCCAGAACACAGTAAGTGTTCAGTAAAGACTAGAGTGCAGCTTGGGAGTGCAGTGGACATGGCGGACAAAATCTTGGCTCCAGGGTCAGTTAGAATCCACACTATGGCCTTTTCAGGATATCTCTTAATATCATTATGTTTCTGCTTCCTCATCTTGAAATTGAGAGCCTCTTATTCCACCCCTCACAGGGCTGGGAGTTTTGAATGAGATGAAAGAAGATATTTAACTTAGTGGTTAGCACACAGCATGCCCTTGATAGGTGCAGGCTGCGATCATCATCAAAAGAATTCTAATGTCAAAGAGATGCTCCTGGAGGTTTATTTTTTTTTATTAAATTTTATTAGTTTTAATGAACATTTACAGGGATTTGGGGTTTTCATTCCTTCATTGCTGCACCATTCTCTCTACCCTCCTCCCCAGTTTGTTCTTCTTCCCTGCCATCCGAATGTCTGTTTTGCTCCTGGAGGTTTATGAGGCACACGGACACCTGTCTCAGGACCACCTTGGTCACTTTCTGAAGGACAGTGTCTACTAGGCACTGACTGAGGCTCTGAGAGCTCTGGAGAGCACTTTGTCTGACACACTTAGTTCTGTTCATTTGAAATGTAAACACTCAACCTATTTCCTCTGACCAAGCACCCTCTGAGCTCCTGGGGACTCGGAATAATGTGTCTCTGGAATCACTCAAGTTTGGTGCAAGGCTCTGAGGTCCAGCGGAAAAGGGGAGTCCTGCACATCCCTCCCATTCTGAGAAGGGTGCAATTAACACATTCCTCCCAAGGCAGATCAAAGAAACAGATATGCTACAGCCAGGGAGCTCCTAGAATGTATACAAATGTGTATCTTTTTTGGTGGAAGGAGGGAAGAATTTTATCTTGGGGGGGAAGGGGAAGGGTAAACATTCCAAAAGGCTACTTTGGAACAACCATGGCTGAGAGGCCAAGCTGTGCAAAGACAGAGTTCTCAAGAGCTCATCTAATCTGAGCCCTAGTGACTCTGAACCTTGGAATCACATGTTCAAATCTACGCAGGACAATGGCCACAACTCTGTTTCAAACTAGACTCTTGGACATTATTTTCCATGGGAGAAATGGCTCTGTAATTTCAATGCCTAGTTAATATGTGGCATAAGTCTTTTTTTTTAAAAGTGATTTAAATGAAAGTTTACAAAGCATACTGATTTTTTTTGCCAATCATTCTCTATACTTACATTAAAAAAAAATATTAACGACTATTTTAGACCCTCGGGGAAAACCTCTAGAAAAGAGAGTTCCTAGATATCATTTATGCACCTTGATCAACTCCATCCAATTTTATTTGTTCATTTTGTAAGATGAACTTGCTACTTGGCCAAAGGACACTGGCCACCTTGCTAAGGAAAAACACTTGTGCTGGAGGTAGGCTAAATAATGGACCTCCAGCAAAGTTCTCAGCCTAAGTCCTGAACTTCTTGGATATGTTACTTGGCATGGCAAAAGGGACTTTTCAGATGTAGTTAAGGATTCTGAGATGAGAAGGTACACCAGATTATCCATGGAGGTCAATGTAATCACAAGAATCCTAATAATAAGGAGAAAGGAGGGTCTGAATCAGAGAGAAGAGATGAGGATAGAGGCAGTGAGAAAAAAGAGATTGAAAAAATGTTATGTTGTTAGCTCTGAAGGTAAAGATGGGGCCACCATCCCTCAGGAAGGCAGGTGTCCCCCAAAAGCTGGAAAGATCAGGATGGATTCTCCTCTAAAGCCTGCAGAAGATATGCAGCTTTGCCAACAATACCCTGAGGTTCTTTTAAGCTACTTAGTTTATATTTTAAGTTGTTATATCAGCAACAGGAAACTCATACAGGTCTCTTACTGTCTCGAATCGTGAAGCTGTGCAGCAAGGCCAGGCCATCAAACCAGTGGTTGTACCTGGTCTCTCCCACCGTGTGCATCCCAGGCCCATTCCGAAGCAGAGTGCCCTGCAGCCATGTTGGGATCTTGCCTGTTAAGAGAAAGAATACTTAGTTTCCAGTTTACAAGGCCAAGCCTAAAAGGCTGGAAGACTTGGCCTTGGCACTGAGGCCACAGATCATCACGAGAACAACTCTGTCTTGGAGAAGGCGCAGCCAGAATGCTCCTTAGAAGCAAGGATGATCTACAACAATGAATGAATGGAAATTCAAAGCCTCTGTAAATTTTCACTGAAATTAATAACAAATTTAAATTAAAAAAAAAAGAATTAAGTTAGAGTAAAGATGGTAATGGAACCACCTTACCTCTGTAACTTGATTTGTGCCACTATTAGAACCTCTACTCAGAATATTATTGCTTTTCAATTTTTGACTCATGCACTTTTAACTTGTTAGTTAAATTTTGTATCTTCTAGGCTGCAACACTTCCATGATACATCTTCAAGGATATGAACATGTACGGCTAAGCACAACTGATAACAGTGCATCTAAATTCCAAAATCAATCTCCATAATAGTCTATGTGTTTCCTACTGCCAAGGGGGCCCTTTAGAGTAGTGAGAGAAGACCTTCACCCTGAAACCCACAGCGTCCCTTTTCAGCAGGAAGTAGCTAAGAGAATACACCATCCCCTTTTCCTTATGAACCAGGGTGAAGTCTCTCTCAGGGAGGAGTGATAGGGAATGGCAAAGGACACACTAACAAAGGAGATTAATCAGAACTGACTTTGACAAGCACTGTGGCAATTGGATAATTAAAACAGACATGGGGGGGGGAAGAAGAACGAACTGGGGAGGAGGGTGGAGAAAACAGTGCAACAATGAATGAATGAAAACCCAAAATCTCTGTAAATGTTCATTAAAACTAATAAAATTTAATAAAAAAAAGATCAAAAAAAAACCCCAAGCAAACAAAAAAAAGAAGCAAGGATGGTATCGCTCCTCAGCCTTTTACTAAGATCAAGTATGGAAGGAAGGATGGTGAGGCTTGATCTTACACACTTTGGTCGTGAATTGGGGGGGCCAGTCCCTTAAGAAAGTCACTGTGATTGGTAAAATAGTGCCACTGAGTGACTGTGAACACCAGGTCATGCAGCGTCCTCATAACCTCCGCCATGGTCAAGTCCATTGTTGCAGTCCATCTCACTGAGGGGCTTCCCCTTTTTTCACCGCCCCTCTAAAGTCTAGATAAAAGGTCATGAGAAAGAGGAAAGCCCTGAGCGAGAGGGTTCATACAGAGGCTATGACAATGAGCTCAAGCTAGCTGTGATGGTGAGGCTGGCACAGACCAGTCAGTGCTTCATCCTGCTCTACACAGAGTCGCCATAAACACAAACCAACCGGACACCTAACAGGCATCACCTCGGTTATGTGGGGGAGCCAAGTCTAGAGCAAATGTCATCAGACTTGGAATCATTTGGAGGGTTTGTGGGAACAATGTCAGTCCCCACCCCAGTGCCAAGGGGTCTGTAGGGGGGCCCAGGAATTTGCTTCCAACCAGGTCTCATATGATACTGATGCTGCAGGTCTGGGGACAGTATGCTAGGAGCTGATTTGTATTTACTTCTATGTTATCATTTGTACTTCTTAACTTTATATACAAATGGTCAAAGCACTCAGCTGCTATCATAAGGTTGGAGGTTTGAGTCTACCCAGAAGCAAGGTCTGCAAATCTAGTTTTGGAAAACCAGTCACTAGAAATCCTACAGAGGTGGCTTATTGTATAATGGACTGTGCTGTCAGCCCAAAGGTAGGGAGTTCAAATCCACCAGTTTCTCTGAGAGATAAAGATGAGTAATTTCTTCTCCTGTAATTTATAGCCCCTGAAAGCCCACAGGAGGGCCAGCAATGAGTCTGTTCTGACTCAACAGCAACAAATGAGTGAATGGAAATCCTACAGAGTACAATTCACTCTGACATGCAGGAGTCAGAGGAGGTCAGTACAATTCCACGTTGACACGTAGGAGTGAGATGAGGTCAGAGGATGTTTCTCATTACAAAGGTAAGGTACAAAAATACATTGACTAATATTTTAAATATGTATATTTCTATTATATTGTATATAGCTACATTATAATTTATTATGTTTATGTTCTAAAAATATAATATAGTTGTACATTTTATTATCACTTAATACAATATAATAAAAAATAATATTTTATATCTATGATTACCTTTATAATCAGAAAAAATAATTCAAGACAAATCTCCAGTTAGAAATCTCCAGTTTTCCCTTCCTGCCCCCCTCAAAATGTGGAGTTTGTCCTCAGGGAGGTTCACTGCTAGCCCAAAGGCCACGCTTTCCTGGTCATTCACATCCATCAGTGGTTTCAAGGGAGAAAGTTGGCAGTCTCCTCTCGTGCCTCAGAAACCCAATGGAGAGTCAACTATGGGTTGGTTCTGACCCCGGAACCGAGAAAGAAAGAGAGAGAGAGAGAGAGATTGTCCTCTTCTGAAAAAGCTTCATGCCTTTAGCCAGAAGATCCAACACGTCCCCCACTCGCCTGATGCCATCTCACTGCTGCAGTCAGCAGCTACCCTCAGACCACTGGCCAGTGCCACTAACACACTGATGCCCAAGGGTTCAGACCCAGACACTGCCCTTCAGAGTGTAAAACAAAGTGGTGCCAAGAAAGCAGTACCCCAAAAGAGGAGAGAAAATAGGAGGTGAAGAAAGCTTTGTTCCTGAAGAGTGCTCCTCTCTGGGCCTTTGTTATCAATTGTGCAAACACACACATATTGAAATCACACCCATGGCGACTGGAAAGAAAATGACTGACACCAGCAATGCCCTCCATGTGTGCACACGCAGGAGTGGGACCCGTGCAAGCTCCCTGTCTGTTCTGAGATGATGGACTCGTGATGCCTACATTTGCACAATACATCATGCACTTGGAAGAGCTAACATTTTGGAGCATAGTCTGATTGTAAATATATATTACAGAATATGTTTTACATAGCAATTATGGATTTACATATTGTTGTTGGGTGTCACAGAGCAGATTCCAAGTCACAGTGACCCTGTATCAAAGCAGAACTGTCCCATAGAATTTCTGGACTATAATCTTTTCATTAGATCTTAAATCTCAGAGTTACTGGGTGGGTTTGAACCACCAAGATTTTTCATGTTTTTGTCACTTTATAATGATGGAAATTAAATGAAAATCTATGTATTGAATGTGGGAGGATAAGTGTGTGATGTGTGTGAACGTGGGGCATCAATTTGGAGCATTCCTGGAACTTTCCTTCTGGACATAGTGATGGTTACTCTGCCCTCAGGCACGGGGAGCATAAAGCAAATCAACATCCCTAGATTTTCACCAAGAATGTAGCTGAGTTATAGGTCCCTTTGCTCTATATACTGTCCTCTAGATATTACACAAATTATTACACAGAAAAAAGGTCCAGCTCTAACCACACAAGACAGACTTGATTTTGCACAGAAGTGGCCAATGCTCACCCGTCACGTGGGCCTTCACGGGCTCCAGTTGTTCCTTCTTATTCCTGCCAAATATGAGCTCCATGTCAGGTGTCCAGAGGGTGACAGTGCACAGTCTGCAGCCTTCAGAGAAACTGGCCCCAGTTCCTCCTCCCTCCCTCTGGCCAGCTTCCCTTGCTCCCCTGCCCCTCCGCTGCCTCCTTCACCTCCTTCACGCTCCCCTTCCTGCCCAGAGGGCCTGCTCTCCCTTCCACACTGGGAGAAGCTGCACTGGCTTATTTCTAAATGAATGGCCAAAGGTCAATGCCCTGGCCCTGGGCCAGAGCTAATCTTTAATCCTCTCCCACTCTGTCCCCAACTCTCCCTCTTCAGTTTCACTTTTGACTCAACCAAGACAAGCCTGGGTCTGAACCCACCCCCAGGATCAGCTTTCAGCTCAACAGCTGAGAGGCCTACAGAGTGAACACCACTGTGCCAAGTGGGGAGCTGACTCAAAATACAGACCACACAAGACCCAGAGGATAGCGTTTGCCCAAGGACAAAGCTCAGAAGGCAGAAAAGGATGAATGGAGATGAGGAAGCCAGAGAGGAAGTAGGAAGAAGGCTGATCCCCTGAAGAGACTGCAACTAATGTGATGAAATAAATCACTGTAACTCACTTGGGAGGAGACTGCCCAAACGTCTTCCTCAGAGAAGCTGGTGGATTTGAACCAGCTGTGGACTGGCAGTGCAGCTCCTTCCTCCTGGACCACCAGAGCTTCCTGTCAGTTGTTGAATGGGAAGTTAATATGCTCTGTGAACTTTCATCCAGAGCACAAGAAAGAAAAACAAGTCTCTTGCTAGTCTCTAGATTGGTGGTGCCAATTCAGTGTTTCGAGCTTGACGATGCTGCTGACATGGTCCATCCACAGAGATGGAGTTGGTTGATATCTACAAGTAGAGAGAGCAGATCAGGGTGAATGCAAAGTCACAGAGACTTCAGGAAACCCAGAGCTGGTCAGCCCCATGAATTTCTGATTTTGGGGAGGATGGTAATAGTGATACAAATGGAAACATTTTATTGGCAGTCTTTCATTTACTCCCTATGTTTCCCTCTGAGAGAGTTACTGTTACTTGTTAGCTGCTGTAAAGTCACTTCTGACTCACAAGCCCACAGGAGGCCACAGGCCCTGTTGCTCTCACCACCTTGTTGTGTGCCACCCTCACAATCACTGCTTTGCATCCATGTGTCAACTCATCTTCTTCACGATCTTTTACATTTCTGCTGACCCTCTAGGTTACCATCTATGATGTCCTTCTCCAGGGCTTGGTAATCAAAGTATGTGAGCTCAAGTCTCATCACTCTCACCTGTAGGGAGCGTCTTGGTTGCATTTCTCCTGAGACACTTTTGTTTGTTCCTTCATCAGTCAATGGGATACTGAGTACAACTCAAAGACCTCAATCCTTCTTCAGCCTTTCTTATTCATTGTCCAACTTTCACATGCACATGAGGAAACAATTGGAAACACCACGGCTTGGGTCAGATGCACCGTGGTCTTTAAACTGACAGCCCTGCTCTTCAGCACTGTCAATCTGTTCTTCAGTAGACTCACTCACCACACCTGTCATTTGACTTTGTAACTGCTGTTCCCATGGGTGCTGGTGGCCAAATCTTCACCTTTTCTCCATTCATCACACTGTTGCTTATCTGTCCACTTGTGAGTACTTTTGTTTTCCTAATGCTAAGATGGAAGGCTCTATTCTTTGATCTTCTTCAGTAAGTACTTCAAGTCTTTGTTTTCAGCCTGCATTCTTGACTCTACAACTCCTCAGATGCAGAAGCTGGCCTGCACCATTGTTTTGGGGGTTGGGGGTGATCATCCACTGTTTCAGAATGGGACTGGGCACTGATCACTGTGTAGGAGAGCGCAGGGCAGTGGTAACACATAGCAGACGTGCAGTCCCATGCCAGACTCTTGGTTATTTCTTGCTGTGCAACAAACTCCCTCTGTGGCTTCAGACAACCGCTGTGTCTATTCTGCTGCACTCTGCAGTGTGCTGTCTGGGCTCAGCTGGGCAGTGCTTCTGCTTCTCCTCCTTGAGAACACTAATGCGGTTGCAATACAGACAGCAGTTGATGGGGACGCTGAGAAGCCTAGACCTGGGCTGTTATGTCTCCCAGGTAACTTCAGGACCTTCCCTGGAGTAGAGATCTCTCCAGCAGGGGACTGCGTTTCTTAAAAGGGAGCTCATTCAGCACTGAGGTCCAAGCTCCCAGGAAGTGTCCGATTACTCAAGAAACAAGCGTGCCCTTTCTCACTAATGTGGATAAGCAACTTCTTATTTTTTGCCAAAGATTCTGCTTCCAGGTACGGCTGTCTTCTGTCCCTCCCAACCCCACGACAGGATTCAAAGCCCCTTTTCCAAGTCTACATTCCCTCACAGGCACAGAGAACCCAGAAAGCAAGGCAAACCAGGCTCACTTGTGCTTGCTTACTAATCTGTAGTGGTCAGTTTCACAGATCTGGTCGTTTCTCCTTCTCCTTCTTCTTACTATATCCAAGGATATGGTGAAAACCATGTGGAATCGTTCACTACAGATAAGCGTGTTCATTAAAGATGAATACGTACGCACAAGTAGGCCCATGCTCTGACCTTGCTCACTGGGTAATCCACCCTGATCCCAGAACAGAGGACAAAAATGTCAGTCTCCTTGAAGGCTAGGCCCAAACTGAAATAGTCTCACATCCATGGGATTCTACTGCTTAACGCGAGTCTGAGGACCAGCCCAGGTCCACTGAGGAGGGGGCTACATCAGTGCAGGTGGGTCTGGCATAGGAGGTCCGCTGGGAACCATCTTTGGGGACCAGTCAGCCTATGAAACCCATTTGGATTTGAGCCTCAGCTCTTGCTCCTCTCTTACGGTTTATGGCCTCAAGCCACTTACTTATGTCTTAGACCCTAAATTTCCTGATCTCTAAAACAGGAATTGCAAGAACTGCTTCACAGAGAATCCACAAAGTTTAAATTCAATATTGTAAGTACCACTTTTCAGGTCTGTCATGGTGCTTAGAAGATAGTAAGCACTCTGCATATTCCTTTCCCAGCTCTTCTTTAAAAAGATCACCCAACAGGAGAATTCAATTATTTTTTTTAAAGTGTGCGTGCAAAGAGGTCTGACTGGTTGTTGGAAGGAAAAGACCTCATCTTGGAAGTCCAGTGTCTTCTAATCTGGCTGTAGAGTGAAGATGTGTCCACAGGACTGCATAACTGTGACCTAACACATATTAAGAATCTTAAGGATGCACTAGGAGGAGAAATTGCTTAAACTGAGAGAACTAGGAAAGAAGGCTACCTGGAGGAGGAGGCGTGAAATACAATCCATAATAGCATGCATTACTAGAGTGGGCAAAGAAGAGAGCCATTATGAACAACGGCATGGAGGTGGACCAGGCTGACCAGGGACAAGCCTTTCTTCTGTGGCACCTCTGAGTGGTCTTGAACCATCAACCTTTCGGTTAGCAGTGAGAAGAGAGGGCTGGCACGTCATGGAAATGTTTGCGGAAAAATCCCTTCTCTGTGTTGGGTTGAGCAGCTTCTGAGGATCCTCCCAAATTTCATGCATGTTTGTACGAGCTGACAGTGCCATCCTGGAGAGCGACCCAGAGACCCAGCACGCGAGTCCCACCTTGAGGAGAAAAGACTTGGGACAGAATCACATAGTCTGCTCTTCAGAGACTTGCTCAGAGGAAGTGGGAAAGCGTCCTCTCCTCTTTTTAAGATAGAGGTAGAACATGAACATTGGGGTTAGACAAAGACGAGACTCCACTTTGTCATGTGCCCCTGGTCTGGATTTTGCACAAATATGTCTTCTAAGTATCACTCAAACTCTGAGAAACAGATTACTATGATTCTCTCCAACGTAAAGACAAAGCAACTGAAGCTTAGTGAGGTTATGCCCCTGGAATTGTAAAATAAGACTTATTTTTTTCATAATACAAAAATAGTTTATACTTCTCCCCCCTTCCTCCCCTAATTCCGCTTTCACTTCTTTACTTCATGACTATTCTATAAATTCAATCCATCTCAGGCAAAGTATGACTTTAGGGAAATGTAGCCTTCTCTCCCTACTCCTCCATGGAAATGTTGTTGTTGTTGTTAGGTGTCATCATACAGTAAGGGGCAGAAGTGAAAGATCTGAACAAATGCAGGAAATATAATCAGAATGGATGGTGAGACTTTATCTCATGTACTCTGGACAAGTTACCAAGAGGAACCAGCCCCTTGAAAGGACATCATGCCTGCTAAAACAGAGGGTCACTGAAAAGGAGGAAGGCCCTCAATGATACGGGCTGACATGTGGCTGAGAAAGATGGACTCCAACACACCAAGCACTGATTGTAAACACTCTGTAGGACCGGGCAGCATTTTGCCCTGTGTACACAGGAACGCTATGAGTTGTGGCCAACTTAATGCACCAAACAGCAAAACCTCAGAGCAGGCAGGAATAGAGAAAAAGAGACTATCTTTCCCTGAAGGTACATTTGGCATGAAATGGATTGTACTTATGAAGGTTAAAAAGTGAAAGATGAATTGAGAAAAAAACATTTTTTATGCTATTAAAAAACCAAGAATCTTGCTTTTCAATTTTGTAGTTCCTATCATAAAGTTATGGCCTAAAAGAAGTTAATATTTTCCTTTTAAAGGTAAGTCATCATATCTAAATTACAGTGCTGTTTTCCAATTAAGTTAGCCTTTAAATGGTGTCTCCAATTAGCCAGCCAGATAAGCTCAGGAGATACTGTTGAAGTTGTGGATAGCAGGGTTGAAGGTGACAGGCAAAGTCCCTGCAGAGCAGAGGGACTGAGAACAGCTTTCCTGAGAGAGCAGCCTCCCTGAGGGAGAGCAGCTTCCCTGAGAGAGAGGAGCCTCCCTGAGGGAGAGCAGCCTCCCTGAGGGAGCGCAGCCTCCCTGAGAGAGTGCAGTGCTGGTGCCCAAAGAGTAAAGCTTTGTTGTTGTCACAATGTGAAGAACGCAGTCAACGTCCCAGAACTGTACGTGTTGGTATAAGTTTTCTGAATCCATTTTTTATATAACAGTGGGGTGGGGAATATAAAGGAACACTGAGTTATCAGGGAGCTCTGGTGGCCTAGTGGTGAGGAGTTGTGCTGCCACCTCAGATGCACAAGGCTTGAATCCACTTGTTGCTCTGCAGATGTAAGATGGGCAGCTCCCTCCTAAGCAATTTACTGTTTCTGAAAAGCTGCTGGAAGGTCAGCTCTGAGTTGGTTTCCACTGAGTGGCACATAACAGCAATACTAATGACAGCAACTGAGCTACCTTCTGAATTCTGATCCTGAAATATCTTCCTCCAAGTAACCTTTCAGGTGTTCTACCGGCCAGCCCCCTAATCGCTGCCCTCACACTTCTTGACCGCTTGGAATAGCTGCCTCGCAGGTCTCCCAGAGACCAGTCCCAGCCCCTCCAGCTCACATTTGCCTTTTCCACCAGGTGGCCTGGCTGTGATTTGACCCTGACTGTGTCACTCTTCTGTGTAAAATCCAGAGTTTAGCTAAGTCTCTAGCACACAATAGGTACTCAGTAAATTATTACTGGGTGTGCCGAGTAAAGAAATGAACAAGTGTGTGAATAGCATGGTGCTGCCTGAGGTAACCACAATCTTAAACTGGTAATAGAAGAAGCTACAAGTGGATTTTTCTGTTTTCTGTGCTGCTTTCCCTGCTTTTTCTTTTTCCTTCCTGTCTTCTGCATAAATGCTGCCCTTTTGATCTTTAATGGCTGACTGTTCTAAGGACTGATCATTACAGGTCTGCTATTTGGCTAAAATTTGTGCCATGGGGGTGAGTTCAGTTCCAGGCTCAAAAGGTCTCTAGGGGCCTCTGTCTCCAGGATTCTCCCCGTCTTTGGCCATCTGCATGACTTTGCATTTTTGTCCCAGTGTTCTCTCCCTCTCTAGCTAAGATCCTCTACTATGATCCTTTATAAGAGCTCAGCAGTGGCAGCTGGGCACCATCTAGTTCTTCTGGTTTCAGGTCACCAAGGTGGAAGTTGATAGGTGTGCCTCTAAGTCAGAACCAACTCATGGTTGACCTTCCAGCAGGTTTTCGGAAGGTGTACGTTGCCCAGGAGGAGACCGCCCGTCTTTCTCCTACAGAGTAACTTATAGTGCTACGACTAATGATTTTCCATATGATCTTGGTTTCCTTCACTCTTTTTTGCTCCAAAAGAAAGGATCAATAGTTCACCTTAGATGGCCTCTTGTAAGTTTTTAAGATCTCATTCTTTCCTCAGCAAAGCAGGATACAGATACAGGATGTTGTCTTTTGGGCTATGCCATCCTGCCATGCCAATAACTTGATGTCTCTCAACACAACAGTCATGAGGCCTCATGATTAGTTGTAGGGTTTTTTTGTTGTTGTTGTTTGTGTTGTTTTTTTTAATAGCCCAGTTCTGGTAATTTCTCTTTCACTGTCTCTTACACATCTTTATACAGTGCTAAAATAGAAGCACACAGAAGTGTTAAAATAAACTTTCCGTAAGGTGCAGAAGATGAGGCTGTTGATTCCAGCACACCTTGGAAACCTTCCAAGAAGAAGCTGAGATTTAAGTGTTTATGCAAGTGCACAGGGAAGGTGTTCTCAGTAGAGGAAATACACACAGAAGCGTGGAGATGACGGGGAGTGGCCACCTTCCCAACGGGAACTTCTGTGGGATCCTTGTAGTGTAGGAAGGACCAGGACCAGGACACAGAAGAAACGAGGCTTCGGTTTCCAGGGACCTCTCTCATTTCCACTAGCTCTCTCCTGACCCCAACCTCAACTTATCTAGTTTTTCAAGATCCGTCTTGAGAGGCACCACACAAGATTAGTCAATCAAGCAAAGTATGGATCACCTACATACTGGTTCAGAAAACCAAGAGCATGCCACACTCCATGCCACTCCAGACCTAATGTTATCAACTGCTCTGGCATAGCTCTCAGTTGAAACAATCAGGAAATAAAATTCTTTCTCTTTGTGTGTGTGCGTGTTTCCTAGGATTTGATAAGAGTCTGAATTCATCAGTGGGCCCAGCACCATGTGCAACAGAAAGATAAGTAATCTGGTTTCAATAGGGCATTGAGTTAGTAGCATGAGTCATGTCTGTGCCCTGTGGTCCATCATCCCAGTCCTAAGAATATGCGTGTCCTCTGTGGCATGAGGAGGGCTGATATCACCAGGGCAGTAAATCATGTGCCACCCACCTGGTGGGCAGGGTGGTCAGCACATTCCTCCTGAACCCTGATGGTCCAGCTCCTTCTGATCTGCCCCTACGTTGAGCCTCCCCAAAGTGTCCCACCTCTCTCATTGGCCAAAGCAGAGATTCTCCTGATGGCAACTTGACTGATCGGAGGTGGGTGACAAGTTACCACAGTGGATGAATGGCGACACCTGCCTTAGCAGCCCTCCGTCACTGACCCACGCCTGCCCATCACTGCTGCCAAGGAGCCTCAGGCCATTTTGGCATCACCTCTCTGACAATGTTAAGGGGTGTAGTCACTCCCTGGGGGTGCCACTACCTAAGTACCCAGACTGAGATAAGGATTCCCGTCAAAGTACTTTATTTTGGAGATGAACTAACATGTCCCAGCATGTATGGAAAAGCAGCCTTAACAGTATATTCTCAAGGGCCATGTCCTTGTGCTTTTGGGGACACTCATGACTTTGGGGTGTGGCCCAGACTGACAGGTACACTCTGAGCCTGGGAGGTCTGGGCCACCAGCACACACATCTCTATTGTTCTTTCCATGGATCCCTGCTCAGCCCTACCCACTTTCGCTCTCCTGTTTGCATGTTGCTAATTCCGCTTGTAGGCACAGGCACCTGGACCAGACACTGGAAACCAGCACTAGCAGGACCAGTCATGTCCTGCCTGCTCTCAGCAGAGTGCCATTTGCACAGAGCTCAAGGGAAGCTGGGAGCTGGGAGCTGACATCACCTAGGCCCATCCCATGTCGCGAGCCTGCAGACTGTCAGGCCGTCAAGCAGAGTCTAGCCTGTCGACTTGCATTTGTTATCAGCCATCTCCAAGCACACTCTGTGCGGGAAATAAACGAAGCCTTTTCCCAGGAGATACATTATCGCTGCACGTGACTGGCCACATAGTTTTCTAATGGAAGTCATTAGAGGTTCGGCCTCAGAGACAACAGGCCAGCTTGACCCAGTCTGTGAATTAGCCACAGCACACACACATCCTTTCCTGGATATAGGCCCTCTCTTTGGCCATCTTCCAGCTTTGTAGAAGGTCAGCCAGGGATTCTGGGAAAGGGAAGGCCAGAGAGGTCAGCACTAGTACCCCAGAGATGGGGATAGGTGGGCAAGGGCTAAAGGGACAGACAATAATGAAGAGGTGTGCCCCTGGAAGCTTATCAGTGGTCACCAGGGTCTGGAGAGAGGGGAGAGGTGGAGTTATCATAAAGGGAACACAGAGTTTCAAGAAGGGTAATGGAAAAGTCTGGAAATGGACAGTGGTGATGTTTATACAATGTGATGATCAGAATGGAACATCCTGGAATTATACACACAAAAAAGGTAAACCTACATACATTTTACACACACACACACGCAGATAGTATGGATGCACCACACTGACTGCATGGGGGACACTGAGGTGGTCTACTGTGTGTTTCTTGAGAGGAGAGACTCAAGTGCCCCCAAGCTGATCAGGGATACATAAGCACAGTACATCCACACAGCAGAATGCTATTCATAGATAAACCAGGAAGGAATTACCACACATGGACAGGCCTCAAACACGTGATCATCATCTCACTGCCACTGGCAGACAGAACCATCTCACAGCTGACCCCCTGACAGGTTTGCGAGACTGTAAACCTCATGGAAGTAGATGCCTGTCTCTCTCCCTTGGACTCTCTGGTGGTTCTGAACCCCCAGAGGGGCACTGTCTTTCGGTTAGCAGTGCAACTCCCTACCTCCGCATGTCTTTTCCAGGACAGGCCCCTCCTGACAACATGCCCAAGGTATGAGAGATCAAGTTTTGCCATCTTTTCCTCCAGCGAGCACCCTGCAGCCACTTCCCATCAGCAGAGCCACCACCTGGCAGTGGAGGCTTGTATGTTGCCATGATGCTGAATAGGCTTCAGCAGAGCTTCCAGACTAGAAGAGACTAGGAAGAAAGGTCTGGTAATCTACTTCTAAGAACTCATCAATAAACATAGTTCACAGAGATCTGAGCAGCATAGTAGGTACATTGTATCTCAGTAAAGCTGTTATGACAAAGGAAAAAAAGGACTCCAGGAATGACAGCAGTAAGGAGTATGATATGAGACAAGCTCTGCAGCGTCCACAAAGGAGCAATGTTTTGAGATGAGTCTCTGAGGATTGAAGGGTGGGCAGGGCAGGAGAGGGAGAAGAGGGAACAGCGCCCCCACAGGTGTGGAGGACAATCTCCACAATGAGTTATAGTAATTCCAAGGAATTACTAAACCTTTTGGGTTTATGGAGGGGGACAACGGGTCAAAGAATTTTTTTTCCAAATTCATTCTTTTTGAACAGGTAAGGCAGTCCCATAGCAAAAATTAGGAAATCTGCAACAAAGTAGTTAATGTAACCAAAGAGGCCCCCCTTCCTCTGTCTCCCACCACTCAGTCCCCCAGCCCCACCTCAGGCAATCACTGCAACCCAATTCCACTGCCTTCCAGTAAATTTATACTCAAAGACTGTGTAAGATCAAGTAGAACTTCTCTAAAGAGTTTCCAAGACTACAAATCTTTGCAGAAGTGCACTGCAGTATCTTTCTCCCCCAGAGCTCCTGGGAGACTAGGACTGTCAATCTTCTCTCAGTCGCTAAGCACTTTAATCACCACATCAGGTTGTATGATACACATACAAATAAATCCTTACTCATGGTTTTGTATAAAGGGAATAGACTCTCTACTGTCTTATATTTTCTTTGTACTATTAATAAAACTCTTAGAGATCTTTCTAAAGTCATATATAATTTGTTCATTTTTTAAATTTTTGTGTGGAATGTGTCACATTTTGTTAATCATTTAGGTACAAATAGGCTTTTAAGGCTGTTGCCACTATTTTCTTCTTACAAAACGATGCGATGAGTGACTCTATACCAGGGCCATTTCACACAGGTTTGAGTGTATCTGCAGGTAGAATTCCTAGGCCGTTGTCAGTGTGCTGTCCTGTGATGGTTTATGTGTTGCTGTGATGTTGGAAGCTATGTCACTAGTATTTAAAATGCCAACAGGGTCACCCATGGTAGACAGGTTTCAACTGAGCGCCCACATTAAGACGGACTAGGAGGAAATGCTGGTGGTCTACATCTAGTCATTAGACAATGAAACTTTATGGATCAGGACAAAATATTATCCAAGCTAGTGCTGCAAGATTAGACCCCTGGATAGAAAGACAAGCCATACAAAAGTCACAACGAATTCAAACACGCCAGCAATCATAAAGAAGGCACATTTCACTGTTATATAGAAGGTCGCAGTGAGTCAGAGCCAAAGTAGCCAACAACACAAAATTTCAGCCAAAAAAACCAAAAATTCCTAGAGGTGTGACTGTTGGGCCATAGAGTTGTGCATTTTAAGCGTTGATATATACCGTCCAACCGCCTGTTATACTGGCAACACCAATTTAAGATCCTCATCGCCCATAGGTTAAAGTTCCTGTTTCCCCACCCACTGTTTTGAAGTATTGTCTGGGCCCTGATGGTACAGAGCATTGTATGTAAGCTTGAACTTGATTCACCTACCGTGGACAGCCATTGGAGGGATTAGGCAGGGGATACGGGTGGTCAGGTTTGATTCTCTAAAGGAAGCCTGTCTTCATGATGCCATCGAATACATTTTATGGTTAATTTTTATTCTCCAGCAGGCCTGAGTGATAACATGATGAATCGAGGGGCTGCAAATAGCCATGAAGATTTAAGCCATGCTGGGGAGAGAGAGGATGGTTATCATTTGAGTGCAACTACTGCTGAGAACAAAAGAGCTGTGCATGAGTGCACCTTGGCTTCTTTGCCACCCCATAAATCTAACCATCTTTCCATTTTTATTTTATCACATGCTTCCCACATGCTTATGAGTCCTCAATAAATAGCACCCAAGAACAACGACAAAGATCAAGAGAAAAGAATTTTTTATCAGAAGTTAAACACTTGACTGAATGACAGAGAGGTGACAGAGCAACAATATGGTTCTCCAGAAGACCATTTTGCTAATTAATTAGAATTGGAGTGTTGAACAAAGAGCTGGGTGAGGCAAAATGCAGACACATTCATTCAGAGTCTTTTGTGTACAGAACCAAAGGAAGTCAGCATTATGTGAAGCAAAGAGAGCAGGAGAGATTGCTGGTGGGTGGTAGTGAAGCACCAGCATATGAGGGACCGGGAGAGCACCCCAGCAAATGCGCCAACAGCCGTTCAAGGATGAGCGCCTTGCACTTAGCACTCTTGGGTTTCCTTCTGAGTTTTAGGGCCACTGCTGCTGGACCAGAGGGTGACTTTTGCTCTAAGAACCAGGTGGCCTTCAGAGACAGTTGCTATGACTTTGTACCACTTGGACGCACCTTCCATGGTGCCCAAGCCTGGTGTGAGGGACAAGGAGGCCACCTGGTCTTCATTCAGAATGAAGGCACCCAGAAATTTCTGCAGAAACACATCTCCCAGGACAGGGAGTGGTGGATTGGACTCACAGGGAGCTTGGCGCCAAGTGAAACTGTAGAAGGTAAGGGCTGGGCTGGCCATGTTTTCTGGGAGGCTGTGGTTATCACCATCTGTCATTTCTCATCTGGAGCTCCACAGAGCAAAGTGATCTTTTCAGCTGTCATGGTAAGTATACCTTTCTCTGTGACTGAAAAGAAAGGAAGTCATTCAGGCACAGATCTTGGTACAGGAAGAACGCAGATGGCATAATGGCTAAGTGACCAGCTACTAACTAAACAATCGTTGGTTTCAATCTACCTAATAGCTCTTTGGGGGAAAGGGTTGGTGGTCTGCTCCTGGAAAGGTAAAGCCTGCGGGGCAGTTCTGTCCTGTCACTTGATGTCATTATTAGCAGAAAACTGACTTGGCAGCACGCAGCAACGGCAGCCACCCAGCACAGAACACAGCACACAGAGGAGAGACTGGCAATGCCCACAGGGAGCAGTGGCAGGTTGGAGTCCAACAGCTGCTCTGCAGGAGAAACAGGGGCTGTCTCCTTCTGTTAAGAGCTATAGCCGTGGCATTCTGAAGGAGGGTTTTCATGAGCTGGAAATGACAGCAGGTGCTTTTGGGTGACTAAAATAATAACTTCTTCCTTGACGTGTGCGGGACACTCTCCTGAGTGCTTTCTATGCCTTGTTGTCTTGAATTCTTAGAAGTGATGAGATCATTTTCATTGTCATCAGTGATGCAGAACCTGAGACTCTGAAAGTTATTGTGCAGCATTTTCAAAGGGCTTCCATCTGTTCCTACTTGTAATGAGATGAGAAAGGTTGGGTGTCCAGCCCTGCTCAATGCACACTGCAGTCTCAGTTCACTGGGCTCCCCGGAACCTCTGACAACATTCACACTGCAATCCACTCAGCACCTGTCCTGGCTGCAGGCAGGGAAGCCCTTGGTGTGCCTGCGGGTCCTGTCCACTCTTCTTGGAGGACACTCAGGACCTGACTCAACGTCCAGGCATCTCTCTAGCCATCCAGCCCCCATGTGGTGCTATGAGTCCTTCAAGGAAAGGAAGCATATTCTGGCCAATTTTGTTCTCCTCTAACACATAGCAGAGAGCAAACTAATCAGCATTTGCATTTCATCTTTATGCCAAACCCAATGAGATGGACATTGATACCCTTGAAATAATTTTTTTCCACTCTTCACTGCTGGCTGTCAAGTAGATCTAACTCCCAGGAGTGCATCATCATTTCTGAGGCTGTAAATCTTTACAAGAGGGAGCCTGTCCATTTTCTCCTTCAGAGTAGCTTGTGCATTTGAACTACTAAGCTTCCAGTTAGCAGCCAAGCACATTAAGCACTGCTTATATTTGCTGTGGAAAAACATAAATAACAAATAAATAACCACCTCTCCAATTTGGTGATGCACTTACATATGACTGCATGAAGACGACAAGTAGAAGTGCCCCTTCCCTGGCAGCGAAAAGAGAGCCTCCAGCCCCTCAGCATTAATGAGCCCCTACTGCACACCTGGACTTGCACTCTCCAGGTGAGCTCTGCACACAGAAGGGTGAGTAGGAAGTTGCTGATCATGTTCCCCTCACAGGTCCAGGGACCTGGCTGGATGCCTCCAATGTGACCTACAGCAACTGGGGTGGAGGGCAGGCCATGGCCGCCCCTGGCACCTGCGGCTACATCGGGAGAGGCCCTTCCTCCAGGTGGGCCGTCACAGACAACTGCTCCCAGGATTTTGCCTTTATATGTCAATCAGGTGAGGTACTTGCCACCACCACCTCCGCTCCATCACCGCCTCCCCACTGCCCCGGCCTGCCTCTCTGCTAGGCCTTTCTTTCCTTCTTCTGCCTCCACTCTTGGCATCTGGCTTTCCCTTCTCCCCCTTCCCTGTCTCCCTTCATTAGCTTTCTTTCCTTCTCTCTGACACCTTCTGCTCCCGTGCCCTCCTGTTCCCATGTCTCTGGCTCTGGCCCTGCGTCTGTGTATTCTCTCTCTCTGACTCCTGTTTGAGTGTCTGTCTCTCAGGCTTTCCTTTATCTCTCATTCTCACTTTTTAGTCCCTGTCTTTCTTTCCAAGGTCTACCACCCTCTCTTGCTCCTCAGCACTTTGGAGCAGTCCCTAACAGTGGGCTTGCCCAATGCAATACATCTCCCCTCCTCACCGCCCTGTCTCACATACTGTGGGCATGTTGTTAGGAGAGGCTATTCTTGGAAAGGGATATCATGCTTGGAAAGGTGATGATGGGTCAACAAATGAGAGGAAGACCCTCAGTGAGATGGATTATCACAGAGACTACAGCAATGGCTTCAAGTGTATCTCCCTTTCACACTCACTCTGTGTGCACATGCCCACTGTCCTGTCTTGACTCTGTGTCTCCACTCATACACACACCCAGAGGACAGCACTTTCAGCTCCACTTACCCCGAGATCCTGTAAGGGGAGACAGGTACTGTTGGGGGCTGCCCCCATCACCCCAAAACCTTTATTCTGCCAGCCAGGGCTTCCTCTCCCACTCTGACCTCCTCAGTCCCCTAAATGCCTTTCCTAGAAATGCCCACTTGGGCTTCACCTGCAGGCCCTGGTGGCCTCTCTTGGGAACCAGTGTGAGGGTTCCAGCAGCAGCCACATGTGGGCCCCATCCAGGTGCTGCTTGCCATGTCAGGCCTCTCTGGTAGTTTGAACCCACCTGCAGCTCTGAGAGAGAAGGAAGAGCACTCCTCTGGGCCTCGGAAACCCAGTGGAAGGCCAGCCCTGAGCTTTCAGGCAGATCAACTCAAGAGCAAGGAGTCTGAGTTTTCTGGGTTTTCTAACTCTGTATGTGGAGCCTGCTGGCACAGTCATTAAAGTACTTGGTTACTTGCCGCAAGATCCGCACCCACCAGTGCTCTGTGGGAGGAAGCGGAGGCAGTTTCTCCCATTGAGATTTAGTCCTGGAAACCCTATGGGGGCCATTCTATCCTGTCCTACAGGGCTGCTGTGAACCAGAATTAGCTTGAAGGCTGTGCAAACAATGGCATAAGGAGTTCTGGTGCCACAGTGATTTAGCAATTGGCTGACAGTCAAAGGGTTAGTGGTTCAAACTCACTCAGAGGTATCTCAGAAGATGAGCTGGACTGCTTCTGAAAGGCCACAGCCTTTGAAACCCTGTAGAGCCTGTTCTGTGGTGACACGTGTGGTGAGAACGACACCAACAGCTCTGTGGGCACTGGTCTGTCAGAGGAGACACAGTGCTAACTCTGGTGGCCACACAGCCAGTGCGGCGCTGGGCTGGACCTGAGCTGCGCAGTCTGGCTCCACTGGGAAGATCCTGACCATCACCTTGCACTTCGCCCACCTCCTGACCCCTGTGGAATCTCAGTCCAGACCCCTGAGAACCTTCCAGACACAGCCCCTGTGGCATGCACCTTCCCACGGTGTTGCTGTTTTTCTCCACAGGGCTTGGATGGAGCCTGGCCTGTGACGGTTTCAACGCCACCCTGTACTGTGGCTCGGGGGAGGTGATCCAGATGCAAGACGCCTTCTATGGGCGCCAGAGCCCTCATTACTGTGCCCGGCATGCTGGGCATCCCATGGGCCTGGACAACAAGTGCAGCTGGGTCAGCGTGAAGGATGAGGTGGCAGGTAGGACCCCAGGGCTCCACAGTTCCTGGATTCTGTGCTGAGAGGGTCTGACAAAGGCTCCCAGAAAGCTCTAACTCCCTTCACCTCTGAGTCTGGGCCTCAAACACTCAGGGAAATCAGCTGTTCCTGTCCACACCACAGAGCAGGGCACAGATACTGGGCTCAGTGGATCGATTGAGCCTTTTGCTAGAAACATCACTCTATTTTCCACATTTTTTAAAACTTTAAAATGTTCTAAATTAACTTTCATTTAAAAAATCACAATTTTAAAAATAAAAGAAAGATAAATGTTTAAAACTACCGACAGAAGAAGCAAGTTCAATGAACTTGTATACATCCCTGATGGTATCTCTCAACCCGATGGGAGACTCCCTGGAGGACTCAGTTTTTCAGAATCACATGAAATCTGACTCTTTGAGGCATTTGATACAGTGACAAGGATTCTAGGGGGTCTCCCTGTGCTTCTCAGGGGGTGTGATGGCCTCAGGAATCCCGGGCCAAGGCACTGGAAGCCCCACCTCTCTCTGCTGTGGCCACTGTCCAGCTGTAGGGTTCTGTGACAGCAGGTGGCCTGCTTGTAACTAGGGGCACATGCCCTTCAGCTATTTGGCAAGGCTTGGCGTCCACTCAAGGAAGAACCAGGACCCCAGGAGATATTTCCATGGCACATAGACCCTGCAGCTGGTCTCCCTCCCCACATTGAGGACACACCCCTCCTTGGGACAATGTCATCCAGGCTCCCCCCAGAATAGCAAATGCTGGAATCAGTGGGCTGTTTCCCTCCACATCACCTTGTTATCCCGGCATCCCCACAGCTGTGGTTCCCCATTAAAGGAGGGCTCTGGACTGCAGAGGTTGGTGGAAATATCTTCCTCATTGGGCACTGATGGGCCAACCAGATGGCTTCCTAAAAGGTCCAGCTGTAAGTTTCCAGTCAACTTTGCAGTCAAGCCCTAGAGAAAACTGTCAGTAGGAACCTCACACCCAGCTGTTAAGGGTCCACAGAGATCTGGGCTGGCCCTGGGGGTGTACATCTGTCTTTAAGTGCCCCACTGACTCATTCACTCATTCATTAAATCAATCAATAAATATTTACTGAGTGCCAGCATTGAACCATCAACTCCTGGCTATGTGCGTACAAACCAAAACCCTCCAGAACTCTCTGCTGTAAATTGATTCTGGCTCCCAGTGACCCCATAAGGAAGTATGGAACTGCTCCATTGAGCTCTGAGGCGTGGGGGGAGCAGAGAGCCTCATTTTTCTCCAGGGATGTTGCACATCCAGAGATTACTGAAGCAGAGCCTGTTTTCCAAAGAGCTCACAGCTTCATGGGAAGACAAATATGTGCACAGTTACATAACCTTGTGCCAAAGGCTGCAAGAGGGGGAGCAAAAGGTACTGCTTATCAGCCCATGTGGAATTGTTTATTGAGTGCTTGCTGTATGCCAGGGACTGCCGCATGTGCAGGGGAGATAGTAGTGAACAAAGAAAATAAACCCTCAGTTGTCTCAGAGATTGGAGTCTAGAGCAGAGGCTGCGCACAGTAGGAATACACCCTTCCGACTGAGGTGTGTCAACAGGTCCCATCAGGAAAGGCGCATCCACGCCGGATCTTTCATCAGAAGGAAGTGGAAGCAAGGAGTTGGCTTCTCATCTGATGGAGATGAGGAGAAGCCCAACAGAGGCTGACGGTGGGACTCTACAATCAGGGCAACACAAAGTGGCTGCTACCCCGAGGGGCTACAGGGACAACAGAAGGAGAGATTCTTGTCAAGACTGGAAGGCAGGGCCTGTAGAGGATGCGGGAACCAGCGGCGGGGTGTGCGGTTTGAGAAAGCTCTTAGTGCTTCTTTAGAAAGTGGGAATAGACATTCCATTTGATCCTGCAATTTCCACTACTATGTATATGTCCCAAAGAAATAAAGGCTGTGACACAACCGGACATATGTACATCTGTGCTAGAGTAGCTTTCTCTATAAAAGCAAGGATTTGGAAACAACCCAAGTGTCCATCCACAGTGGTGTGGTGGTTGTGTGTTTTCTAATAGGAACCCACTCATAGCTGACCCTCCAGTGAGTTTTCAGAGGCAGTAAATTGCATGAGAGGAGATTGTCCACCTCTCTCCCAGGGAACAGCTAGTGGAGCTGAAGCCCATGCCTTTGGGTTGGCAATGCAACTCCTTACCCACTAGGCTGCTAGAGCTCTCAGTGGACATGTGGCTAAAGAAACTGTGGTACATTCACACAATAGAGTAGTATGCATCACTAAAAAAGTATCGAGAATTTGTGAACTACTTCACAACATAGATAAACCTAGGACAAATTATGTTGAGTGACGTAAGTCAGTCACAAAAGGACAATTATGGTGATTGCACTGCTGGGAAGTAGCTTATTCTGTGCAGCTCTGTCTGAAACACATTCTCTTTTTGTCTTTTGCCTTGCTCTTGCTTCTGCTGGGATGTGGGTGCCTCCCAGAGCAATGCCAGGGGCTGCAGGCATGCCAGGTGGCAGCGGACAGTACTTACTTTGGAGAACTTTGTCCCACTCTGGGCAGCTACCTGTGGGTGCACTACCAGTGTCTGGAAGGTGAGTCCCTATCTTGTTGGGGGTGGGAGTTTCCTTCGCATTTCTGCAGCAGGATGCGCTTCCCTCTGGAGACGGCTCCCATTTACATGGGTCCACTGTGCCCCAGAGACTTCCTCACCCAAAGGAGCTGCCCTGAGGCCAGACCGTCCACCTCAAGGACCCTCTTAGCATAAACCATCCAAGGCTCCCATTGCACGTGTTTTTAACAGAAACAAACTAGAAATTTAAAACATTTTAATCCTAGGATCCTTCTAACTAAATCACATGGGTAACCCAGTAAGTAACCAAAGCAAACCCGACTGCCTTCGAGCCTACACCTCCCCCCAGCAACCCTACAGCAGGAGCGGAACTGCTCCACAAGGTTTCCAATCTTTATAGAAGCAGACCACCACATCCTCCTACAGACTGGCTGCTGGGTTCTGTATGAGAATCTAAAATCAGAGCCACTGGGTTTGTGAGTAAATCTATCAGGCTAAAAGCATAGTTTTAACTCCACCTTCAAGTCTTGGCATGAGTCTGGAATCCATATTGGACTTTTCAGATGGCAGTTCCTTCAAGCTTGATGGCTGGCTTGACCATCTATCCCAACGTTCCTTTTCTCAGATATCTTGCAGCAGAGGGGTATCTCATCTATTCCCAGTGGGTCATCATTGTAGTCAAGCTACCTCTTGCCCTAAGGGTCTTGGTACACATGTTAGTGGTAGATCTTTATGATAGATCCTCAGAAAGAAATAGGATTGAGGAAGCTAGTTTACCAGCAGGTTACCAGAAAACCCATCTAGGTATCAATCTGTGTTATTGGAGTGACCTGTATTTTTGACCAATCATTTAATTCCATTCATGTACTATGGGCCTATCACTGCCAACGTCTCGCTTCTAGGTATTCCACCTTTAACTCCCCTGCTGGTCTTTCAGCCCAGTTATGAATTCCATAACCTTTAGTTCCTACTCCAACAATATGTTACCTCGCCTGTGGTCTGGCACAGAGGTCATTTCTTACTCTGTGACAATGGCTGTTTCCCCAGCCTGGTCCATCTCTATCCCTCAGTCTGCTTCATTTGCTTTCACTTAAGCAGATTCCATGATGTTCTATGGAAGTGTGAAGCATCACTCTTTCAATTAGCAGCTCAATGGTTAGGTTGGTCCACTGTACCATGAGAACCCCTAATCCAATAAATACGACAGAAGGAAGGCTGTGTGACTGAGAGGAGTGAAAAAGTAACTCATTCCCACATACCAGACTCCGTCAACCAACATCCTTCCCATTTTTTAAACATAAAAATACAGAAATCCGTGAAAAGAACCCAATTTATAATCATTTAGGGGAGCTCTTGTGGCATAATCTGTAGGGCACTGTACTACTAGCCCAAAGGCAGGCTTCACTTGCAGTATGAAGCCATCAGTCACTCCAGGGGAGAGAGATGGGAGATCTCTTTGCATGTGATTTTTAGCCTCAGAAAACCCACTGGAGAGCCGGCTGTGAGTTGGTTCCAATTTGGTGGTGATGAGTCTGAACTCTGATCCCCGTTTCGAAGCCCGGACAGCACAGTGGTCAAGCACTTGACAGTTAATGAGCCAGCTGTGGGAGACTGGTGCTCGCTCCCGTAGAGTCCCCTGGATGTTTACACAGCACGCCGTTAATGGGACACAGCAAACACACTTTATAGAAGTTTTCTAAATTAAGAAATAAAGTCACTCCCTCATTGCTGTGAAGTCAGAGATCAATTCACAGCCGACCCTTCAGTGAGTTTTCAGAGGCTGTAAACTGCACAGAAGGAGATTGCTCATCTGTCTCCCATGGTGCAGCTGGTGGATTCAAACCATTCACCATCGGGTTGGCGGTGCAACTCCTTCTCACTTAGCCACCAGAGTTCTCTAGAAAGAAAGTGCCTCCCTTCAATCCTACAGTCCTGCTATCCATCAGGAGCTTTGAAGGTCTAATGCGTAAGGAGATGTGCTGTTCACCCAAAAGCAGGGAGTTTGAATCCACCAGTTGCACCATTTGAGAAAGATGAACAATCTCTTCTCATGCAATTTACCGCCTCTGAAAACCTGCTGGAGGGTCAGCTATGAGTTAGTTCCGACTGGACGGCAAATAAGGATGACACCATTGCCTATAAGGAGCTTTAATGGTAGAGTGATTAAGAGTGAAGGGAACTTTTAAAGGGGCCACCACTGCATGGAGACAGCTGAGGTGGTCAGCTTCCCTATGGTCAACTTCCCTAAGGACTTCCAGCCTTGGTGGGCCCTACTAGACTGCTCTGCTCTAGCCTGGAGTGTCACTCTGATCCAAATGGACTCTCTATCAGGGAGGCTTTAGTCCCCATAAGGAAACCACAGTTAATTGCTGAGAATAAATTCTTCTTTTTAAAAATGTTTGCATACACATGGCTATCTGTATTTATTAATGTATATATATCATTAATATTTTTTCCTAAAAATATAATCCTATTAAACATTTTGGTCTACAACTGTTTTGGTTTTTTTTTTCACTTAGTCCTATATCCTGGCTATTTTCCCAAACTACTGCCTTATCTAGTGCATGACTGTAGAATTTCCTAATGTAAGACTATATTGAACTTTAATCAGGTTTCGCCCCACCCCCCTGGTTAGTTTTTTCTAATATGTCATGATGCAATGTTTCTTCTCTGTGTCGATCTCTTGACTGATGTATCTGGTATTATTTTTAGAGAAGGGATTCCTACTATCAGGGCTGCTGAGTCACAGATGATGTGCATTTTAAATGTGAAAAGATATTGCCAAGTTTCCATCCAAAATGATTGCACCCATTTAAATTCCTGAGAACAGTATGTGAGAGTGCTTCCCTGAAGGGTGTGAAGTCATAGGCTTAGTCATTGTCAGGTGAATGGATAGGTCCAAACAACTTCTACTGGGGGCAGGGGCAACTGGGCAAACAGCTTAGAAAAGATGACTCAGGGAATGTTGGGGTGTCAAGGAGTCCAGGTTCCTTGGGACCAAGGGACGAGAAGCACACCGAGAGGAGGGTGGGGTGACACTGAGCTGGACCTGCCTGCATGAAAGAAGAGTGGGCAGGATGCTGCTGTCCCACTTTCTGGGAACACTGGACCATGTGCCCACTGGGAAATTTTGCTGATAGACAAAGGGTGCAGTGTCCTTTGGAGAGCTGGCTGCCATAATGGTGCCATCATCACATAGATATGTAGCTTAGGGCAAGGAATGCATTATGTTGACCCTCCACACAGACCAGAATGCTGAGCTCCACCCTGATTTCCAGGACGCTGCCCCCCTGTGAATCAGGATGTCTTGGCTTCTGATCCCTGAGGAGAAGAACTTTATCCAGCCCCAACTGTGGTCAGACAGAAGGGTCTCCCCGTATGCAGAACATTCTCTGGTAGTCATGACTCACTTGAGCCTCAGAATAAAAAAAGGATGGCTTTCCTGTGAGCTCAAGGAAGTCCTTTTATTGTCTAATTATGATTAGAGTGATGTTTACAGACCACACATTCAGCGTTCACACTCATTTTGTTCTAGAACATTAAATCACAGTCCCCACAATGTAACTGCACTCTCCCCACTTCCTCCCTGTAATTCTGATTTCCATCATTCCTTCTTGGAAGAATGATTTTTCCCTTTCTTTAACGTGCTGATCCTTCTCTATGGGACACTGCCTTTCCCTTTACTCATCTTAAAGTGTCTGCTTATGCCTCTGTCTCCCTCTTGCATGCAGTGTCTTACATCCTTTCCCCTCTCATAAGTGATCAGAAACAGAAACACTGAGCCAGTCAACAAGCACAAGTTCTGTGAATGGCCAGAGCCCGTCTTCCTTTACCCCATCTTCCTCGCCAGCCTTTGAAGCTCAGGGTTTTTTTGTTGTTGTTTGTTTGTTTGTTTGTTTTGAAGCTCAGGGTTTTGTAAAATCTGATGGATACTAAAGGGCTTACTGTGACTCACTGGCTGCTTCAGCCAAAGGATTTTCTTTAAAGTGCTTTGCCTTTTGCCTTTTTAAACATCACAGAGTACATCTGAGAAATCATAGGATGCTGGCTGAAGAAATGAAGCAACACTGCATATTGCATAGCAGCTAAAGAGCCCTGGTGGCAGAATACATTAAGTGTTTGGCTAATAACTAGAAGGTCAGCAGTATGAACACGCCAGCTGCCTCTCAGGAGAAAGAGTGTCTTCTTCTGTTAGGATTAATAGCCTCAAAACCATGACCGATGTTCGCCATGAATCAGAACCAACTTGCCAGCAGTGGGTTTGGATTTTGGTATGCTTCCGCTTTAAAGAACAAGGTAGTTCTTTCTGTCTTCCTACAGAATAATCTCTAATATATACGCAATACTGTTTAAAGAGCCCAAAAGTACACATATGCTTTGTGCATGTTTACCAGGAAACTGTAACCCTGGCTGCCTCTAGAAGTGAGAGTGGAAGAGATAGATTTTGGTTTGTTTGTTTCCTTTCTGTCTACACCCTTTGATACATTTGGAATTTTATATCTTGGTCTGTGTTTGGAAAAGGACATGCTTGGAAAAGCAGAAGGTCAAGCAAACAGGGAAGACACTGAAAAAGATGGACTGACACAGTGACTGCCGCCAAGGATGCAGGAGATTGTGCGGATGGGGCAGGACAGAGAGGGTTCTGTTCTGTCTTATGTGGGGTCACTGTGCGTCAGAAATCACCTGACAGCACCTAGCAATTTCTTGGCCATAAGATATCTATCTTTTTTTTTTAAAAAAAGCACAACAACAACAACAAAACCCAACCAACTAAAACTAGAAAAAAACCCTAACCCCAATTAAAAACTTTCCAGAGTAAAATGTAAAAATCTTTGAAAGTCCTACACAAAAATCCACCTGTCAGAGAGCAGCTGGAACCCTCCAGTGACTCCACAGGAGAATGATGGACCTTTGTTCTGGAGTGATTTACAGCCTGGAAGCCCAAGGTCAGCCGGGAGTCAGTTCTGGCTCAATGGCAGTGAATAGGAAACAAATAGAAATAAAGGACACAGGGGGAGAAACGAGGAGTTTTAAAAGCAAGGCAGGCAACTTTGCTTTGCAGGGACACATGGTGTGTCACATTTTGACCTGCAGGCCTGCAACTGACTGTGTCCAATGAGAGTTTCATCTTTGAGAACATCACCATCTCTCTGACGTGGCTCCTCTCTCCCTACAGTGGAAAACTGTCCTGTATAATTAATATGGGAGATGGACACATTCTTGACCCCTACTATCCCCCCAGGTAAGAGGAATCACTGAACCTCAATTCTGGTTGTATCGGTGAGTTTGTGATTCATAACGGACAGTATGAGAACTTAGTGACTTAAAACAGCAATCTCTTGCTCATGGTCCTTTGGGCCAGCTGGGTGGTTCTCCTTGCCAGGGCCGGTTCAGCGAGGGACGAGGGGCATGGACAGGCCTTCCTCACATGTCTGATGGTTAGATGGGTGTCAGCTCCTGGCAGGTGTCTTTCATTACCCAAGTGACTAGCCTGGGCTTGTTCACACACTGGAGAGAGAGTTCCTAGCAGTGCAGTGAGCTTCAACATGCAAGCACTCTCTATTCCAGTCTTTGCTTGTGTTCTGTTTCCTAATGTCCCAAAGTGACTTCCGCTGCCAAGCCAACCCAGATGAGAAACAGACTGGCAGACGGAAGGAATGGCAGAACTAAACTCAGGGGATCTACGTGAGCCCCAGAGCGAGTCAGTGGAGAAAAGCCAGCGGAACCAGCTGCTTGACTTCCTCCTGCTCAGTGTTTTCTCTGTCATGACTGTTAGCTGGGTTGAGTGAGTCAAACTCATGGTGACCCTTGTTATGGAGAAGACCTGCTCCTTATGGGTTCCTCTCTCATCGCTTAAATGGAGTAGCTCTCCAGGCCTTTTCTTCCACTGTCCCCCTGGGTGGATTTGATCCACAAATGTTCAGGTGTAACAGTTGAGTTCAATAGTATGCACCGAGGAACCTTATTGCTACCCCTTTTCATGTCCTCCTGGACATGTCAATGTAATCTTCCAGAGTTCTAAGAGCGTAGGTTGGCCATGCAGTAACTTATTTCTTAGTCAAGTAGGAAAGCGTGAGGTGCATGAGTGCACACATACGTGTGTGAACGTGCATGGCCAGCGTTGGTCACATTCCTGACAGTTTGTCCAGCAATGTGACCCACCAGTTCACATCTCCCGGGGAGTTCACCGTGTTTGCTGAGTGCACCACCAGCGAGTGGCACGTGACAGTGCAGAAGCAAGTGACCATGCGAGCCAAGATGCAGCGACTCAGCGTGACTGGGTGTTCCAACCTATATACATCTGGGAAGAGCCCTCTCTGTCGAACCGTCTTTGGAGACCCTCTCTGGATTCAGGTGGAATTCGATGGAGGTGAGTGCTCCAAGTTTGATCTATTTTGTTATTGATAAGAACACATACAGCAAAATACACACTCATTCAACAGCTTCTACAAGGACAATTTAGTGATATTGATTACATTCACTGAATTGTGCAACCATCCTCTCTCTCCTTTTCAAGGATGTTCCTCCTTCACTAACATAAACTCACTGCTTCCTAATATTCCTACGTAATCTTGCAAGTTGCTGTTGTCAACTTGACTCTGTCCAGATAGTTCTTAAAAATATCTCATGCTTAAGGTAAAGCTTTTTACTAGGTAAGCTAAACTACTGTTTTGTTTGAAGATGATTTCCAGGGATATTTTTTGTTTAAGGTTTAAAGATTATCTCAAGGTAAGTTTCAGGGGTTCATCCACCCTCCCTGGCTCCAGAAGTTCGCAAAGATTTGAAATTCTGTTCTGCATTTCTACTCTTTTGATCAAGATTCTTCAGAATCAAAGATGCTGCAGGATCACTGATCAAAATGTTCAGCAAGGGTCTCGTGGCAATGGAGGCAGTTGTTCATGGAGTCCACTAGCCATTCCTTATTCCCTATACTCTCCTCTTACTCCAACTTCACCTGGTTCTTCCATAGTTTCAGGTGAATAGAGATCAATTATTGTGCCCTGGATGGCCACTTGAAAGTTTTTAAGATTCCAGGAACTATGCGGTGAACGAAGAGAACAGAAATATTGAGCATGTTGTTAGTAATGAACTGAGATGCCCTATGATCTTAAACCTTAAGTGAAAGAACCAAATCCCATGAGGTAGTTGGTTATAAATAGGCTCAGTAGTTTCTCTTTTTAAATATTTTTGTCATTATTGTAACTATAACTCGAGGTTGCTGTGATGCTAAACACTGTGACACTGATGTCACAGATGGGATAATGGTTACGCAAGGTGGATAGTGTTTGGTGGAGCTCCCTGATTAAAACAGACTTGGAATCAGGAGTGGCATCCACTTCTAAAGCAGCTTCCCTCCGGAAACTCTATGAACTTAGAGAAACGAGGAAAGTTATAGTGGTGTTCAGGTCTTTCATTCGTAGTGTTGCTATGAGTCGTTTATGACTTGATGTCACTTAACAATATTTTAATTTTATCTGCCATATAACTTTCACTAGTTTAACTTTTTTATAAGAGTAAACGGTGTAGATAGCCTTTTCTTGTCTATTTATATAAGTATGGTTGCATAATATTTGTGCTTTTATGACAGGCTGATTTTGTTCAGAATGTCTTCCTGCTCCACCCATACTGCAGCATTTATCTATCTAGATGTCACTTCTCCTAGTGATGTAGTAGTATTCCATTGCATACGTGTACTACATTTTGTTCCATTCATCTGTTAATGGCATTAGGCTGTTTCTGTCTTTTGGTTAAAGTGAATAATGGTGCAATTAATACTGATGCATGTAAAATCCTTCATAATGGGCTCCAAGTCCTTTCATCAAACTCCTACCAGTTATGTCAAGTAAATTCTCACACACAGTGCTGTCATGTTAGAGCCATCTCACTCTTCTTGTTGTTAGGTACCATCAAGTTGATATGGCTCATAGAGACCCTACAGACAACAGATCAGAAGCTTGTCCTATTCTGTGTCATTCTCACAATCTCCATCATATTCAAGTTCACAGTTGTTGCAGTCATGTGTAACAGTTCCTATGGCTGGAGACTATCCTGATCGGTCAGTGTCTTTTTAAGCTGGCTCAGAGGCTCTTCTGATTGGATAGCTTGTCTATTTTGAGTAATAAGGGTATCCATTCTGGTTCTTCATGGTATCCATTCTGACTGGTCAGTGTCTATTCTGATCCACCAGAGAATCCATTCTGATTGACACAGTTTTAGTTCTTAAATATTTTAAGTATTATTTTCTTAAATATTTTAAGTATTATTATTGCTCTCCATAAAGAACTCCCTTGCTGAGACCTGCTGTCACACAGAAGAGCATCTTTCATCAAAACAGAAACTTAGAGGGAGGTACGTCGATGTAAACAGTGGCAATGAGGACTTGTCTCAGAACTCACATGCTACTCGGGGCCTCATTCACAGTCTCACTCGTAATAACTTCATGGAGCTCTAAAGTGGCTTTCACAGAGCTCCCGGACATACTTTCTGTTCTTGTAGCCTCCTTGGTTGAAGATGGTCAATACAGACAATTAGGGAAATGTAAGATAATAATAATTTCTTTATTCCTTCAAATATAATTTAGAGCCCAATCTTTTGACAGGTGCTGGGGAAGTGGGAATAAACATGAACATGAGGGTCTTGCTATCATGGAGATGATATCATTTTCATCGTCTCTGTCATCATCATCTTTATCAGACAAACCAAACGGCTTGTCTCTTCTGGTGGAAAGAACTCTACTTTGTGGGTTTAAACCAGATTTTTAGAGTCAGCCATAATATCCAAAATCTAGTTAGGACAGTCAACCAGACTCTAAGGGGCCACCCATCCCAGTGAGAACATGAATTCTCATGTTGGCAGGGCTTCAGAGTCATCAGTGGATTTCAAAGCAACTGAGTTCACTTGCTCAGGTTGGAAAGAAAATTTAAGATTAATCTCAGGCTTGAAAACAAGCCCTTAACTATCCACTGCTACTCAGTGCTTCTCCATTGTACATGTGCCAACAATTACCAAGGGACTTAGTTAAAATGAAGATTCTGAATCAATATGTCCAGGTTGGGTTTTAAGACTCAGCATTTATAACAAGCTCCAAATAGTATCGATGCTGGTGGTCCAAGGACCAGGCTTTGAGTCTTAAGGCTCTAAGGCTTGACTTTAAAGGATGGACTCAAATCACTCCCTCTTTCCTACCCCCTAGGAGCGTTAGTGGTGTGGTCCACAGTGAGTTGCACTGCTATGTATTTCCAGGGGTTCAAATCCACCAATAGCTCTGAGGGAGAAAGATGGGCATTTTCCATTCCGATTGGCCACCTTGGAGACTTGATGGAGGGTTTCTCAAGAGTAGGTGCTGAGTCAAAAGCAGTGGGGTGGTCTGGGTTTTTCAGTCCCCCCTCCTTGCTGCACCACTACATA
Source organism: Elephantulus edwardii (assembly GCF_000299155.1). Classification (NCBI taxonomy): domain Eukaryota; kingdom Metazoa; phylum Chordata; class Mammalia; order Macroscelidea; family Macroscelididae; genus Elephantulus; species Elephantulus edwardii. The sequence continues at coordinate 5,865,408 of NW_006399822.1, forward strand.
GTCTGTGTTTAGTTTCTCATTTGTGATATCATGATTCCTTCAAGCCTTCTAAACACACACTGGCTTTGGAAATTTACTCTACATGGCAGGAAGGAGGCAGTGGGGAAGGAAATGGGGGCCCACATCCACAATCAGTTGTAAGTAGCCAGTGAGCTGACTGACTCACAGCAAATCAATGAGCAACAGACTGCGACCTTGCCCTATCCTGTGCCTTCATGCTCAAGTCTCTGTGCCAATCCATCCCACTGGGGGCCTTCCTCTCTTTTGCTCTTTTCCTTACCTTCTTTCTACCTTCCTCAGCGCAATGACTTTCTTCAGGGACTGGTCCTTCCTGGCAACATGTCCAAAGTATGTGAGATGAAGCTTCACCATTTTTGCCTGTAAGAAGTACTTTGGTTGCACTTCCTCCACGATCTGTTTGTTTGTCCTGTTGGCATTCTATGGCACATCCCACACTCTTTGCCAACACCACTATTCAAAGGCATCAATTTTTCTTCTGTTATCCATCCTTATTTATTGTCCAGCTTTCAGCTGCATAAGGAGCAACTGAAAATACCATGGCTTGAATCAGGTCCACCTTGGTCTTTAAACTGATACCTACAGCCTTTCTAGCCTTTGAAAAAATCTACTGGAAGGTCAGCTGTGAGTTGGTTCCAATGTGATGGCAATGAGTTTGAGATTTTTCTGTAGTCACACTATAATCGGTGGGTTGTTGACTGGTTGACAGATGACAATGAGGACTTAACTGTTACCAACATTTTAATATTGTTTATCCACCTAGGAACAGGAGTGACTTACACTGTGCTGTCGGGTAACATAACCCTGACAGAGTGTACCACCTCGAGGGGCCCATGTCCCTGCAATGTGACACTGGACAGAGGAGCCCAGCAGTTGATGGGTGCGGGGATGCACCACTTGGAGATACGAGCCACAAGCAACACCACCACTTCTGTACTCTCCAGCAATGTCACTGTGCACCTCCTGGAGCCCTTGTTGGGACTGCAGGCCTCGTGGGCTTCCGACCACTTGGAACTTGGCCAGGACCTGTTGATCAACATCTCAGTGGCTCAGGGCACCCCTGAGGAGCTGATCTTCTGGGTGATTGGACTCAATGCCAACTTCTCCCACAAAGAAGAGACCTCTGGGGAGCCATTTGGAATGTACCATGTGGCAGTTCCTGTTGAAGGTACTTTGGGCTGGTGACTCTCCTTCCAAACTTCCCTGCCCTTTGCTTTCTTACTTGGTGCCTGAGATCTTACTAGTCAGTTTTTTGGTGTGTCCTGGATATAGACATAATCCTTAGCCTCCAGTCTGGGTCACAGTATAAGTAAGAGCTGGATATCACCTGTCCTCGTGGAGCTTAGAGACACAGGTTCTCAACCTCAGCATGACTGAGATTGGAGGTTCAATATTTCTTCAAGTTGGGGGATGTTCTGTGCATGTTAGGATGCTGAGAAGCATCCCTGGCTCATTAGTCACAATAATTTTAAAAAGTCTTGAGATATTGACAAATGTCCCCTGTGGCGTGAGGAAAATTGCCTTAGGCTGAGAATCACCAGAAGAGAACGGGTGCATTCTGATTCCTTCCATCCTCTAGAGGGCAAAGTGGTTTGAGGCTGCAATCTGTGTCGTATAGGGAAAGATAAATAACAACGGAGAGGTGGCGAGCTAGGGGTCAAGAGGAGAAAGAGTCATCCTGCTACGATAGAGAACAGAGATCAAGTGGCCTGGCTGATGGGAGGACAGGCTGGCTGAGGGACAGAATGACTGAGAGAGAGAGACTGTCTGACTAGGGGACAGACTTACTGGCAAGCACAGTCATTAAATCTGGAGGCAATGGTGATTCTTGACATGGAGGGGTCATCAGGCAGGAATGTGATGGAAATCTCAGTGTCTTGAGCCCACCCACAACCCTGCCTCTCATATCTCAGAGGTTTGAAGGAACAGGGCTGAGATTCTATGCAGGTGTGGAGTTACCATGCACTCAACAAATGACGTGGCAAGAGAGGTGCCAGATTTGAGGAGAAAAACACTTGAATTCTGCCACGGTCCCAGGGTCCAGCTTAACACACAAAGGTTCCATAGGTCACCCAAACTGGAAATCAAACAAGCACAGTGCACATGATATCATCCACACTTCTTTTTGCCCCAAACTGCTTTTTAAAATGCACTAAGTGTGGAAGTTTTCCCTTGCAAATAGATCCTATCTTCGCATGTCCTATAACTTTTCCTCCCTTTACTCTCAGATTTTTACTCCCCTCTAAAGACCAACAGATGAGCGCTCAAGGGTAAGGAGGTAAGGAAGAGGGGAAAGGAAGCCACCTGGTCGTGTGTGGTACTGGCCCAGTGTTGGCTGGCTTGCCACACTGGAAGCTGCCTCTTATAAGAAATTCTGTGGGCTCCTGAGGCCCCCTGCTGGGCATGATGCAGTCCAAGTGCAGACTGGATTCATGATTCCCAGTGGCACCATTAGCATCTTCTTGCTAGTCAGGGCAGGAGCAGTACTGTCATTGGTGTCCTTGATCCTTCTGCAGTCAGAGTGCCAACCTGTGCTGGAGACTCCATCCTTCCTCCTCCTTCTCCTCCTCCTCTTCTTCCTTGCTTCTTGTTCCTCCATGACCCTCTGTGTCTGATGACAGTTGTAGAAACTAGTTCTTCCCTTAGAACAATGCAGGACTCTTCCACACAGGTTATGGTTACAGCATGAGCTGTGAGGCAATGTAAGGTGATGGTCCTGAGTAGGCTCGCTCAGAGCAAATCGAACCATTAACCACAACATCCTCGACTCTCTCCATTTCCTTTCTCCCTGCAGGCACCTTCCTGGTCACCGTGCTGGTGAGGAATGCCTTCTTCAACACGAGTTTGGTGGTCGGAAGCATCACTGTCTCAGGCAAGTGGTTTCTGTGAGGGGCCTGAAACTTGTTCTAAGGAACCACAGACAGTGCATGTACCTGAACCCAGTGAGGGACACCTTGGAGCAGTGCTCTGAACAATCCCCCTTGACCTGCAGATAAGAAGACGTCTGTGGTTACTCAAAGAGCCAATGATGTGTGCAGTAAAACGTTGAACCACTGAAAAAGAATTCTATAATGTTCGAATGTATACCAGTTACGATGCTGTAGTCTTAAAGTAATAGAAAGTCAAGCCCAAGTCAAGTCTTATGTTCAGGGCTTTACTATTTCAAATCATAGAAAGCTAAGAGAGAATAAGTACTCCAGCTGGCCAGTGAGGATGCAGGCTCAGATTGTATTTCTGCTCTGCCTTCCTGAGAGCTTTGGCTTTGCCTTTAAGCTTGTCTCTCCTGGAATCAAGATGTGTGCTGCAGCTGCAGACACTGCATGCCAATTCAACATTATCCAGACGCAGGAGGGGGTGAGGCATTTTCTCCTGAACACTACTTTTTTTGTCCATGGAAGAAAGCTTTCCCATTGGCCTCTCACAGTCTTCCCCTGAGACGCCACTGGATAGGGTCATGAATTCCAGCTTCAAGGGATGCTGGGAAAGAAACATCCAGCATTTTCAGGTTCCATGAGGGAAGGTGGATTCCACAGCCAAGAGTAAGCAAATGGTACTGGGTGGCTAGCCATCAGCAACAGCCCCAGAGCTCAAGATCATTTTGAATCTGTTAGCCAGGAACCAGAGCAGCAAAGAACAAAAATGCAGTTCTGGTAAAAAGAAACTGACCCCCTCCAAGGAAAGTCTGCTCCTAGGGTAGATCAGACTCCCAGCATTGATACAGTTACTGTAACAGTGGCTCTTGCATCTCAGAGATCATGGCGATGGTGCAGGAGAGGGCAACATTCTGCTCTGTTGTTCATGGGGCCACTGTGAGATGCAGTCTACTCCATGGCACATACCACCACCACCAACTTAAGAACTCCATGTTCAGTGAGGTCAGTGGGCAGCCTGAGGCCAGTCTCGGTGGGACTATTTGCACCATGGAAATTAACAAACACTAAAAGCTAGGGAAGACACTGCTGATCTAATGATAGGGTTCTCACCTTCCATGTAAGAGGTCTCTGGTGGCTTACTGATAAGGAATTGTGCTGCCAATGCAAAAGTACATGGTTCAAATCCATCAGTGGCTCCATGGAAGAAAGATGGCTATCTCCTTCCATGAGATTGACTGCCTCTGAAAACCCACTGGGCCAGTGAGGGGTGGTTCTGACTCAAGGATACACAACAACAACCACATGCAAGAGACTTGGGTTTGATTTCTGGTTGTCACCTTACGTTGTTACCCACCTCATGAATAACAAATAACCACTGAATTTGAATGGCTTTGAAAGGCCTTGTTATTTATAGGGAGAGCCCTATAGATCACAATGTCCTGCTTCACAGAGGACAGCACAGGACCAGGTTGGTTTTCATTCTGTTGCATGTGGGGTTACCATAGTAAACAACAACTAGAAGGGAACTAAGTCTTGGGTTTTATCTCTGCAGACAACTGCTTCTTCCTTAATGACACAAGTTAGGTCTTTAGCCCAGTGTTGAACTTAGTGTACTAGTTTTGGCCCCATAACCTGAATATCTCCTTGTGCTATGAGCTTTTGAGTCAGAACCAACTCATAGCTGACCTCCCTGGGTTTTCGGAGGCAGTAAATATCATGGGAGGAAAGTGTCCATCTTTCTTCCAAGGAGCAGCTGGTAGATTTGAACTGAGTGCCTTTGTGATTGCAGTATAGCTTCTTACCACTAGTTCTCCTAAACTCCTTCCACCCCCAAAGTTTAACAGTCATCCTACTGTGTTCACAGCTCCACCCAGTCTCCAAGAACCACTGGGAACAAAAGCCACAGAAAAGGATGTGAGTATGTTCTTTTACACTTTTAGCCTTATGAGAAAAAGATGTCCAAGCATCCTGTTTTAATTTTTCAGGGGTTTTTGGTGCTAATACCCAAATAAATTGGGAATCTCCAAGGTTTCCCCCACTTGAAAAACTTTCAAAAGGATTGAAATCACCCAAAAATATGTTCTCTTGCTACGATATGATTTGACTAGCCATCAAAAATAATGACCTATCCAGAATTTCTAGATGTTCCTTAAATATCTTGAAGATAAAACAGCACACTAAGTCTATGAGTTAAAGAAGAAATCCCAAGGAAGATTAAAAAATATTAAGAACTGAATGAAAATAAAAATAAAACCTATCCAATTTTGTAGGATGCTTTAGTACTAAAGCAGTGCTCAAGGGGGAAATTATAGCTTTAAATGCTTATAACTGAGAACAGCCAGGCTTTTTGCTAACAAGAATTTTTTATTTCTTACTATTGGCATCAATCTATCCATCCATGCAACAATAAAGATTTACAGGGTACTATAATGACCAAAGCTTGGTATTAGGTGTTGAGGATTCCATGATGTATAAAACAAATGGAGACCCTGCTTTCCTGAAGCTTAGTGGTTACGACTAATGAGCAAATTAGCATATAATTAGTAATGATGACAAGCATTCTGGCAAAACCCAATAGGATACAGAGATAGCAAGTAACAGAGAGTGGTCTGGAGAAGGCTTTTAGACAAGGTCTCTTTAGCGAAGACATTTAGGTGGGGACAGGAATATGAAAGAGTCCACTATATAGGAGAAAGTTAGACTAAGACTTTTCTTGACAGGGGCTCGGGATGAAAAGGCCTTCAGGCTGGGGATGGCCCAGGGCAGTGAGTGTGAGGAGATGTGTCCAGAGGTGGAAAAAGATCAGATTTTACAGGGACTCTGGTGCTAAGAGCAGGAACTTGGATCATATTCTGAGCCTACAGGAGGCCCTTGGGATCAAGTTCCTCTGAAGTCTCCTGTTATGCTGGGCCAAGACCTTTAGGACTGAGTAAGGGGCAGGCCAGCTTGAGCTGAATAAATAGGTCCTGCCAGAACTTCCTCCAGGAAGTGTCCCCTCCTGATCACTCTTCCTTGTCAATACCTCTACACATCCCCTCCATTGTTGCTTAACATACCCCTGCTCTTCCTCCTTTAAGATGGTTCTGGTCTCCGCTCCTCTGGTGAATCTTGCCCCTACACCTGCTGTCTGATGGATAACTAGAAGAGTTCTGAGTGTTTCCCCTGTGCCAGAATCAGTGTATGTCCATTTAATCCACAGCAACCCTGGGTATCAGATGCTATCAGACTGTGGGAGGACCTGGACGAAGGTCACAGGGCTATTGATCTGGTCTCACATCTGGCTGATGACCCCCAGGCTTACACTCCTTACCCTGTGGCCTCTGTTTTCCACACTCTCATGACCCTCTGGGTTCTCCTTTCTGTCACAACTATCACTTGGTATTTCAACTTCCTGTCTCTCTTCTCTATAGGGCCAGATGTGAGTGTATGCACATATGTGTGTATTGTTAAAGTAATCTATAACAAAAAGTTAGTAATTTTAACCATTTTGTGGTGTATAATTCAGCGACATTAATTAATTACAGGTGAGCAACAATCATCCCCATTCTCCATTTCTAAAAATCTTACATCAATTCAAACAGAATCTCAGTATCCTCATAAGCAGTAATCCCCATCTTCTCCTGCCTCAGCCCTTAGCTACCAGTGATAAAATCTGGTCTCTATGCATTTGCCTATTCTAGAAGGCATACAGTTCAAATCCACTAGCTGCTCCGAGGAAGAAAGACAGGTAATCTCTTCTTGTTAGATTTACAGCCTTTTGAAAACCTGCTGGAGGATCAGCACTGAGTGAGTTCTGACTCAATGACACACAACAACAATAACATATGTTTCAATTAGTCAAAGGACCACACAGTATTTATCCTCCTGAGCTGTTGAGGATATGAGCTGAGCAGGCTCTGTTAACACCGCTGAGTCCACGCTGGTCCCAGAGCACTAAACCCACCTCCTAACTCAAGGGACCTACCTGGTGACTAAAGCCACGGTCTCCATTTTCTTGAGGGGAGGCCAGGTGAATCCGATGGGGTCTGCCTCATCTGATGCCTTCAGCATGGGCCGTTTTGGGGCCAGATGCTCTGGGTGGTTGTTCGGAGTGCAGTGGTGACACTGGGCTACTTGTTGAGGCTCACCTCCTCAGCTGACTACCTTTTTTGCAGAAAGAGGAAGGAGGCGTTGAGGTATATATTGAACCTGGCCGATTTGTGGATCCTTTCACAACCGTGACTCTGGGCTGGCCGGACAAGGACGAGAGTTTACACTTCCAGTGGTCATGTGGTAGGTACTTTTTGAGTTCTGGAGGTTGTCCAGTCTCTAAGAAAGACTCATTTCCCCAGAAGTTCTACCAGCAAAACACTAGAAATAATTGTTGTTGTTATGTGCCATCGAGTCATTTGCGACTCATAGTGACCCTACGTACAACAGCCCTAAACCATGCTCTATCCTGTGCCAATTGCATTGCCTCTGACACACCCATTCCGATTACCCCAGTCACTGAATCAATCCACTTCATAGAGGGTCTTCCCCTCCTACGCCGTCCCTCCACCCTCCCAAGCATGATGTCCCTTCTCCAAGGACCTGTCTCTCCTTACAACATGTCCAAAGTATGTCAGACGAAGCCCCAGAATCCTTGCCTCCAAGGAGTAGCCTGGTTTAACCCTCTCTAGGATGAATCTGTTTGTTTTCTTGGCAGTCCATGGTACATTCAATCCTCTTCTCCAGCACCACAGCTCAAAGGCGTCAATTCTCCTTCTATCCTCCCTAGTCATTGTCCAACTCTCTGATGCACAACAAGTGATTGCAAAGACCATGGCCTGTATCAGGAGCACCTTATTAGGGAAAAAAATTGAATTCAAAGTCTCTGTTTGGAGCACATTTTCTGATCCATTGTCCACTGCTTCCCAAAGTCCAAGACAAGAAGGTGTGGCAGTGGGGGTTTCCCAGTAAGGCTCAGGGGTGGGAATAACATTTGCCTGTTACATGTTTCTCAGGCTGGTGCTGGGCTCAGTGGAATGACTGTGTTCAGAGGCGGCTCCTCCACACAGAACATAGGGAGCTGGTAGTCCCACCGGGCTGCCTGCCACCGCCGGACTCTGCCGTGACCCTGAGCCTGACTGTGTGGAGAGGCCAGCAACTGGTGGACAGTCAGGAGCAGTGCTTATACGTGGCCGCACCCCAGGAACTCAGCCCTCAAGTCAGGTGGGCTCTTGGGCACCCCCTCCCCAGTGCTGACATCCATCCACTTCACAGCCTTTCCTGCGGTCCTGGCTGAGGCTGCCACTGCTCCAGTGGTGAGCAAAGTCAGGCAGGCCTCAGTCTTCAAAGGAGTGCTGACAGCACATGGGTTAGCACACCGGCTGCTAATGGAAAGGTTAGCAGTCTGAACCTCTCACCTTGACAGGAAGATATGCCACCTGCTTCTCTAAAGGAAACGGCTTTGGAAATACTGCAGGGCAGGTCTACTCCCTAGAGGGTCAGCAGGAGTGAGAATTGACTTGAAAGTGATGAGTCTACCTTGGTGGACACCTGCCTGTTCCCCACAACACATCGCAGGTGCAAAAGAACCCTCGCACATCCTACGCCCTGCTCGGAGTCTGGTGAGATCAGATGCTCCCTCCAACCACAGGGGCTATTACTGTCCTGGGCGACCACTCTCAGAAGGGGATGCTGGAAGAGGGCACACTTTGTGACAGCTTCCCAGGCCGGGCTTCGGGAAGGCTTCTCTCAAAAACTGGGAGTCAAGCAGAGATGGAAAGATGAGAATGATGCAAAGCCGGCCGTATTAAGCGCCTCCTGGTCCCCAATCCTGCTGTATGCCTCCCCGTCCCCTTGATGCAAGTCACTGGTCCATAAAACCCCATAGATCCTGCAGGTTTACTTACAGTCCTGAGCAGGGCAGATAAGCTCTCATTTTTAGTTTGAGAATTCTAATATGCCACTCGAGACTCTGTTTCATTGACTATGCAAAGACACCCTGAACCCAGCTGCATGGATCGTAACAAATATGGGTAGCATTGAGAAGAACAGAGAATTCCAGGACGCTTAATTGTTGTCATATAGAACTTACACAGTGATCAAGAAGGAGCCATTCAAACAGAATAAGGGGTACTGCTTAATTGAAAATCAGGACCGGGGTATGTCAGGTTGTATCCTTTCACAACACTTAATTTATCTATATGCTGGGCAAATAATTCAAGAACCTGAACTATATTAAAGAGTGTGGCATCAGATTGGTGGAAAATTCATTTAACATGTAGATGTTAACCTGTAAAATGCAGACCTTTCAAAAGTGCTAAAGAGCAATGATGTTAATCTGAAGACTAGGGTGCATGCACCTGATCGAAGCCATGGTTCCCTCAACTGCTTGTTATGCATCTGAGAGCTGGACAATAACTAAAGACAACAGAAGAAGAACTGATGTCTTTGAGCCATTGTGCTGGAGAAGAGTATTGAACATACCATGGACTGCCAAGAGAACAAATAGGTCTGTCCTGGAGAGGGTGAAACCAGGTTGCACGGTGTCCAGCTCTAATGTTGCAGCATGAGTTTACTATTGAAATTGGAAAGAATTACAGAGACACGCTCTCTCTGCAGGAAACGAGGCTGAGGCTCAGGGAGTCCCGCACCTTGTCCCAGAGTGGACGCTCCGAAGTCAGCCTTCTTTGATTTCCACTCGTGACCCTCAGGAATGAGTGAAAGTGGGCATGGTCAGAGTAGGGGGAATCTCTCCACCTTCAGGACCAAGTCTACGTCCCTGTCCAACTGGAGTAGCGTGTCTTTTAGCCCAATGTCCTCTTGAGAAGAACAGAAAGACCAGGCAGGTGGTAGCGGAGCCTGAGCCCCATCCTCACTTGGCTTTTTGTCTCCTTTCCAGCTGTGAACAAAACTGTGGGTCAGTGAGCACGGACAAGGACATCGTGCTGCGGGTCACGATGGGAGGCGGTGACCCCAGGGCCACCTTCAGCTGGTATTTAGATGAGACCTCGGCAGAGAAGGTTTGGGTGCTTGCTTTACTCACACGTAAAAACCTTTCCCTCATCTGACCCACCCAACTTGGGTGACAAGTCCTGAACGGATCCCAGGTCACCAGGCCTCTCAGAGTTCTTGACAGGAGGTGGGAATCGAGGCTCAGAGCAGGTACTGCCACACAGGGATAAGCAGAAGCCCAAACAGGGAGAATGCTACAAGATGGAAGGTGCCCCAGACAGCTCCCCCGACCAGATCAGTGGGTGAACTCTCATTACCCTGGAGTCCCCAGGGTGGTGACTGACAGATGTGGGGTCTCATGGCCCACCCATTATGTCTGAGAGGCACAACTCGCCCTCCGGAGTCCCTGCAGGATGAGGCCGAGGTGGTGCCTCCTGCGAGCATGACCATCTGGCTTTGTTTTCTGTACTGTCTGTCTTACTCCCTGCATTCCCCTTCTGGTCTCCACAGAGATCTGCCCCCCAATAAATGAGCTACACTTGAAACTCCGTTCTGCTTCAGGGAACCCTGGCAAGTCCTCCAGCCCTATTTAGACTGGGGACTGCCCTCTGGGTGCAGTGGGGCCTACAGTTTATACTGAGTCCAGCCTGAAGCCCTATCCCTTTACCCAGCCCAGGCCCTGATGATGCTCTTTTCCAGGTCCAGCCCCTCCCAGCTGCCTGCGCACTGGGGGGATTTTGGCCCAGTTCCCTGACCCTGCTCCAGAGCAATGCCTCCACGCTGCGCCTCAACACCTCCTTCCTGCAGACACAGGCAGAGGGTGTGCACCTCAGAGTCACAGGTATGACGCCTTCTTCAGAGTCACCTGCCTTCAAAGGGACCCTCGACATGCCCAGACACACTAAAATGTGGGGAAGCAGTGTAGATACGGCACAGGGCCCAGGCACCGGTGAGAAACAGCCTGGGCGCAAGTCCCACCGCCACTTCCCATCTAGGTGACGTCTCCCCGTATGTAAACTGGGGGTGGCAGGTATGCCTGCCTCATAGCTGCTATTTGTCTGAGCTGGTTCTGACTCAAAGCAACCTCACGTACCACAGAACAAACCCTGTCAGTCCCATGCCATCCTCATGACTGAATCTATGTTCAAGTCCGTGGCTTCCACCACTGTGGTGATCTATGGCACTGGGCACTTCCTCTTCTGCCTCATTTTCTATTTTCCCAAGCGTTAAGGCCTTCTCCAGAGACTGGTCCCTCCTATAACATGCCCAAAGTTTATGACAAAGCCTAGCCATTCTTGCTTCTCAGATTATTCTGGCTGCACTTCTACTAAGACACACTTATTTGTTAGTTTGGCAGTCTAAGCATTAATCAATACTCTTTGACAACACTACATACAAATCAAAGGTCTCATTCCTCTTTGTTCTTCCTTCGTCACTGTGCAACTTTCACATGTGTATGAAGCAACTGTAAATGTCAATGGCGAGCGGAGGTGTCCCTTGTGTGGGTAGCTGCTATCAGGAAGAGTTAACATAGTGATGCACGCAGATGTGGGTGAACAAACAGGGCATCGCAGTACTTCTGGGTTAGAACAAACTGCGTGTGGAGCACAGAGATCTCCAGGAAGACAAAGGGCTGTGTGGTTAGTCTTTCAGGGAGGGTTCTTTTGACTCTTCAGCGATCACAGCTGTCCACAGACTATCTATACCACAGGACTTACTACCTTCAGCTCCTGCTGAGTCAGCTCTGACTCACATGCCCTTTACATACAACAGTCCGACTCCTCCCCCATTTCTCTCTGTAACTCATGGGAGGTTTGAATCCATTATTGCAATTAGCATGTTAACCCATCTCACCCAGCGTTTCCTTCATTCGTGTTCACCTACTTCACCAAATCTGACGTCCTTTTCTAGTTACTGGTCTCTCTTGATGGCATGTTTAAAGTAAGTGACTCCCTGCAATCTTGCCATCCTCATTTATAAAGGCTTTCTGTCTGGAGCCTTCTGGCCAGTCTTTCAATTTAACCTTGGATGCTAGTGAAAAAGTACATCCCCTGTTTGTCCCCACACCTTCTGAGTACAGTCTAGGTGTCCTGCAGGTCAGCTGAGGCCCGCTGGCAGTGCTGTGGGATCCTGGGAAGGGCACGGACGCGCAGGTGGGCTCAGGAAGCCAAATCCTGGCCCCGACCCTTAGCTCTCTGATCCTAACTCAGTCACTGTCCCCCAGTATCCTTACTCCTCAGGAAAGCTCTGTCAACGTGTCATCATTAGCCCTGTTTCACAGGTAAGGGACTGACTCGCAAAAAGGGAACACCCAAGACCGCATGGCTTTTAAACAGCACACTGGGGTTCAAGCTCAGGTCAGCCTGATCCTGCTTCTCCACCTGTGTGTACTCTCTCAGAGTGGGACCCTTGATCCCCCTGCACTGGGGAAAGGTGGCTGAGACACGGATTTCAGGGTCCCACCCCAGGATACCCAGAGACAGGCCACAAGTCAAGGTGAGCTTGAAGCATGATGAGAGGCATGTGGCCCACACTGCCCCTGAGCACATCCTGTCTTCCCCTCCAGCACTGGCCGGGCACGCCTACGGAGAAGACACTTATGTCATTAGCACCCTGCCTCCCCCTGAGGTGCCAGCCTGCGTCATTACCCCGGACGAGGGCACCGTCCTAACGAGCTTCGCCATCCTGTGCAGCGTCTCCATGGCCCCTGACCCTCTGGAGTACTGCTTCTGTCTGCAGTCAGGTGCGCCCCTGCCCAAGGCACTCTGCCCTGGCCACATCCTCTCCAAGAACAGGGTCCAGCTGCCTCCGGGGGCTGAAAAGAGTGTGTTCTTTGTAAGAAAGGGGTTTGGAGAAGGATGGCTCCCCTACTTTAGCCCCAAGGCCCATTATCCCCAACATCACTCAGAAACATGGCAGAGAGGTAAGGAGGAGGTTTGATTATAGCTTTAACAGGAAGCAAGGAAGTGGCGATCACTTAAAACAGAATTCTTTCTATTGCTACCTGGCATTTCCTGATTGTGTGCCCTCTGCAGGGTGGGTTAGTGACTCCAGTGATAAGGGAAATGAGCTGTGGTGATGTGGTTTGCAATATGTTACACTCACTGCCAACCAATGCTAAGGGGTCACACTTAAGGGTACAGGAGACACTTGGTGGTCCATTCATCATTTTTACCACACATGTATGGAATGCCAGGCCCTACTCAAGACACCAGGTGCAAAGCAGTGGACACAACAGAGGGCATCTTTAACCTCAGACACTCAGAGAAGGGCTATAACAAAGGAAGTATGTAAAGGAAGATTCTTTAAACATTTATCAGCTTAAATGAATAACAAACCAAAAATGCTTATAAGTAGGGTATTTCCTCCTAGATTTTTGAAAGTTCTTCCAAAGTCAGTCCAGCAGGAGGTTGCAGGGAAAGACAGTGGGTCGGGATGGGGACCTCCTTTTCCACACAGTACGAACCTAGCGGGCCGGCTGTCCTTTCCTGAGCTGTGGCTGGCCTTTCCCTCATCCAGCTCCTCTCACACTGTGTGCTTCCCTTGATTGGAGGTAGCCCTCATTGCCTCATTCCCGCTTTTCCAGGCTCCTGCCTACACTGTGGCCCCGAGCCTGCCCTCCCATCGGTGTATTTGCCACTTGGAAAGGAAAGCAGTGGCTTTGTGCTGACTGTGGTCATTTCTGTCACCAACCATGCAGGGGGCAGGCAGCAGACCCAGGCCACGGTGAAGGTGAGTGACAGCCACAGCCATTGCTCCTTGTGTTAAGATGCATCTGCAGCTACCTGGGCCTCCCCTAAAGGCAGTTGGGTAGACAACGACGCAGGGCGAGGCCTGACTCATTCCTTCACTCACTGAGTATCCTTGGAGTATCTCCCATGTGCCAGGCCTTGCCTGAGCCTCCGTCCCTACAGGTCTCATGTCTTAGTGGCCACAAGAGAGTCCTGGGATTGGGGTTAGGAAATCTTATGAGAGGAAGGACCTGAGTATGAGGGAGGTCCATGCCTTTGGAGAGTTCCAAGAAAGGAGCCAGGAGACCAGGATCCGCTTACAAAGCTACAAGACAGAGGCAGGTCAGTCCTGGAGCACAGCCTGGTGCAAGGGGCAGGGACGGAGCATGACTCAGACAGTGAGGGGAAATGAAGACTTGTCCAAGGCTGTGTGTTATGGTTCCCAGCTGCCTTAAAGCCCCATGAAGGGTCCAGAGTCCCTAGTCCAGGCACAAAGGCTTCCACACCTGCTCTGGTGTCCAGGTGAAGACTCGTGACTCCAGGCACCAAGTTCTTGGCCAAAACCTGCACTAAACACATTTCTGCTTTCCCTTAGGTGGGGTTTGGAGACCCGAGCATGGAACTTGCCACGTTCCCGACTTCAGTGACAGAGGCCTTAACAGATGCTCTAGAAGGGCAGCATAGCCCTGAATGGCTCTTCCAGCTGGCGAAGGCTGTGTCCTCTGTGCTGAACCAGGGGCACTCGGAGGAAGGCTTTGGGCAGAGGCTGGAAGTAGACACCCGGCAGAAGGTATTGAGATGGGATCCTGTCAAAACCACACTGGGGTCTGTGCTCTGTCATTTGAACTATAGAGTAGGACCAAGTACCAGTGGCAATGCCCCAACAGTGGATATGCCCTCCCTCTTCTGGCCCTCAGTGAGTGGGCCTGCTTGGTCAGTGGTCAGCTTCCCATGCACTCTGGTGGGTCATAGGATGGAAAGTAACTGAGAGATTGTCCCTAATATTAAAGATGAAAGACTGAGGTCCAACCTAGAATTGCCACCTGGACTGCATCATATGACTAATGGATCAGGCTAGACAATGGCCCTGTCACTCACTGTCTGTGGTGTCACAGGCCAGGGACCAAACGTGAGGGTCACTCTCCCCTTCACCACTGCCAAGTGAGAACTGACTCCCAGCTGACCTCCCTTCAGGTTTCCAAGGCTGTAACTGTGTGAGAGGAGACTGTCCATTCTTCCAGTACGTTCCTCACAAGGTCATGGCAGGTGTTTCATTAAAAATCACATTAATGGTAACTCTAGGTCATACTTTGTGAGCCCACACAGCCCACATGAAGCTGTTGACACTTACCCACGGTCATTGTGGTTTACAACTCAAGGCTGCGCATGGCCAGGGCAGAACACATGGATTAGACCCACTCCCCAGAAGCAGAGAGTGAGGGTGAGTGCGGCCACACGGACACAGCAGACGTGGCAGCCGTCATCCAAAGCTAGCACACTGATGGCTCAGCCCAAAGACCCACGGCCGGAGGCCAGAAGAAGGCCCTGGCCATGGGCTGAGCGTGAAGGCTGTGGTCTTGAACCACATACCACCCTGAAGACACTGACAGCTGAGCACGGTGACTTGTACAAGCCGCACACACACACACAGTTACACCCACTGCCTGGCTCCTGCCTTCCCCTCCAGGCATTCTGAGCATCAGCTATGACAGCTTCCTCTGCAACATCCTGTGTTCACTGAGCACTGGAGCCAGGCATCTGAAACAAGGTCTCCCTGTGGAATATCGGGGTTGTTGGCTAAACTACCTCAGAGTCAACCTGAGCAAGCAGAGACTTTAATACAGGCCTGTTGAGGAGAAGGGGTGAGAAGGGGCGAGTTCAGGGAAGAAACAATCTCAGGCTGCATGTGGTGTGAGGACCCGGCTAGGAGGAGGACAGGGGGAGAACAATGTCTTCCATTTCTCTCCCTCCACTCCCATCTCCTGTTGGGACCTCCCACTGGACAGAGGGTAGGTGCCATCAGAGGAGGGGGTAGGGTGAGGAAGGACAGAGGTTTCTTCATACCTTCGTTCCCCTCCCCACATTCTGAGAAAAGCATCTTTTTTTTTCCCTTTGGGGGAGTCCTGATGGCTCAGTCAAATATCAGTGTTCAAACCTGCTGGCCGCTCCACAGGAGATGAGGTGGCCTGCTCCTATACGGAAGGACAGCTTTGGAAATGCTTCCGGGTAGTTCTAGGCTGTCCAACAGGAGCTCTGTGGGTCTGAATTGACCAGATTAGAGTGGGTTTGGTTAAATTTCATTAACCACATTTAAAGATCTCCATTGGCACATGTGGTTAGTGGATACTGGATTGGAAAACTCAAGTCTAAATCATTTCCATTCATCTGGAAAGTTCTATTGAGGAGCATGGAGGCTACACTCAGTTCTCCTCTGCTGATGTCCAAGCCAGCCTCTGGCTGCCTGCTAGTGCTGGATACGTATGACTTAGAAAGCACGTGACCCAGAAGACAAGAAGGTCCACATTAAGACAGGGGCAAAGGGATGGGAAGAGGGAACCTGTCTCCTATTCCTCCAAACACATCCAGCAACACCACACCTCCAACGAGATCTCCCGCCCACGCTGAGCCAACTAAAGCAGACAATTTCTCAACTGCATGCCATTCTAGGCACAACTGCCATCCCAGGACATGGTTTGTTTGGTTTTGTTAAAAATAATGTCAACATTTATAATTTTGATTTGGAGAAACCTCTAGACATCCCATATTAGTTTCCTGTTGACCCTACAAGCCATGGTGTACTTGGTTGTTGTGTGCAGTCAAGTTGGCACTGACTCACAGCCGACCCTCCAGTGGGTTTTCAGAGACTATAATCTGCACGGAGGAGAGTGCCTATCTTTGTCCTGCAGAGAGGCTGGTGGATTTGAACTGCTTGTCTTTGGGTTGGCAGCAAAGCTCTGTACTCCCTAGGAGATCTATAATGTCACACATGAATCATCTCATTGCCAAGATCAGCAGTCCACACAGATGCTGCCGGCTAAAGCTCAGGTGACCACTGGGCTGTGGTCTTCCCAGAGGCTCTAGAGGAAAATCCATCCCCGGTCTTCCCCAGCTCCTCACGGGGGCTGCATCCCTTGATCCACGGCTCCTTCCTCTGTTGTCAAAGGCAGCAGCTGAGCATCTCTGAACCTCTCGAGCCTCTGTTTGACTAGGTGTCCCACCTCCTCCACAAGGATGCATGTAGGGTCCAGGGGATCATCTCCCCATCTCAGGATCCCTAACGTAATCACCTCTGCAAAGCCCCTTTGGCCATGTGAGGCCACATGGTCGCAGGTGTTGAGGGCGGGGACGTGAACATCTTTGAGACACAAAGCTGTCCCTCACACGTCATGAGGCAAATGGAGTTTTGGGTCACTTGCACGGATCACATGTCTTTCTGAAATGACATCTCCTCTCCTCTCCACCCCTCCACTGTGCCAAGATCCGAGAGCGTGTGCTGGGGTCTCTGGCTGCCATCGCTGTCCCCCAGGAGGAGATGCAGCCTGTGCAGAGGCTGGCTGAGGTGCTGAGAGAGGTGACCTACGGCAGCGAGGAGCTCACACCTGGGGCCCAGGTGAGATTGTTCACCTAGAGCTATATGTGCCTCCATGAACGAAAGAGTGACAGCGCCCTGGAATGTGCGCAAGGGGTCAGCAGGCTTTCCTGGAGCTTGCAAGACCTCTGCCACCTTCTTCCTCAGGGTCCTGCATGGGACCAAGAGCGGGAAGGTGCCCTCTTCTATGTCCTGTACTCTGGGTGTGGTCACCTATCTTCGTAATCAGCTCACCAAGATGTCCCAGATCCTGTGCTAGTCACTGAGGATTATTGTTGAGCCCACAGACACAGTCTTTGGCCTCACAGAACTTTCAGATTACTGAGGTGACTAGATATTTTAAAATAATACACAAATATTTAGTGTTATATAATTACAAAAATAAAATAAATGTTGTCCGTCTCTCTACATCCACCCATTGTCTATCCAGCCGTCACTGATCCAATCATCCTCCACATACC
Source organism: Elephantulus edwardii (assembly GCF_000299155.1). NCBI lineage: Eukaryota > Metazoa > Chordata > Mammalia > Macroscelidea > Macroscelididae > Elephantulus > Elephantulus edwardii. Next base: position 5,883,001 of record NW_006399822.1, read on the forward strand.
CACCCACTCATCATCCATCCATTTCTCAATCTATCCACCCAACCATCAATCTATCTGCCATACATCCACCACCTAATTCACCAAATATTACTGAGTATATACTACAAACTCGCAAAGCACTCTGGGAAGGATTCAATGGCAGATCAGTCCTAGCTTCTCCCCTTAAGAAACTTGGAGCCTTGTAGAGAGGAAGGAGGTGGCTTACATGACAGCTATGCACAGCTCTCCCCGGGGCTTACTCTTCCCATTACTGCAGTCATTGCCCCTCAAATGGTATAGGGGATAGTCTGTCCTGGGTAAGACCTCACATGTGCTTCCTCCTCTTTGGGGAGCCCAGTGGGAAGCCAGCCAGGCTCTCCAGAAGGCCAGCAAGGCTCTGCTGGCAGCGAGCGCCAGGACCCGTCCTCAGGACCAAAGGCGCCGGGCAGCCACCTGGGACCTGTTTCAAGCTGTGGGCAGCGTGTTGGAGGCTTCCCTGAGCAACAGGCCACACAAATCCACAGAAGCTAACAGCAGCCAGGTGGGTGACCTGGCCAGGATGCAGGTGACCCTGCAAAATGTCTTTACTTCAGGCTTTTCATGACTCAGGGTAATCCCTGGCGGGGGTGGGGGGGTGCTGGGACAGATGGAAAGGCAGCATACACAGTCTGGAGCCGGATGACTTAAGATCGTGGCTCTTCCCCAGTCAGCATACTACCTCTGTAAGTCACTCATCCTCTCTGCACCTTGATGTCCTTTAGACGTGGAGTGCGAGGACCCACCTCACTGAGTCGCCATGAGGATCAGAAGGGCCCATAGTCAGTGTCTAGACTCTTCCTGGGGGCTGGCTCTCATCACCAGAATGGTGCAATCACAATGTCTGTCACTGTCTTCCGGTCTCATACCCTGTTCTTCCTGGTCCCCGCAGTAGGTGCCTAACTAGCCTGGGGACAGCCACAAAGGGTGTCATGGGGACATGGGTCCACGGTAACATTGTCCGGTTTCCTCTTCCAGGCCACCACAGTGTCAACACTCCTCCAGGTTGTGGAGTGCGTGCAGAGGGCCCTCTTGCTGGGGACCTTGCCAGGGAGTCTGCCTGCCACACTGGCCACTCCCTCCATCTCTGTGTATACAAACAGGTAACGGGGCAACATCTCAGGTCCCCGAGAAAACTTGTTCCCAGATTGCATACATTGCACACACCTGCCCCTTTGCTAAGAGCACAGCCCAGGAGGCAGGCCTGGGGCTGGGGAAGGCATGAGACCTGACATTGGAAAGGGCTTTTCACTTAAAGAAGGCTCTTGATAGGGAGCTCTGGTGGCCTGGTGGCCTGGTGGCAGGAAGCTGCATTACAATCCCAGAGGTGCACAGTTCAAATCAACCAGATGCTCTGCTGGAGAAGGAGGGACAATCCCTCCTCTATCAGTCAGATCCGATTTAATGGTGCACACACAAAAAATAATAAAATGAAAAAAGGGGGGGAAAGAAAAGAAGGCTTTTGAGCCGGCTCTTTGCACAAAGCAGGAGAGGAAGCACTGAGTGCCGAGCCCACTGTCAGAGCACCTGAGATGTGAGTCATGCTGGAGCTGGCAGACAAGGGACAGCCTTGCCTTTAACCAGCCCCCATGTGTCTGCCACCCCACTGACTGCAGACCTGTGGGGGTGAAGGTAGAATCAGTCTGGGAGTCTCACCACAGAGTGTCTCCTGCTCTCACTGGGTTTGCACCCAGCATCTGCAGTCGCCCTCCACTCTGCACTGCTCGGCCTGAGAAGCAGGTTCTGGACGATGCTGCAGGCGTCCTGGGCAGTGCCCCACAGTCCCTGCACCAAGAGCCATCTCCCAGTCCTTCTTGCTAGGGGTGCTCTTCTAGGTCCCAGGGGCAGTGTCACAAAGCTACAGCCTGAAGCTGACCAGAGCTAAGAAATTAGAAACCCAATGGAAGCAAAGAGGGCAAGTTCAAAGGGCAGTCAAGACTGCTGGACAGTAGTGATTTTGGTATGGATGCAAATACGCATAATTATCCACAGGATCAACACAGAGCAGACTCCCCTGCTGGCAAAGCTGGGGTCCCCTGGAGAAGAGTGGGGTGAGGACATTCCTCTAACAGTAACTCCCTCCTTTCTCTCCTGGCATTTCTGTTCTCACCATGTGGCCAGGTTACCGCCACGGGGTTGGCAAGGCCCCTCGATGCTCATCGCCGCTGCCAACTCTGCGTCCTTCACTCTGCCTGCTGTCTCTTCCCTCCACTCGCTAGCTAACCGCTCCGAGCCCGTGGACATCCGGGTAATGGTCCCCATAACCTCAAGAAGGGCCCTTCACAGTTTGCAAAGCACTTTCACAGATAGCTGCTCACAGCCCTGTTGATTACTGTGTCGTTATGCCCATTTTACAGATGAGTCACTAGGGCACAGACAAGTTCAGTGATTAACCCAAAGCCTCTAATGAGTGGAGAACTGATAGTCAAGCCCATGCCTCTGGCTCTCAAATCCAATTTCTCACTCTGCTGAAACGTTTCCCCAGAACAGCCTTCTTTGGTCTGTTTATTGGAAAAGAAGCTTTTTAGGTTTGGTTCCACACTGGGAAAAGGTAAATGCAAGGCTGCAGCAATTTATGCTTTTCCATGCCTGGATGTGGGCTTATTGGCTGGTCCCTCTCTGGTCCTAGTGAAAGCAGAGAAGTATCTCTCTCTTAGAGGCTTGCTGGTTCTGCTGTGCAGAAGAGCCTCGTCTGCTCCACCTTCCAGTAATTGCTTAGTCAAGGCAAGTCTCCCTTGGATCACTGAAGCCCAGCTCTGCAAGGCTGTAGCCCTGGAAGACAGACACATGTATGGGAACCAGAAGCTGCTCCATGGGTGCCCTCAGCAAAGGCCAGGGGCGGCTCCTGCACCCTCTCCTGGGAACACTTCCTGTTCATACTGGAGTCTTTCTAACACTCCCTGCTCTTGGTTTCAGATGATGAGCTTCCCAAGGACCCCCTTCCCAGTCTGCAGTGGCTTCAATGTCAGCGGGACTATTGGCGGCCTCTCTCTGACCAGCCCAAGTGGACAGCTCATACCTGTAAAGGATCTGCAGGACAGCATCATCCAGGTAGAAGTTGGCGTGTTCTCAGGAGTCAGAAAGGGGCTTCTTCTGTCTTCAGCTCTGTTGGGATTAAGAATTGATTGGTTGTACAAAAATGGATAAAGAAGGGAAACATCAAAAAATTTACTCTTTACATCCTCTTCCTCAAAAGACAACCCCTAAACCTTAAACCAAACACATTCCCTTTTGTTTTCTTAAAAGCAAAGAATCTCTCGTTCCCTCACTGTCACTGAGGCGGAACCAACCTACAGCTAACCCATGACTGGGCTGCTGAGGCTGTAAATCACTCTGGAGAAGACCCATCTTTCTCTCATGGAGCCACTGATGGATCCAAACCACCAAGAGAAGTGCTGCCTTTGGGTAAAGAGCACAGCTTCCTACGCATTACACCATCAGAGCTTCTAAACGCAGATAATAGGTTAACTAGTGAAAAATGCTGTCTTATGCATGTAAGTGTATGTATGTACTCTTGAGAACTAGCTTTATAGGATATGAGCTCTGGTGGTCTAGTGGGTAGGGAGATGTATCACCAAGCCAAAGGCCCATGGTTCGAATCCACCAACTGTTCCTTGGAAGAATGATGAGCAGTCTCCTCCCGTGCAGTATACAGCCTCTGAAAACCTGCTGCAGGGTCAGCTGTGAGTGCATGCCAACTTGATGGCAATGAGTTGATGGAGTTACACAGCAACAGCAGAGGAAAAAAAGTAAGACAGCCAACTCAGGAGGAGGTGAGTGTCTGTTCCTGGGAGAGGGATCGCTGAGAAGGGGAGATGAGAACGGCCGCACCTCTTAAAGAATGGAACCCCCATCACTGAACTGGACGTGTGGAAATTGGAACTGGTCTATGTCTTTGCTGTACATGTTCTCAGTAACAACAACAAAAAAAAGTACGCTTTTAAAAAAATTACCCTTACCCTACTTAGACACCTTCACTTAAAACATAAAAACACATATTCATTAGCCAATCTTTGGATACACAGCAAAGAAGATTTTAAAAATCTGTTTATTGAGATTTAGCCATCTTCTTTGTTTAAGCCACTCCCATGGTGAAGCCTCTACTTAGATTTTCTGTAATGCCCACTTGGATTTTCTGTAATGTTAAGAAAAAACCTTCAAGGATAAAGCACAGAAGGCAGAAAGGATTAACAAAGAAAACTTAACAGAATTGAGTATTACAGGGACAAAACAGGGAAAGTTTGATTGCATTATGGGCATTGACAGTAAGTCATAAAACAAGATGTGCATGAATAGAGGAATAGAAAATCAATCTGATCTGTAGTTTCACTCAAATCTCACACACACACACAAACACCCGCTCCCAAAGATTGTAAACAACCTAAAATGCCACAGTGCACTGAGAGTTCACATTCCTTGAAGATTTTTATGATTCACCCTCATACTCATGTTCTACAGTTTTCTAATGACTAATTAATATTTTAGCAATTTATTGAGTTTTCTCAAAGCATTTAGCCTAAGTTTTCTCATGCAAACTATTCTTTTTGTTACAGTAATACTGTCATTTGAAATAAGTAATTAAAACAGGGAGTGGAGGGGAGCTCTGGTGGCCTAGTGGCAAGAAACTGAACTGCAGTCCCAGAGGAACACGGTTCGAATCCACCAGACGCTCTGCCAGAGAAGGAGGCGCAATATCCTCCTGTACCAGTCAGATCTGATTTGACGGTACACGTACACAAAATTAAAAAAAACAAAAAACAAAAAACAGGGAGTGGCATCCACTTCCCAAATAACATGCATCTGGAAAACCTATGAACTTTGATAAATGTCAATAGTAGAGGGGCTTCAAGCCTTTTGTTCACAGGGTCACAATGAGTCGTGCTCAACTAGAAGGCAATCAACAACAACAACAACAACAATGTAACATCACTTATAAAAAGTTTGAGGACCAAACATAATTGCCTATTGGTGAGCACCCGGCTCACTTAGCAAGAGGGTTGTGTGGTTACTGCAGGGATGATGTTTGGGGCTGGATTCTCTGGAGCAGAGTCTAATGCCTGTGGTTGCGACGGGGACAGTGGCTGAGGCTGAGTTCTTGGAAGCAGATGCTAAGAGATAGTTTGGGGCACAGACACATGCTGGGAATCAGAACCTGGCATGAATGTGGAAAGGAAGGGGGACTGAGCAGGCAGAGGGAGAATCGGGCTGCAGTGCAGGCCTGGCCACGCCTCCGACAACCTGGACGGGAGCTATGGAACGTAAGCTGTCCATTGGAGTGTCCCACAGCAGTCCACACATTGGGCTCTTCGTATCTTTACCCTCACCCAGTCTGGCTGTTCTGGGAAAGATGAGCCCTTCAGCAAGGTGGGTCTCTTAGTTGAGGCAGACCCTGAAGCCTGCCTGCTGACCACAACTCCCATGCTGGACAGTGAGTCCTTCCTTGAAGGGGGAGAGCTGGGTGACATATTTCCATGGCTACAATGCATAAAAACTGGACCCAAAGTCCTGCTGTCTAGTGTACTTTGATGCCTGGTGACCTCCTATTGAGCTTTGGGTTTTTTGATAATTTAGTTTGTTTATTTTTCATTTCCATGAACATCTACAGAGATTTTTGGGATTCCATTCATTCATTGTTGCACCCTTCTTCCCGCACAACCCCCCCCGCCCCCCCCGTTTGTTCCTCTCCTTGAAAAGCAGAAGAAAAACTCCCTCATTGATACACAATCCCCCCGCACCTCCCCAAACCCCACCCCCTACCCCCAAATATAATCCACTCTGCAACCCTCATTGCATACTCCTACGATAAAAATAATGCCCTAAAATATAATACTTTTAGACTATTCTCTCCCCAATAGACTTCAATGCCGTAAGCATATTTCATCCAGTTTTTCTCAGTCTTACCCCCACCCCAATGCCAGGTCATAAATCTTCATAGAAAGAGACTGTTTCCTCCTCCCCCCATGGAGTAACCGGTGGTCAGTTACTGACCTTTTGGTTAGCAGCTCAGCACAGAAGGCACTACCACATCAGGGCTCCAACGTCCCATAGAATGCTACCGGTCCAGTTGCCACTGGTGGTGGTGTCACACGTCATTGGGTCAGCTATGGCTCACAGCAACCCTATGAGCCACAGGTCTGAACCTTGCCCTATCCTGTGCCAGCCGCACCACCTCTTGGACCTGCTGTTACCATCACTGTGTTGTCTCTCTTCACAATGTCCTTTTCCACAACTTGTCCTTCCTAGCAACATGCCCAAGGTATGTGTGCTGAAGCTTCACCATCCTTACCTCCAAGAAGCACCCTGACTGCACAGTCTGCAAGGAATGTTTGAAAGTTCTTTTGGCAGCCTGTGAAATACTCAGTATTCTTACCCAACACAACTCAAAGGCACTGATTCTTCTGTCCTCCTTCATCACTGTCCGCCCTTCAGATGCATAGGAAGCAGATGAAAACCCTGCTCCAAACAGCTTGGATCAGGTGCCATTGAGTCAGTTCTAACTCAAGGAAATGCCCTGTGTGTCACAGTAGAATTGCGCTCCGTGGGGTTTTCATGGCTAACTTTTCATAAGTCGATGAGGATTGGACTAAAATCCACCACCTTTGTGTTAATGACCAAGTGTCTTAACTGTGTGTACTGAGAGGAACCTGGTGCAGCAATGCTGCTGTTAGTTGCCATCTGACTATGTGTAACAGAGGAGAGCTGCTCCATAATGGTTTTGTAGCTGTTAATCTAAACAGGAAAAGAACATCAGGTCTTTTCTTCCACAGTTCTGGTGAGTGACTCTGAACCTACAATACTTAGGTTAGCAGTTGAGCTAGGAACTTGTTCAAGCAAAAGCAGAAAACCTAAAGACACTGTCTTGAGTCAATTTCAACTCATGACTGTCGGAGAGAGAAGTCCAGAACCCGGGATGCTGCTGCCTGACACAGCAACAGGGGACGTGTGGATGTGAATAAATAAAAGACCTCCAGGTGGGAGCTTGTTTGGGGTTAGCCAAAGGGATGAGGTAATCACAAGGGTCTTTATAGCAAGGAAACAGAGGGGGACTTGGCTACTGTGGCAATTATGATGGAAGCCAGAGATGGGAAAGATGTGAGGAACTGGACATGAGGCAGGGACCCGTGGAGGCTGGCAAAGGTCAGGAAACGAATACTCCCCCAGACCCACGAAAAGCAACCAGCCCTGTGGACATCTTGATTTAACTCCATAAAGCTAACTTTGAGCTTTTGCATTCCAGAATTGTGAGCTAATAAGTGTGTGCTGTTTGAGGCACTAATTGGGACAATAGGGACATCATACATTGAGCAAAGGGCAGGATGGATTTCAGTTCCCCCAAGGCTGACCCTTATCGGTGCAAAACCTTCACAGCTGCACAGAGCAGCCCTGCTGCTCCCTGCATATCCTTCCCCATAGCCCTGACTGACTTTCTCATGGCAGATCCTGCTTCCGCGGCGATCGGAACACAGTGAGCCGACTGTGTTGAACCTGAGCAGCTCTGAGGCTTTGCAGGTGAACCTGACTTCAGGGGAGGCAGCTTTAGGGATACACCTGCACTGGAGACCCAGAGTCCCACTCACACTCAGCCTGGGCTATGGTTACCACCCTAACGAGACCAGCTACGATGCCAAAGCGTACTTCCCAGCTGATCCAGGTAGGTCCTGTTACCCCCGGCAGCCTCTCGAGCTGCTTCTGGATGTCATCAGCTCATTATCTGACAATCAGAAGCCACAAGGAAGAAACAAAGGGAAAACTACATGCCCCACTCAGTGACTTGTTTTTCTTGCTAATGTGTCATTAACTTACAATGAGTCATGAAAGGTGTCTCGGTGGCGCAGGGTGTTATGTGTTGAGCGAGCCCATGACATATGGACAGCCTCCCCCTATAATGATTACAGCCCTGAGGACCCAATGGAGGGTCATCCTGAGCAGGAAGTGACTCAGGGACAGTGGGCTGAGTTGGGTTTTTTGTATGTGAAGAAGCCAGAAACCGCCTTACGGAACCAAGGCCGTTAATATTCAGGACAATCTCTGAGGTGGCGGCTACCAATCTCTGAGGTGGCGGCTACCAGAATGTCCACTTTGCAGAGAAGGACAGAGAGGTGGAGTAACCGATCTAAGGTCACACAGCCAGAGCTAGAGAGAGTCAACCGACCTGAACGCTGACCCAGAAGTGACTCTACACTCATTGTCTTGGGGGTCCAGAGAAGAGGGCAGTCCTAGGATTTGAGGAGACATGGGGTCTGCTTCTCTGCTAGGAATCCTCCATTACCCTTTCCCCAACCTACCAGTGCCCCCCTTGACAAAGCTTCGAGCTGACCTGAAGCCACCTTTCCTGCAGATGGTGTATCCACGTGGATCCTGAACCCCAAGGACCTGCCTTTTGGGGAAGGTGTCTACTACCTGATTGTGGTCTGTGACCTGGAGCTGGCTGCCGGCAAAAACCTCACTGTTGGCATTACCACCTTCCTGTCCCACTGTGTGTTCTGGGATGAGGCCCAGGAGATGTGGGACAGCTCAGGGTGCCAGGTGAGGATGGCATCAAGGAAGCACCAGGACAGCTTGGCTGTTGTATGCAGCTCATTCAGGGTCACTGGGGTGACGTGGGTCTTGAGATAGTGCATATGGTTAGTGCACTTGTGTGAACACTGAAAAGTTGGAAGTTCAAACCCACCCAGAGCTCCCTGGAGGAAAAGCCTGGTGGTCTACTTCCCTAAACACAGCCACTGGAGACCTCTCTGATGCAATCAGGGTTGATAACTTGGCAGTGACCGGATTTCTGAGGGGTCTTTTTGGTGCCTCTGCTTCACCACACTGGCCCCTCCGCAGGGCCTTTGCACATGCTGTTCCTTGTCTGGGATGCACCTTCCCCACCTGCCTAGCTAAGGCCCCTTCAGCTCTTCCCTCAAGGGTCACTTCCTCTTCTTACCTGTTCTCTTCCCACCAGGCCAGGATCCCTGCCATGAGCTCTCAGAGCACCCATAGCACTATTTCCCCTGTCCCCCAACCCCACAAATCCAAACCTACTGCCACTGCGTTTCCAACTCATCGCTGCCCTACAGGACACAGGAGAACAGCCCCACAGGGTTCATAAGGTCATAAATTTCTACAGAAGCAGACTACTTTCTGCCATGGAGCTGCTAGTGGGTTCAAACCACTAACCTTTCAGTTAGCAGACAAATTAATTACCCTACCACCAATGCTTCTTCAAAGAACCAGAACAAATAAAACAAATCCCCAAGCCCACTGTCACTGAGCTGATTCTGACCCATGATGAGCCTCCACTGGGTTTCTGAGGCTGTAAATCTTTATGGGAGGAGACTGTCCATCTTCGCCCTGCACTGGACAGGGTGGTAATCTTCTATTTGCATGTGGGAGGGTTTAATCTACACCCCCTGGGCCCCTGTGAGCCCGAGGGAAGAACAGTGTCTGTGGTCTCCGCTGGGAAAACTGATGTGGAGGCCTGGGGACTCTGGAATGCCCAGGGACGTGGACTGCCATTTTCAAGGCAGTGACTCCTGGGTAAGCGTTCTGCCATGTGTCAGGGGCCAGGCTGTGTTCCACTCTTCCCTTGCACAGTCTCATCAGATCTTCTCAGTAATCTTCTCCACTGGCGATGGCATTCAGGCAGAGTTAGAGAAAGGTGTAGGTATAGAGGTCACTGACAGATAAGTAAATGGGACCATCATGTTTGGATGGAACATCCTCTGTGGGTCTCTAAATAGTTAAAGGATATTTCCAGCTCCATGGTACAGACTCTGACCAAAGGGTAAGGACAAAATTACAGCAAGAGGCTTGAGAGGCATATTTCTGGTATATATTTTCTCAGAAGATATTACAGGAGCAAGCATCATGAGGGTTCCTTCCCACTGGTGAATTTCTGGTGTCCAGAGGGATCTTCCCGCTGGAGACGGGTGGGAAATCCACCACACCAGGCTCTGTGAAAGTCCAGGTGAACAGAGACATTAGCAGTGAGGCAGGCCTGCTCCCCGGCGCCCAGCTCCGAGAATGTCTTACCCTGGCATCTGCCTGAGTTTCTTCTCTGAACTGAGCCCCATCCATTTGAGGTGTGTCCAGGTAAGTTCCACAGCTTTGTGCCAAACTCTGGCCAAGCCAGGGAAGAAGCGAGGAGAAAAACAATGGAGCAAACCCAGAGCTAAGAGTTACAGGAAGTTCATGAGTGAACATTGACGTTGGCACCATGCCCCCATGGACAGGCCTTGTGCAGGGTAGCTTGTTTGGGGACAAAGGCCAGTTACTCTTGGGACAGCTTTGGGCTGTGGGAACTTTTCCCACCAGGTGTTTGTGCAGAGAACTTTCCAGATGCATGTGTCCTTCTCCTCACCACTTCTTGGTGAGCCCGGGAATGAAAAGGTGGTGCTGAATGATGTGGTAGAGTTACATCTGTTCTGTCCACCACACGGCAGTGAAGTGGGGGATGGACAGTGTTAGCAATCTGACTGAGGGCTTCCAGGAAAGTCCATCCTGATCGCAAGGGTTGTGACACGAGAGGGTGTGACACGAGAGGACCAGGAAGTGTGTCCCACCTGACCCATCCCTGTCTCTTCCTTCTCCCAGCTTCACTGTCCCACATCATGTGGCCCCTCTACACATGAACCTACACTTTCCCATAGCCTCTTCTTGCCCCCGTCATACCAAGGGGACAGCCTACTTTGAAAGAATGAACTGGACGGGCATATTGTGCAAGTCTTAGGAGCACAGAATTCTGGGTTCATTGAATTCTTAAGTCCAAGATATCAAAACATGGTATAGAACTGGGAGTCCCAGGACTGGGACAAAGATGAAGCCAGTGAGCTTCCTGGGACCCAAAATTTAGGGATAGAGTTGGGTGCTAGGAACTCCAGGTTGGCCTTGGCCCCATGATTCCCCATCCTGTATAGAGGAGTACAGCTAGGGAAGGGCTGGGGTAGAGCCCTTCAAATTACATGTCCAGGACAAGAGGCTGCCTCACCTAGATACAAAGAGTTAAGTCTAGGGAATATAGGGAATACCTTCCAAACAGTGAGATGACATCTTGGGGTTTACATGTGTCTCTCCTACTTCTTCCTTCGGGACCCCCAGACTCTTGTCTTTTCAGTACAGAGAGATCAACCATCCTCATCCTCCTAGAACTTGAAGGGTTCTTTGGAAGTGTTTCACTCATTACCTGGCCCATTGCCTGGGAAGTAATTAGCATTTAACAAATATTCTTTAGATGAATGAGCCTCACGGTGGAATGAAGGTACTGGTAGGAAACACTACTTATTTTTAGAATGGTTGCTTATGGAGAGTAGGGAGACAAAGGGGACTTCACCTTGACCTGCAAGGTTTCTGCTCTAAGAAGACACTGCGCATTGATAAAATGGATAGGGCTGTTCATTGGAGATAGAGGCACAAAGATGCTTGTAATAATGTTCTCTGATCTTTAACTCAATTTTTCAATAGAATAAGGCTCTGGGTCTTTTTGTGTGTGTGTGTGTGTGTGTGTGTGTGTGTGAGTGTACCGTCAAATCAGATCTGACTGGTACAGGAGGAGATTGTCCCTCCTTTTCCCGGCAGAGCATCTGGTGGATTCGAACCGTGAGCCACTGGGATTGTAGTTGCAGCTCCTTGCCACTAGGCCACCAGAGCGCCCCAAGGCTCTGGGTCTTGCGTCTGGTGTTACAGCTACCTGCTCACCCCCATGACTCAGAGTTATGTCCATCCTTCAAAGAGAAATCATTGTCATTCTTCTCCCTTGGGCTCATGCCAGGGGGCATGCTCAGTGTTCTCACCCCGAACCTCTCTGGGTATTGCAGGTGGGGCCACAGACCACCCCCTCCCAGACCCACTGCCTGTGCAACCACCTCACCTTCTTTGGAAGCACATTCCTGGTGATGCCCAATGCTGTCGACGTCCACCAGACTGCCCAGCTCTTTGCCACCTTCGAGAACAACCCTGTGGTGGTGACTACAGTGGGCTGCCTTTGCGTGGTCTACGTGCTGGTGGTGATCTGGGCGAGGAAGAAGGACGCTCAGGATCAGGCCAAGGTGAGTTCATGAGGGTCCCCACACACGGGAGGGAGAAGCAAGGATGTCGCCTTCTAGGAGTTTCAGGGTGTCTCAGGATGAGTTCCAGGGTGTCCCACAATGAGTCCAGGATGGAGACCAGATAGGGAGGGAAGAGGTGAGTCGCTAGTTCAGTCCTTGACTACTGAAGAAGTCTTAGGCAGGCAAACAGCCTCTGTATTTGCAAGACAAAAAGGATTCTCTATCACCTTTAATCAAATTGTCCACCATTGTTTGAAGACTTAACTACATTCCAGGCATTATTCCATTAGTGCTCACAGCTGTCCTATAAGGACAGTATCTGTGTTAATTGTTCCCAAGATAATCTACTTTCAAGTGTGGTGATTTATTGGAAGGACACACCAAACTCAGAAATGCGGCTATACTCGCCGTTACTATGTATTGCCACCAATGGACACAGATTGAAATTGGCAAAGGAAAAAGGCACATGGGACTGAGTCCAGAGGAGACCAGGCAAGAGCTCTCCATTGTCCTTTCCCAACACAGTCACAAGAGGACTCATTATCCAACACTGTGTGATAGCACATACAGAGTACTACCAAGCAAGGAAGCTCACCCAAGCACTGGTGACCAGGGTTTATTGGAGGTCAGTGACATAGAATGAAGACAATATTCTGACTGTCCTTAGCTACTTATCCCCCAAGGCTCCCTACAGAGATCAAACTGATACAGTGTGGTTTATGGTTCACCTCGTAAAGCACACTGTTAGAACAGGCAGATCTCATTTGACTACACTCTGCTTTATTGTGCTTCCCAGATATTGTGCTGTTTTTATAAATTGAAGATTTCTGCCAACCTGGCACCTACCAAGTCTATCAGCACCATTTTTCTAACAGCATTTACTTGCCTGTGCCTGTCATGATTGGTTAATTCTTCCAATATTTCAGACTTTTCATAATGTTGCCCACTTGACAGCCTACTGTATAATGCAACAAAACTTTTATATACTCTGGGAAACCAAAAACTTCTTAAGACTCACTTTATTGCAATATTGATTCTATCGAGGTGGTCTGGAAGGGAATTTACACGTCTCCAAGGTATGTCTGTATAACCATCTGCAATGGTCCAAGGACCCAGGTATACAAAGAGGCCTATCAGGCAGGATATTCTAAGGCCCCTTCTTCACGTTTAGTAATTTTCCTCCACCTGCCAGTGAGTTTCCATTAGCCCATCAAGTGTCAGCGCGTCATTTGGAATGTAGACTTGAACACCCAATCCTGCTGAATTAACCTTTTACTGAGTATGGTCTTGATGAGCTTAGAAAAAAGACAACTGGAGATCAGAGAATGTAATTAAGTGACCCCAAACCACCTCCTGAGATCCAGAACAATTCCTCAAATTGTTGGGGGGAAATGTAAAGTTCTAATTCTTTTTTCCAGTATATTCATTATATCTGCTGCATAGCAGCAGTAAGTATCTGTGAATGAGTGAATGAACGAATAAATGGATATATTTGCATTGTTGCAAAGCTCTGTCTTTCTAACTCTTCATCACTTGCTCTCACTGTTGCAAACACTCTCTCCTATGCTCCATCGCACCATACACCAACACCAACTCAGGATAGTAATAGGGTATGAAACATAATAAGAGTTTCAGCATTTACGTTGCCGTCTTTGATTCACCCATGAGATTAAAGATGAATACTGTACGTGCCTCAGTGACTGATTGGTTCCCTGGGAAATGGACCCTGAGACGGAGCTGAGAGTGTGGGGTGTTTTCAGAGAGTTCCCTGGGATCAACGCCTATGGAAAGCAGGGAGGGGGGCAGGACGGGCAGGGGAAGTTTTGTGCTGTGACATAGTCCAGTGATAGCCTAGCTGACCCCATGGGGAACTCTGGAGTTGTCTCAAGTTGGGTCAAGATGCCTAGGTCTCGATCATGTCCAGGCACTCTATCAACCGGCCACTGAACGTTGGAAACCAAGCCAGCAAGCCTTCCACTGATGGGAAAACTGGAAAGTATGACCTTTCTTGCTAAGCCATCTGCATATTCGTCTCTTATCACATCCCTCAGAGGTATCCTTTGGCTACCAATCTTATGATAATTATATGTGCACAGCGTTTGTACGGCTCATCGGATCAAACAGTGAATATTTTCAGTCTCAGTCTCCTTTCCAATTTACGTGTCCGTTGGGCCATATCTAATAAATAGCACAACTCACACACTTGCACAAATTTTACCATGTTCTAGGACTTGATACTCTGATTTCACAGAGTGGTCCTCCCTTGCTGTATAGATATTCTTGTTCTGTCTCTTTAATGACTGTGGATGGTCAGCTCCCACCTGGGTGCCTGTGGTGGGTGATCCTGATAACACTGTCCCTCTATGCAGGTGAAGGTCACAGTGCTAGAGGACAATGATCCCTTTGCCCAGTACCACTACCTGGTGACAGTCTACACTGGACACCGGCGAGGGGCAGCCACCTCTTCTAAGGTAGGTGGCCCCATCAGACCCATGGCTGACTCATGGACGTGGGGGTCAGTAGATATCCATTATTCTATGGAGCTGGCTGCCTGATCTCTGGTTTCAGGTGACAGTCACTCTGTATGGCCTGGATGGAGAGAGTGAGCCCCACCAGCTGGCAAACCCTGACACCCCAGTTTTTGAGCGTGGAGGAGTGGATATCTTCTTGCTCTCCACCTTGTTCCCCCTGGGGGACCTGAGGAGTCTCAGGCTGTGGCATGACAACTCAGGGAACCAGCCATCCTGGTGAGTCATGGCAGGTAACTCAAGACAACCTACTGCCCCCTGACCCAGGGCTGACATTCTCGATTTGCTGCTCACTGATCTTTCACAGGATTCTGAGACACATACAATGTATCTCCACTTCAGAGAAGAGACCGAATCTCTGAGCGGTTCACCAGCCACAGTGCACATGGACTGAATGGGTGGTAGGAGGAATCCAAGTTAGAGCCCCACCATGCACACCTTCCCAGCATCAGCCTCTCTGCAGGCTCCCCGTCAGTAAAGGAGGATGGGCGCCTCTGGGTGATAGAAATGGTCAACATGCTCATCCACCAACAGAAAGCTTGGGGTGTGAGTCCACCCAGAACATTGTGGGAAATAAGGCCACTTAAAAAAAAAATCAGCCCCTCACAGCACTACAGAGCAGCGTTCTTCTCTAACACGCTGGGGGTGCCATGAGGCAGAGCCACCTCGAGGGCCACTGGTAAAAGCAGGGATAGATTTACTCTGAGGACAAGCCCTGACTGATAGAGGACATGAATTAGCAGTGGGAGACCCTCCAGCAGATGAGAACAGCTGCTGCTTCAAACACAGACTAAGGCCTCTGCACATCTCCTCACAAGGACCATCAGCTACAAGTACTGTCATTCTCCTTTTATATGAGAAAATCTAAATTCAGGGAACTAAATGACTCGTTCAAGGTCACACAGCTGGGTAGGTTACAGCAAAGACTCTGTCTCATCCTATCTGAGGCTGGACTAGTGACCGAGGCCACTGGTCCGCTGGCTAACTGTCCACTAGCACCAGGTGAACGGCTTTAGGGAAGCTCCGATTCCTGGGCTCTGCCCCCAGGCTGCTGCCACTCAGTACAATGTTTTCAAGGGTCATCGTTATCACTAAATCATGCCTTTCTATGGTTGAATTACCAAGTTCCACCATCAGGAGAGACCATGTTCTCCAGATAAGCAGGAGGGAGCAGTCCCTATGCAGGGTATCATACTTGGGAAAGTAGAGAGAGGGTCAGTGAAAATACTGGAAATCCCTCGAGGAGCTGGGCTGACAGTGTTTGCAGCAGCTCACGCACAGCAGGGGTCGTGAGGATGGTGCAGGAGCAGGCAGAGCCTCCTTCCCTCATGGGGCTGCTGTGACGATGGGCCCCTGCGGTGACACCTAACACTGCTTGGCTGAGGGTCACGGGGTCAGGAGTGCAAAATGCATATCTCTTCCTGGGCACAGCCAGGTTAGACAAGCTGGCCACACAGGCACACCCCGTTTCACAGTAGTTCACATGCTTCACAGAGACTACGTTTTTCACACACTGAAGATCCAATCAAGTGCAGTTCTGTATGAACGAAGCCCATCAGTGCCACATTCCGAACAGCACGTGCCCACTCCCTGCCTCTGTGTCACACTCTGGTCATTCTTACAATGCTCCAAACGCTGCCATCATGCAGCGTTTTCTGTGTGTTAGAAAACAAATGATCAAAATTGGGTGAGATGTTTTATTGCAATGTTCGCTTTACGGCAGTGGCCTGGGACAGAACAAGCAGTGTGTGAGGCCTGTCCATACTCCCCTAAGGCTGGGATGCTGGGATGCTGGCCCTGGACTTGGTGTCATGCCAAGGGGATGAGAGTTTAAAAATACACCCTTCTATATCCCATTTGTGATATCTTGGCTGCATTCCTGAATTAACTTTCCAAATTCACCTGCTGAGTATCAAGAACAATGAAGAATTACAATGAGTGTTTTGTTCCTGGGTTCAGTTCTACAAAGGTGTCACCACTATAGTGTTTAAAGAAGTCATGTGTCCACTTTATCCTCAATTGTGCGGGTCCCTTCTCCAGGTATGTAAGCAGGGTGCTGGTCCATGATCTGCTAATGGGTAAGAAGTGGCATTTCCTCTGCAACTCTTGGCTGTCTGTGGAAGTTGGGGACTGCACCCTGGACAAAGTGTTTCCAGTGGCCACGGAGCAGGACAGAAAGCAATTCAGGTACCTTCTTTTCATTCTTTTAAGCAAACGTCCTCTATTCATTCTCTGTTCCCCAGAGAGGTGTTGTCACAGTTCAGGCTCAGCCCAATCAAAGTGCCTTTTCACTGCTGGATCCCCACTGGACTCTGTGTGTATTAGAGGAATCAGCTAGGTTTCCTGCTGGGCCCCTTGAGGGACCCAGTCCTTCATGACGGAATTGTCTGATCATGGTGTGACAGCTGGGACACTTTCCTATTTCTTTGTGAATGTCATAGAGGGGTCTGTTTTTAAAAGCTCAGCACATTGGCTGACTTGAGTGTTACTCCACTACCTGACTAGCTGGAACTCTTTTTTTGGATTGTTTTATCAACGTTCACTTCCCTTTGCTTCACTTCCTTTCCAATCCTATTTCCTGCTGTGCAGCCTTCTACACCTGCCTCAAGACACACACAGGCAGAAAAAGATGTAAACGTGCATGGGCGTACACACACACACAAAACTGTTGCTGTTATTAACAACATACTTTTAAATGGTGCCTTGCTATATAGATCAAGAGACCTGGTGACACGGTGGATTAAGCCACAGGCTGCTAACTGAAGGGTCAGTGATTCTAATCTACCATCCGTGATAAGAAAGACAAGACCTCTTCTGTCTGCAAAGATTCACAGCCTTGTCGATGCTTTGGGACTGTGCGGATTCTTCTCAGTGAACATTCTCCCAAGGCAGTGTGCTGGGTCCAGAGGCTTCCTTCTTGGCTGGGTCATACTCCATAGAGCAAACGTCCCCCACCGATCCTGGTGTTCTCACATCAGGGACAGGAAGGCACTCTCCAGTGTGTTTCCTCAGGTGACTTCTCACCCAGCTGTCACCATCAACAGCTCTTCCACCATAGGAGAAAGGCTAAACCAGAGACCTGGACAGCAGAGATGGACACCAGACACGGACACAAAGGCTGCGGAGACCATCCGTTTCGTCGATCCACCACATGATGTTCGCTGCACCGTTCCACCTCTCCAGGGCACAGCATCCTCATCACAAAAATGAGTCACTAATGTCCTTGTCCCCAAGGGATTTGGGTGGGGTCCATGATGGGATGTATGTGAAATTCCGCTGCTTTACACAGGGCATGGCTCAGAGGTCGTGCTGGGCCACATGTTATCACCTAGATGCTACAAACTGTGTTGCCTGGAAACTAGACAGCACTCTCTGAAGGCAGAGCCATGACACTCACCTCCCAAGCCAGGTGTCCAGTGCACACCAGGCTCAACAAATACCTGTTAGGTGGATGGAGCCATGAGTTGTTGCAGCGGGCCTCTCTTATGTACAACCTACACAAGAGAGCCGGTGGGTATGTGAGAGTTCAGCTCCAAGTTCAGCCCACCTGCACAAGACTGAAGGTCAAGGCATTTTGCAACCCCAGAGGGCAATGGCACTGACCAGCCTGGAATGCCAGCTCTGAACACTCTTGGGAAAATCAGGGTATTGAGCGACAACTGGTTAAATGACAATTTAAAGGTAGTTGCTGTCAAGTGTGGCTCATGGTGCCCCCCATGTGTTAGAAAACTGGGCTCCACAGACTTTCCACAGCTAACTTTTGAAGGAAGTAGATGACCAGGGCTTTCTTCTGAGGCACCTTTGGGTGGACCTGCAGCCTTCACCTTTTGGTTAGCAGCCAGTAGTGTAACTATCTGTCCTTTCAGGGACTCCAAATCACGTTCTACTTTTAAAGAAAAACATTAACTCTTAAGGAAAAGGCAATGCCATTCTCAGACCTGCTTACAATATTAGTCATTCAGGCTGTGTCTCAGCCCAGAGTCTGAGTTTTTAACCATCACACCTTGGTGCTCTAATTATAAACATACTAATGATAATAATCACTAACATCAAGTCAACACCCACCACGTGTCTATTACGGTGCCAAACATTTTCTAAGAGTGTTTGCTTTTAATCCTTTCAACAGTTTATGAAGATTACGTCCTATCATTGCCTCTGTTTTGTAGACAAGGAAACTGAGGTACAGAGACCAAAGAAGTGTGCCTGAGGTCACATGGCTCCTGGGAGAGCAGTGAGGGGTTCCAATCCAGCATCTCCAGCATGAACTCTAAATGCTCCCTTTTGTAGTGGTTGTTGCTGGGGACTGTGAGTCAGTTACAGTGCACAGTGGTCCCGTGTGCCATAGAATGGAGTACCGGCGGCGGCTGCTCTGTCCTCACACCACTGCCATGCTTCAGTGTATGGCTGCAGCCACTGGACCAACCCAACTTGCTGAGTATCGTCTTTTTGTGCAGACCTTCTCTGCGTGATCAAGCATGACATCCTCCTCCAGGGACTTGTCTCTTGATAACACATCCACAGGATAGAGCTGAAGTCTCACCATCCTTGCACTTGCTTTTAAGGAGCATTCCAGCTGTATTTCTTCCAAGACCTGTTCCTTCTTTTTTTGGGTTTTTTTTTTTAAATATTTTTTTATTGGGAAAAACATATTGGGGGTACAAGGAGGTGAGGGTTGGGGGCAGAAGGGTGAGGATGGGCCAGGATGCAGTTGCAGAGCTGCACAGTTTGGTCGGTGGGGGGAGCAGGTAAAGGAAATGATGAGGGTCCAGTGGGGACCAGATGCTACAGAGGAATGACAAGCATTTTCCAATAGTAATTAAACCAACTGACTTATTGATGGGAATTGGATGCCGACTCTCTGGCTTCTTCATGCTGAACAGGGGTGTAGATATAAAGGGGGGAAGGGAGGACACTTTATCACCTTACTGGTGGTCTTGGGTTACAGCTGCTTGCCTTCTTGCTCCTGAGGGCCGCGACGGTTCGCCCTGAGCCGGGGGCCAAGCACAGCCCGCCCCGGGCAGAAGGCCACGACGGCTCGCCCCAGGCAGAGGGCCAAGGGCAGCCCACCCCGGGCAAAAGACCTGTTCCTTCTTGTGGCAGTCCGTGAAACAAATATTCAGTGTTCTCTGTCAGCACCACCATTCAAAGACACGAATCCCTCTGGAGCCTTCCTTAGTCATAGTCCAGCTTGTGCGTGCCCAGGATCCCTCTACAACTATTTCTTCTATAGTTGCTGTTGTTGTTGTTATGTGCCGTCGAGTCGTTTGCGACTCACAGCGACCCTATGCACAACAGCCCTAAACCCTGCTCTATCCTGCGCCAACCGCACTGCCTCTGACACACCCATCCCGATTACCCCAGTCACCAAATCAATCCATCTCATAGAGGGTCTTCCCCTCCTGTGCTGTCCCTCCACCCTCCCAAGCATGATGTCCCTCTCCAAGGACCCGTCCCTCCTGGCAACATGTCCAAAGTATGTCAGACGAAGCCCCAGAATCCTTGCCTCCAAGGAGTAGCTTGGTTTAATTCTCTCCAAGATGAATCTGTTTGTTTTCCTGGCAGTCCATGGTACATTCAGTACTCTTCTCCAGCACCACAGCTCAAAAGCATCTACTCTCCTTCTGTCCTCCCTAGTCATTGTCCAACTCTCTGATGCATAACAAGCAATTGCAAAGACCATGGCCTGTATCAGACACATCTTAGTCTCCAGAGAGACACTGTTGCTCCTGAGTACTTTAGAGAGGTCCCTAACAGCAGACTTTCCCATTGCGATACGCTTTTTGATTTCCTGACTGCTGGTGCCAAGAGTGTTGACTGTGGAGCCGAGCAAACTGAAGCTGTGAACAATCTCAATCTCTTCGTCATCCATCCTGACGCTGCCAATTGGTCCAGTGGTGAGAATCTTTGTCTGCTTGACATTGAGCCCCAGTCCATACTGAAGGCTGCACTCCTTGACCCTTTGCAGCAAGTGCATGAGGTCCTTCTCAGTTTCAGCAAGCAGGGTTGTGTCATCTGCATAGTAGAGATACATAACAAGTCTTAGGAGTTTTCCATAAATCTTCCTCTTGCACCAGGACTGCAAGCACAGAGACCAGCCTCTCTCATTCGCAGCCCCCTAAGCGCCCGTCCCTCTGCCCACAGCCACCTGTTTTCCCTGAAGGCCTCCGCAGGCTTCCAGGATGGACATATCTGGTATTCCATCTTCAACCGCTCTCCTCGGAGCAACTTCACCCGTGTCCAGAGGGTGTCCTGCTGCTTCTCCCTGCTCCTCTGCACCATGCTGACCAGCATTATGTTCTGGGGTGTCCCCAAGGACCCAGCAGAGCAAAAGATGGACCTGGGTAATCCCCCCCTTCATGCCAGTTGAGCTGGAGCTGGTGGCACTGAGCCTCAGTGCCCAAATGTTACTTCCTGGGAGGGTGGGAGGGCTGGCTCTGGTGGTCCTCACTCCCTTGGACAATACTCCCCTTCTTCTTCAGGCAAAATTGAGTTCACTTGGCAGGAAGTGATGATCGGGCTGGAGAGCTCACTCCTCATGTTCCCCATCAACCTCCTGATCGTTCAGATCTTTCGAAACACCCGTCCTCAGGCCACCAAGAAGAAGACTGAGAGATGGGGCTGGGAAGTCCCCACCCAGGTCCTCTCCTCACAGCCAATGGAAGAGGGGCTTCTGACCTTTGAAACAGTGATGAAGGTATGCCCTCCACTCCCCCTGTGCTGTTGGGAGGGGAGAAGTGTGGAGGGGTACGGGATAGTGCCTGGCACCATCAGTTGCCAAAATTCATCAACTGAATATACTCATGAGCTTTCCAAATATTTCCTGTGTACAAAATTGCACGAGTTACCTCATATGCCAGGCTGGAGGCACACAGAATGGAATCCTCTGGAAGTTAGGCATCCCCTAAGCATTTTTGAGCACCTACTATGTGCCAAGCTTTGAGAAGATTGCCTGGAATTATCTCATTCACATCACAGAAGGGGGAATTAGAGGTGAGAAAACACAAGCTGGGTACATCCAGTACAGTATCAGCAGGCAGAGCTGGGATTTGAACCCACCAGGGCATGTGTTCTCACTTCGGTGTTGAATCCCTTGCCTATGCTCATGACCTGCCTGCTGTGACTTGCAGGATATGTGGCGACTCGTTAGCAACCTGTTTAAAGCTCTCCGGTTGCCGTCACCAACCTCAGGCTGGGACCCAGCAAACTCAATGGACATCAACTCTCTCCTGGCCTTGGTGGAAGACGCCATTTGTCCGCAGACTGCAGCAGGACAGGTGGTCAAGAAGGAAGCTGAAAGCCAGGAAAGCCCTCTAGGGGCTGTTGGGTCCACTCGCATCAAAGGTAAGGAAGGCCTGGTGTTTCTGGGTCCTATGTGAAGAGAAGTAGCATCTCGCAGTCAGGTGGCAACAGGAGCAGGGCCATGTCAGTATCATTCTAGTGACATGACATTGTACTGGAATCTCTTTACTGGCTTCAACAGAACCCCTCACCAGCTAATCCTGCCCACACTCTCCTTCCATGGAAAGCCTCGCTCTGGCTGGTTCCTCAGTTTATGCTTGTCTTTTCCTTTCTTCACCTGGTCAATCCCTACACAATCTCTAGGCTCATCTTAAGCATCAATTTCTCAAGGGAGCAATTAAACCTGAACAGGGCCCCCCAGGCCCTCTAGTCACACGCTCTTTTGCTCTAAGCTTCCCCATCACATTCTTGGTGGCAGTGGTGCCATCAGGTCAGCTCCAGCTCACATCAACCTTATGCAAACAGAAGGCAGCCCCATGTGGCCCTGACCCAGCCTCGCATCTCCATCGCACTTAAGCCCATTGTTGCAGCCACTGTGCCCGTCCATCCTTGAAGGTCTTCCTCTCTTTCACTGACCTTCTGCTTTTCCAAGGAGAATGTCCTTCTCCAGGGACCGGCCCCTCCTGACAGCACACCCACATGCCTGAGGGAGCATCCTAGACAGGTGTGTTGGCTCTCTGCAGGCCCCACACGGTATGTGTGTTCAGAATTCCTCACCAATACCACAAGGCGAAGGCCTCAATCTTCTCCGAGGGTATGTCTGCGCAGCAACTGAAAACGCCATGGCTTGGGTCTGACATACCTTAAGGTGTTTTTTTGTTGGTTTTTTTTTAAAGTAGTGTGTGTGTGTGTGTGTGTGTGTCTGTGTGTGTGTGTGTGTGTGTGTACCATCAAATTGGATCTGACTGGTACAGGTGGAGATTGTTCCTCCTTCTCCAGTAGAGCATCTAGTGGATTCGTACCATGTACCTCTGGGATTGTGGCACAGCTTCTTGCCACTAGGCCGCCAGAGTTCCCTCATAGCTTAGTTTTTAAAGTGACTTTAGTTTTTGTTGTTTATTACATTCCTTTTGCTTGTCACTTAAATGGCCTCATAGAAAGCAT
Organism: Elephantulus edwardii; assembly: GCF_000299155.1. Classification (NCBI taxonomy): domain Eukaryota; kingdom Metazoa; phylum Chordata; class Mammalia; order Macroscelidea; family Macroscelididae; genus Elephantulus; species Elephantulus edwardii. The sequence continues at coordinate 5,905,973 of NW_006399822.1, forward strand.
GTAACAAACATCATGGGATGGCAAAACAGGAAGTCTTTATGGGTGACATAAATCAAAAAGATGTGTTTTTCTCCTACAGTTTAAAAATGGTGGCTGGCACAATAACTTGGACTCTTCTGAGAATCCATCTTAGAGCCCAGGATGTGCCGCGAACCATCCATGGGACCTTGAATTCGCTATCTCAGTCCTCTGTGCCCCAAGTTTTTCTTTCTGTAATGTTCGAGAGGATGCAAAATCGAACCACATGCTTCCAAATGTCAGGGCTATGACATAGAAGACAGACAAGACAATCCAAAATATTACAAGAACGTGGATCGGTGACATGAAAAAGTTGTACCGTTCCCCCTTCTCTTCTAGTCCTAATTAAGCAAGGAGAATCTCTCAGTTTGCTGCTGTCGAGTCTTTAACACAGTGGACTAGCCATACAGAGCTGTGCTGCTGGCCCAAAGACACATGGTTTGAATCTACCAGCAGCTCCATGGGAGAAATATGGGCAACCTTCTCCTGTGAGATTTACAGCCTCTGAAAACTTGCTAAAGGGTCAGCTATGAGTCGATTCCAACTCGACAACACATGACAAGAAGACACTCAGGAGGTGTAATCCACAGAGCATTGGCTGCAGAGTCCGAGACGGCACCTCTTTGGCAGTTCAAGTTGATGAGTGGCTCTGAGGGAGAAAGAGGGGTAATCTCTTCCCATGCAGTTTACAGCCCCCAAAAAACTAGTCGAGACTCAGCTAGGAGTCAGTCCTGAATTGATGACAATGAGACATTTGCTCTGTTGGGCAAAGAGAGGTATCTTGGATTCAAGAGTTTTTTAACTCGTTTGCAGCTCGTGTGCTCTGCCTTATTAATAATGTATGGAACTTACTCTGGTTCAAATCTGGCTTCCCTGACTCCCATCTTGCTACTTTTCACTTATATCAAAGCAGCCAAGGTTAAGACCAGCACTGTCCAACAGAACCTACTGCACTGACACAAATGTTCTCCACCCATGCTGTCCAACACTGCAGCTGGTAACCACAAGTGACCTTGAATTGCGTCCAGCTTATCTGGAAAACTGAGTCTTTAATTTAAATAGTTGTCAAAATGGACAGTGCAGGTCTAAAAGCATCATTTTTACGTGTGGGGCTCGTCACTGTCAAAACCTTATTTAGAGCCCAGTGAAGAGTCTACAGAAACAAAATGGGGCACTTGTTAGGAATTCACACCTCACAGTCCCATGCTTGATATGCTGGATTAAATTTTCTATGGTGAGGCCAGAAATCTGTACTTTTAATGAGTCTCTAAGATGATTTTTATGCACATCAGATTTTGAGAGGCACTGCCCTTGAGGCAAAGTCACAACTGCTCCCTGTAGCAGCCTAGACCCTCCTGGTCAAGCGCACACTGACCACAGTCCCACTTCTTACCCTGTGTGCCTGCCCACGCCGAGGACTTGCCTAAGTCCTGGGCTCCGCCTGCCTGTGTGGGCCATCCTTACAGAGGCTCCATGACGTCTGCACTGTCCACCTGGAGTAATTCTGAAGACTGGGAGGGAAGCAAAGCCCAATGCTCAGGGATGAGCAGGCACCACTGATACAAGCTTGGAGCTTCATGGTCCCCACTGCACACACTTGGCAGAGCAGCACGGAGCTTAGGGACAGCTTTGAGTTTAGGGACAGCTTTGGAGGGGCTCTCACAGGTGCTCAAACACTCTGAGACTTAGTTTTCTCTCCTATTAAATGGCAATATTGATGCGCCTAACTGCTTGGGTGGTGGTCAGGTCTGCTTGAGATCATAAGATCAGAATGCTTAGAACAGAACCTCGCACAAAGCAGGTATTCATAAGTGGTGTTATGGTAAGTAGATAGAATCTTTGTAAAGTTCGTCCAGACACTTGCCACACTAAAGGTGTTAATGTTGAAAGTCTTAATGAGGAAATCCCAGGATAAGGAGGAGGCGGTGCTCACAGACAAGGCAGGCATCAATGCTGGCCTTTCCTCAATGTCCCAGCTTAGTCTATGAGACACAGACTTTGTGGCAAGCCTGGGCCAGTCTTAGACACACACACACACACACACACACACACACACACACAGTTACCACTCCTCCTCAATGATGCTTAAAGATCCTTGGGGATAGTGTGGGTGCCCCATTCTGTTGCTCCCTATGTCCAGTTTCATGAAACTTTTGTGAAGATAATCATTAATCTAGAAATGACGTTTTACCACCTGTCTCAGTCACCTCCTCTTCATCTAGCATTATGGACAGGATCAAATACACTGGATGGATGGGAATGCCCACAGCCTGAGGAAGAGGACTTTCCTCCAGGAAGACCACATGAATTGCACTTGGGAGCACAGTGAACAAGCAGGAACTGTGGGCAGCAGGTTCTGTGGAAACAAGAGGGTAGCCACTGGTTCCCCAGGAGAGGATGGGTTTGAACTGTTGACCTTTATCCCACAGAGGTTGTACAACACCTCTCATCCTTTCTCATTTTGGAAGCCTCAGCTGACCTCCCAGGGGCTGTAAACCACATAGCAGGTGACTTCCTACCTACCACTCCCACCCCCACAGAGCTGCTAGTGGATTTGAACTGCCAGAAAAGCACCACTTCGGGGTAAACAGATCAACTCCCTGCACACTACACCAGCAGAACTTCTTAACTACAGTCCAGTAGTGTAAACACAACTTCTCTAGGAAGTTGTGCTCTGGGAAGCTGAAAAATTCTTGTGGTCGCTTCATTGTGATGGTCTGGGACTGAACCTGCAGTATCTCCCCTTAAGCTCTTCTACGTGGATGGAAATTTTGACAATTTCTTCTTCCCTTCCCCTCCTCTCTGACTCGTGGTGTTCTCACAGCCAGGCGCACAGGAAGTGCTCCCCACGCCAGCGCTGTTGTTTTGCAGCAGGTAGGTGCTGTCATTCAGCTCCTGCTGAGGTTCAATTTCCCTTGTCCCCAGAGAAAATGCAGTGCCCCCTGCCTGAGGTGTCCTCTGATAGCCCTCTGGAGGTCAGCGCCTACCGCCAGTGTCTCTACAGCCAGCTGGAACAGGTGGAGTGGGGGCTGCGGTTGCTGGGGCCCCATGGGTTCCCCCGACCCCAGAGCCACGGCCAGGCTCTCCGACAGCTGCAGACCCTGAAGAGCTGCCTGGGGGAATTGCCAGACACCTCAGGTCCAGCATACTCCAGGTAACCCACTGCACCAGGTGCCCAATGGATGCATGGTCTCCTTGGCCTGGGGAGGTAGGAGAGCACCCTCGATCACCTTGAGGGGACACTCAGATTCCCCAGATTCCAGCATCATCTCAGGGAAGAGCTCTGTGAAAGTTTTAGGAGGCATGAATGTTTGTGTTGAGTTGGGACTCTCCTCATAGCAGCATTGTGGCAGAAAAGCCCTGTGACGGAGAAAACCCAACCCTGTGGGGCAGTCTGCCATGACTCAGCATCTACTGGCTTTAGTCTGTTTCGCCTATTTGCCAGGCCTGGGGCTGGCCCTTGGTAAGCTGAGCGAGCAGGAGCAGTTTTCACTCCTTTATAGGATTTGTGTATAGGTTCAGTAAGCTCTTCCAGGCACCCGAGTTCTCAGATGGGTACAAATTACAGAGGAGACAACTGAGGGTCTGAGCGGTCTAGGAACTTGGCCAAGGTCCTGCGGCTAGGGAGCTAGAGTGGGACTGTAACTAGTGACTGGCTGGTCTGCACCTGTCCCCCTCCTTTGCAGGTCTGCCCGCAGCCTGCCCTGGTGGTGCGCCCTGGTGGGCTGGCTACTGGTGGTGGCCACCAGCGGCGTGGCAGCCTTCTTCACCATGCTCTACGGCCTGCACTACGGCCGAGCCAGCTCCCTCAAGTGGCTCCTCTCCATGGCTGTCTCCTTCGTGGAGAGCGTGTTCATCACACAGCCCCTGAAGGTTGGCCCCCCTCACCCCACCCGCCGTCCTGCTCCCTTGCCCTCCTGCCCCCATCCCATCTGCCAGCATCCCTGACCCTGATCTTCCATCATTTCTCCATCCATTTATTCCACAAACTCAATCGGAGCACCCCCTCTGTGTGGGCACGGGGGGCAGGACCAACAATGATGGTAATTGTCAGAACAACCAAACCACTGGATACCACGCCTGCCAGGCCCGAGGTCTAAACCTAACATCCTCCCGAGGATGGCAGAGGATGGGACAAGGTTCAGATCAACTGTTCATAGGGTCACTACGTGTCATCATCACTCAAGGGCACCTACCAACGACAGAGCTGTCCCCTCTGCATTCTAGACGAGAAAGGCTCAGACGCTAAGGGCACAAACATCTTACCTTGTTCCTAAATATCCCACATTTTCTCAATTCCCAGTTGCTCTTGGTTGTGAGCCAGGTCAGCAGTTTAAAGCAACTTCCCCACAAAAACACCAAGTTGTTCAACATGCACATCAATTAGGAGAACTGATGCAATTTCAGAAATGTGAAACTGCATGAGAGAGCATGTTAGAATCAAAGAAATTCTGACATCAGCTGAGGAAGAAGAAAGCAGAAGGACCCCAAGGGAGGAATATGCTATGAAGGAGGCAGGGAGAGCTCAGGAAAGGAGGGGACATTTAAACTGACTCTTCATGCCTAAGAGATGATGTCAAACTCCTCAAGCCAAACTACTCTTTGTTCCCCCATCCTACTTCCATTCTGCTTTAAGTCTTTTTCAGAGACTTAAAATGCTTCTGACATGCCCTGCCTGCCTTGGGACCAGACCATATAAAGAATAGGTGTGTCCCAAGAAGGATGGTGCAGTGGTTAACAGCTTGACTGCTAACTGAAAAGGTCAGCAGTTTGAGTCCTGCACTGGAAAAATGTGGCAGTCAACTTTCGTAAAGAACTTTCGTAAACAACTTTCACCTTAGAAACCCTGTGAGGCGGTTCTGCTCGGTCCTTCAGGGTCACTCTGACTTGAAATCGACTTGCTGCACAAGAAGCCTTATTGGTGCAATGGTTAAGTGCTTGGGTTCTAACCGAAATGTTGGCAGTTTCAGCCCACCACTGTTCCTTGGGACAAAGATGTGCTGACTGCGGGCACGCATGGAAACCCTAGGGGCAGTGGTATCCTGTCGGCTGCTGTGAGTCCAAATGGACTCAAGGACAGTAGGTGGTGGCCTGTGAATTTTGCCCCCCAACCACAGAACCCTGTGTGCACCAGGTGCAAAGAATGGATAGCGGAGTGAGTCAGCTAGAGAGGAAGGCAGAAGGCAGAGGCCAGGCTGAGATGAGAGAAAGGAGCCCAGGTTAAGTGCTCTTAGCCCCAAGGCCAGAACCCACGCAGCAGCTCCAAGAAAGACAGAGCTGGTAAAATGCCCCTGTGAAGATTACAGCCTAAAAAACCCTGGGGGCAGTGCTGACAACAACTGGGAGAGAGAGAGGAGCAGACATGAAGGTCAGGGGTATGGAAGCAGTTAGCTCAGGGACCGACCAGCCTGTCTGCCTGGGGGCCAGGGATGCAAGCTGGGGACTCACTCTGTCCATTTCCCACCTGACTTCCTCTGAGCTTGGCTCCTGGGCCCAGTGTACTAATGTGGCACTATCCCCTCCCACCTCAGTCAGGGGTACGGGGCTTGAGGTTCCCAGCACATGTTTTTCAGGTACTGGGGTTTGCAGCTTTCTTTGCACTGGTCCTGAGGAGCGAGGAAGACGAGGAGGAACCTGTGGTCCTACCCCTGTCGGATCCAGGTAATGGTGAGTCCCATAGAGGCAGGTGTGTGGCCAGCCAGGGGTCCTTGTGAGTCCTCTGACCCCCTTAGGAACCAGGGTTTCAGTCAGCACCTCACTTCTTTACTCCATCAACCTTTCACTCCTAGTATGTGAGACCAAAAAACAATCCAGAAAAAAAACAGTTCTTTTGTCCCCCAGTATTCCTGTACCTTCCCTATGCAGGCGTTCCTCCTCACAGCCCGGCAGACCACTCAGCCAGCTGACACACTGGGGACCACGCACTGCCATAGCTGTCATTTTCTGTGCAGTCCTCAGTAAGCAGTTCTCCAAGACTCAGGGCCCTGGGCTCCAAAAGAAAGTGAGCTTGGCATGGGATGCAAGACGCACCTCTAAGTTGGACCTTTGGACAGGACTTGGCAAACGATGGCCTGTGGACCAAATCTAGCGCAACCTCAGTGCAGCCTGTTTTTGTGAATCAAGTTCTGTTGGCACACAGCCAAGCCCACTGATAAAAGGACTGTCTATAGCTGCTTTTGTGCAGAGGAGGGAGACTAGGCCTCTTCAGCTGAGTAGACAGTGCTGTTGAGGCCATCGCCCTCCTGGGTCCTCATGTCACGTCCACAGCCGTTCCACAGCCACGCCAAGCTGTTTATGGTCTGTGTCCTGACCAAGCCATGGTATTTTCAGTTCCCTACTGCACTTCTGAAAGTTGGACAGTGAGTAAGGATGACAGAAAAAGAATTGATATCTTCAGACTTTGGTGCTGGTGAAAAGTATTCAAGAGTCCAGATCAGGGTCTGCCAAAAAACAAACAAGTATCTCTTGAAGGAAGTGCAACCAGAGGGCTCTTTTGAGGCAGGGATGGTGAAACTTCATGTCACATCATTTGGACATGTCCGGAGGGCCCAGTCCTTGAAAGACATCATGCTGGGAAAGGCGGATAGTCAGAAAAAGAGAAAGACCCTTACCAAGATAGACTGACGTGGTGACTGTGGCGATGGGCTCAAGCATACCTGTGATTGTGGGGATTGTGCAGTGTAGGGCAGGGTTCAGTCTGTTGTTCACAGGGTTGCTGAGTCTGAGTCAATGTACTGACAACTAATAACATTTTACTGTTTTCCATAATCGAACATTCATGGGAGCATCAGTCAGGAAATCTAGACTGTTGCACTATGTAAATCTACTACAGATCTCTTTTTAAAGAGCTCAGGAGTAAGGAAATCACTTTCAAGAATAATGTGCACCTGACCCAAGCCATGGTTTTTACAAATACATGTGAAAACTGGATCATGATTAAGGCAAATCAGAGAAGAACAGCTATCTCTGACTTGTGTTCTAGAGAAGAATATACGATATACTATGGACTGCTGAAAGTACAAATAGGTGTCTTAAAAGAAGTGAGCCAGAGTACAAAGCCAGAATAATCAGATTTTCTCTCATATACTTTGGCATGTTGTCAGGAAGGGCCAGTCCTGAACACCATCTGCAACAGTGGACTTATGCACAGTTAAGATCATAAGGATGGCACAATGTCGACCACAGATTTGTTCCGACTCACAGGGTCACTTGACAGCACCTCACAACTGCAGCACTGTAGGCCTAAGGAACCCTGGTGGCATAGGAAGTTACATGCTGCACTGCTGGCTGAAAAGTCAACAGTTCAAATCCACCAGCCCCTCCAAGGAAAAAAAATATGAGGAAGTCTCCACCCATAAAGATGTATCACCTCAGAGGCCTGATAGAGTTTCACCATGAGCCAGAACTGACTCGATCACAGTGGGGTGTTACGTGTACCAGGCACTGTGCTGACTCAAGGTCACCATCCTTGGAGTTAATGTGTCCTTTTGGAGAGACAACATTAACAAGTCAACAAACACACAGATACATTCAAATCGTGATCTGAATGAGGGGGGGAGAATAATCAAGTACAGGATTTCTCTGTTAAAGTGATAGCTAAGCTGCATCAAATATAGGGCATGTGCAAAGGTCCTGAGGCAGGAGTTGGAATGTTCTAAATGGGAAAGTCAGTCTGTTTTAGAGTTTCTGAAAGATTGCAGTGACTGCTATGGAGATAAAAAATGGCATGGAGGCAATGCTGGGTGAGGGTGGTTGGAATGGTCTCAGAAGATAGTGGGGTTACTACATGTCTCTCAAAATGGCAAAGTTCATTTTTCCTAGAGAAGGAAGTGTTTTCTAGTTACTAGGCAGAGGCTGGTTCCACTACCCATTTGGGACTGTTCTTGCACTCTTGTTTTCCCAGGCACCTACGCCTTATACCAAGCACGAAGAAAAAGCAGAAAGGACACCTACCAGCCGCCTCTCCCCTCCGATGTGGAGAGGATGAAAGTCACGCACCTCAAGGAGCAGAAAGCATTTGCCCTCATCAGAGAATTCTTGGGTAGGCAACTTACTGGTGATATTCCAACCCCTGGTTCCCAAAACAGACCTGAGCTTGGGATCTCATGCTGTAACATCTGGGCCTCAGTTTCCCTAGACTTGCTCCAGTTTGTCTCTTACACATGAAATCCTGCAGTGGCTCCCCGAGGTCCCCAAGCTCCACCCACATCAAAGGGCCTCTGAAGTCCTGAGCTCTGAGCTGGATCTTAGTGGTCTCCAAGCTCCTAAAACATCGTGCCCTCTCCCGATCCTGGCCTTTGCCCGAACTGTTCCATCTCATCTGCCTGGAATGTGCTGTCTCTCCCTCGACCTGCTGAGTGGTGATTCCAGGAAGCCCTGGGAGGGAGGAGGAGGTGCACAGCAGGAAGAGGAGGACGACACACACACCCCTCCAGCAGTATGTCCCTGTGCCTGGGCAGGTGTCTAGCAGGGCGGCTGGGCACTGACAGGAGGGAAGGGGAATCATGTGAGGAAGTGTTCAGGGCAGCACTGGCTCAGAATGCAGATTCCCAACCCTGGGCTGAGAGATTCCCCCTCAGCAGGCGTCCACCTCCACATGACCCTGCTGCTAGGACTCCTGAAGAAAGGGTCCCTTGCAGCATATGCTCCTGTCTCCTCTAAGACAAATGAGCCCCACGAGGCCAGGAACAAATCCAGCTTCTCCACAGCTGTATCCTCAGCATTGCAAGTCAGTGGATTCCCCCATTTAAAGAAAAGCACATAGTTAACAGACATTTATACTGTAGGGACTCTGCACACACAGTTTCAACTGTTTTGTATTCATTATTGAGCCTATGCAACTCTGCAGAGTAGAATTATTATCCCCATTTTACAGACGAGGAAAATGAGACCTGGAAGAGGTAAGTCACTTGTTGAAGTTACACACATAGGAGTCGTTATCCCTGGGATTTGAGCCCAGCGGACTTTACTCTCTTGCTTCTATCAGAAGTAGTTGCATTTCATTAGAAAAGTGTCTTCGAGTTCTTGAGAGAGAGCACACACACACACACACACACACACACACACACACCGCACACACACTCTCACATGTGGAGACTGATTTTAGGAATTGACTCATGCGGTTGTAAGGTTAGGTCAAAATCTACAGGTTGGTGACAAGTTGGAGTGAGGAGTTCTTGCATTGTATTTATTGTCTGGGAGCTGAATTCACTCTATGGGAAGCTCCCTTTGTGCTCTTTAAGCCTTCAAATGATTGGCTGAGGCTCACACACAAAATGGAAGGTAATCTACTTCACTCAAAGGCAATTAATTCAATCACATGTAACCACTTGATAACAAGTACACCAAATAGTTTGGTAATACTTTGTAACATGTGACCAAACAATTAGGCACCATAGTCTTTCCCCCCCACCCCCACCCCTCCAAGCTGACACAGAAAATTAACCAGGGTGCAAGTGGCTGGACTGGAAGTCCCTGAGGGTTCTGAGCCGTGGCCTTTCCACTTCCTGCCCTGGATTCACGGCCGTGGTGGTTGTAGAGGACCCCGTCTGACCAGGCCGTGCCTCCCTTCTCAGTGTACCTGGGCTTCCTTTGGATGCTGCTCCTGGCGGCCTATGGACAGAGGGACCCGAGCGCCTACTACTTCAACAGACACCTTCAGCACAGCTTCAGCCAAGGCTTTTCAGCTGTGCTGAGCTACCAGGGGTTCTTCACGTGGGCCAACACCACCCTCGTACACAACCTGTACAGTCACCACCCAGGTACAGTCCTCTCGATCTGGGACTCTGGCGTCTGTCCCTTGAGCATATTTGCATACTCCTGTCTGGAAGCAGGTGAGGGTCACTGTGAGCCCAAGGAGTCAACTAGTCATCTTAAGACCATGCTCTGAAGGACAGGCCTTCAGAAGGAGATGCATGCACAAGGCAGGGGCCCCTAACTTCTCTGGATGAAGGGAAAACTGCCTCTGACCAGGGGAAACTGAGCCTGGACCAGCCACGCAAACACAGACTGTGGGAAGGAGCAGCCTGAGCAAAGACAAGAGGACCGAAACATCATGGCCTGCTCTTGAACTTCAAGAGCAGAGGCTGTCTGTCATGGAGGGTAGGAGTTAAGGACTGAGGAGTGACAAAGGGGGCCAACTGTGAAGAGCCTCAGGAATTCACATTCTATGCTCAAAGAGATGAGGAACCAGGAGAGGCGAGTGATTAAGAGGGGAGTGACACCAGCAAATCTGTGGTGTGAAATGATCTTTCTGGAAGCACGTAGACTTTGGAGTGTTTTAGTTACCTAGTGCTGCTGGAACAGAAACACAAGACAGTGGCTTCACCCAGCAGGAGATGCTCTTCTCACATGGGAGGAGGCTGGAAGTCCACTCTGAGGGGCAGCTCTGGGGGAAGGTCCTCCTCTTTCCATCATCCACGGGGGCAGCATTCCTTGGCTTCTCAGTGATTGTCACATGGAGGAGCACCTCTCTTCCCTGAGTTGTGCTTCTTCAGAGATCTCAAAAGGCACATCCTACACTGATATTGTCTAAGAGAATAAAGAAAACACCATTTCTCAAGGCGATGATAATCACAAGTGTCATGGGATTTATGGCATGTATTTTGAAGGTGATGCAACTGGGTGGGCACACTGGAATTCTTAGAAAAGTGAGGGGCCTGATCCAGGAACATGGGGCAGGAATGATGGAGAGAAGAGGTGCATAACACATTGACCAGGTAGAACAGGTGGGGCTTGGTGACCACCTGAATGTGTGGGATTAGGAGAGCAGGCACAGGTGGAGGTGGATGGCTGGGTGGTGAGGGTTCCACTCAACAAGAGGAGTTATGCAGGAAGTAGAACGAGCCCAGGCAGGGAGACGGCATGGTCTTCTGGGGGCCACCTGGAGTACTGCAGTTGATGTTAGCCATGAACTTCTCTTACTGTCTCTAACAGGAAACAGGCATGTGTGGTGTTGATTCTGATTGCTGGTCTTATTCGTCTGGTCTCCATCTTCAGGTTTTGTCACCGACGGGAATTCCAAGCTGCTTGGCAGCGCCCAGATTCGCCAAATGCGGGTCCAGAAAAGCTCGTGCCCTCTTGCAGAGCAGCTGCTTACACCTCTCGACGGCTGCCAGGCGCCTTATTCCGTGGATACTGAAGACCTGTCAGATTATGGGGAAGGCTGGACTGCCTGCACTCTCAACTGCACCAATGGCTTTCCCCAAGCTTGGCAGTACCAGAGCCAGAGCCAGCGTCAAGGGTACCCCACCTGGGGCAAGCTTGCAGTGTATGGGGGAGGAGGCTACGTGGTCCCCTTGGGGACTGATCGCCAAAGTGCTTCAAGGTAAGGTGGCTTGATTCACTGATCTTTTAGCTCATCAGCAGAAAGATGGACAATCTCTTCTGTGCCATTTACATTCTTGAGAAGCCTCTTACGGGTCAGCCATGGGTTGGTGTTGACTCAACAGCAGTAAGTTTCAGTTCTGAGCAAAGGGTGCTGTCTCCACAACAGCGCTGAGCCAGACTCACTCCTGTCTCTGTGGGAGGCTGGCAGATGTAGAAGCGTCAATACTCTCCAGTCCCGGAAACCGCAGAGTCCTCAGAGTTGGAAAGAAAGTTCTTCTCTAGCATTTATCTTGGTGGACGGTCAGCTTCAGGCAGAGCCCTGCCCTGGTCCAGCAGCATCTTCAGCTCCCATCAAGGCTGTGAGGCCAAGACCAGACAGCTCATGATCACACAAAGCAGTGTGTCACCAGGAAAGAGGGCTGTGGTCAAGGCTCTCGGTCGCTGAGATCATATCCTTATCACAAGCTAACAAGTGACCCTGTCACCATTCCATGGATCAGATGACACGAGACTGCATAATGGAACATTACTTGTTCATAAAAAGACATGAAATACTTAAACATGTTACAATGTGGATGAATCCTGAAAACCTCATGTCAAGGGCAAGAGGTCAGACACAAAAGATCACTTGCTGGACAGTCCCACTAGCTGAAGTGTCCAGGGAAGCAAATTCAAAGAGATGGAAAGCAGAGCGAAGGGAGTGAGAAAAAGGGAATTAACACTAATAAGTATAGGTTTCCTTTGGTGGTGATAAAAATCCTCAGAGATTAGAAATGATGGTCACACAACATTGTGACTTTACTGAAAGCCACCAACAATTGACCTTAAAATTATGAATTAGAATGTGAACGAAATCTCCATTTTAGAAATGAAGTGATGCACTGCATTAAGCAAATCTGCGGTCAAGAACCTCTTTAATTTGCTACCGCACAAACATGTCCATTTAATACTAAGGTCCACTAACGTTTTCAATTGCTTTGTATGCATGTGAGACTTGGACCATGAGGAGAATCGGCCTTTGAATTGTGAAGTAGAGGAAGAATACTGATGCTCATTCAAAAGAATGAACAGTTCTATCTGAGAATAAGTGCAATCAGTGTGTTCCCGAGAAGTGAGGCTGGTGAGACTCAGCCTCATATACTTTACGCAGGTTGTCAGGAGGTTCCAGCCCTTGGAAAATAGATTCTGCGTGGAAAAGTAGAAGGTCACTGAGAGAAAGAAACACCATCAGTGGGATGTACTGACTGTGAGGCTGGCACAGGACTGAGGAAGGTTTTGCTCTGCTGCACACAGGATTGCTATGAGTTGGAGTCAACTCAATGATGCTTAACAACACTTACAGTTTCACACAATTTGACTCTTTTTTTCACACATATTGGACAACTTGTCCTACTCTGTGTAAAGATAATGATTAAATTTCATTAAAACAAAACAAGAAATCATCCCAGTGTCTTGGACTCAGTAGGTCCCTGTCCGATGCCAATGATGCTAGAGGAGGACCACACTTTGAGAACCTCTGTTCCAGTGGCCAGGAGACCACAGACCCCAAGGCAGTGCCCGTTGGGCTGGTCAGCTGGAACCACATCCAGGTGCAGCCCTAAGGCCTTATGGCCAGGGGTGCAGATGGGAGGCTGAGGGAAAGGTTAGGAAGGGAAGATGGCAGTAGCACCTGTGGGTGGGAGAATCTCTCAACGTCCATCTCTCTGCAGAATTCTCCAGTATCTCTTTGACAACACCTGGCTGGACACCCTGACCAGAGCTGTGTTTGTGGAGTTCACAGTCTACAATGCCAACATCAATCTGTTCTGCCTCATCACCTTGACCTTGGAGACCAACGCCATGGGTAGGCATTGTTTGTGAATCTGAGTACAGAGTTCTAGAACACAGAACTGCTCCCCTTGGGTTAGGGCCTCCTGATTTAGCTGGCCTGCCAGCCCGTGGGCTGAGCTCTGAGGGACATGTCTGAGAAGCCTGAATCTGGACCTTGATTCTCCTGGCTTCCCTGAGCAGGCGAAAGTGAGGCACTGGAGCACTTTAGCCATCCTCCTCCCCCTGCAGTGTGCTTCCCACTGTGCCCCTTCCTCCTTCCCTCCCTCTTTCTTTCTCTCCCACTTTCTCACTCTCTTTTTGGCTTTGTCTTACAGATCACCTGGAGGAAACTAAACTGGGGTCTGAAGGGAGCTTATCTCTCCAGTTGGGGGGACTAAGGAGTAGGGATTGGAAGTGAGGTGCTGGGGAGAAAAGTGACCTTGTAGCAGATCACTTGGCCTAAAGCCGTATTTAAAATTTCTATCTCAATTCTGTGGTGTTGGAGAAGAGTATTGAATATACCATGGACTGTTAAGAAAATGAACAGGTTCATCCTGGAGAGGGTTAAACCAGACTGTTCCTTGGAGGCAAGGATCCTGAAGCTTTGTCTGACATATTTTGGGCATGTTGCAAGGAGGGACCAGTCCTTGGAGAGGGACATCATACTTGGGAGGGTGGAGGGACGGTACAGGAGAGGAAGACCCTAGATGAGATGGATTGATTCAGTGACCGGGGAAATGGGGGTAGGTGTGCCAAAGATGGTGAGACTGGCACAGGATAGAGCAGAGTTTAGGGCTGATGTACATAGGGTCGCTATGAGTCGCAGGTGACTTGATGGCACATAACAACAACAACAACCTCAATTCACAGCAAAAGAAAGTGTTACATTTAACTTAATTCCCCTGCCTTCATTCACCACCCATACATCACATATACCACTGAAACACCACTGCTAGAAAGAATATTTACTTTAGTTACAAAGTTGGAGGCCACCAGCTGCTCCACAGGAGAAGTCTGGGCAGTCTCCTCCTGTGTGAAAACCTGCTGGAGGGTCGGCTAGGGGTCAATTCTGACTCAACAGTACACAACAACAACATATGAAGTACTCTGACATTTCCTGTCCTGCTCTATTTCTTGTTCCCCATCCCACCCTTTTTAAATGACTAGTGACCATCCAAGCAGCTCTGGTGGCATAGTATGTAATGTACAGTGTTGTTCCCGGAAAGGTTGGTAGTTCAACTCCATCAGCTACTCCGAGAGAGAGAGAGATGGGTGGTCTTCTCCCCTTTATATTTACAGCCTGAGAAATCTGCCTGAAGACTGTTAGTGGGTGGTGGAGGGGCTCTGGCTAGAGGACCACCACCACGGGAAGAACTCAGCAAGCAGGTCCTGTGTCCTTTCTAACAACCCCAGGGCTACAGTGTCCCGGAGTGCTTATGTCCAGTTCCTCGGGTCTTCCACCTGAAGAATTTTCTCCTTCTCTTTTTCCCTGGCTAGTTGGAGAGAAGAGGTTTGGGTTTGAGTCAGGTGACCTGATGGTTCTAGAGTCAGAACTGGCAGCTCTAAGTGAGGATGGCTGAGTGAGCAGAACGCACTTTGCTTCCAGGAACTTTTTTCACGCTCGTGGACGTGAGGAGCCTCCGCCTGTACCCCTTCACTGATGGCTGGCACCCCTTTGTGGTGGCAGCAGAAGTCCTCTACTTCTTCTTCCTCCTCTACTACATGGTGGTGCAGGTAAGGGTGGACCTGGGGCTCTGGGGGGGGGCAGGGGTAGGGGGGGTCCCTCCCCAGCAGGGAAAGACAAGTCTGTTTGCTGGTTTGCCACAGCAACCTTCAGGTCCTCCTGGTGGTCTCCAAGGCTGATGCAGCTGACTGACCATAGCCTCAGGCTTGGGTGGGGCCCAATATTAACATCATGCAGGTAGTGGGAACTCAGACGATGGTCACTGGTCGCACCTGGGTGGGGGCAGTGGAGGAGGAGTGATTCTACTGGTGCTGAATGGAGAACTTCTGAAAGGCTTGTCCCACAGCAGGACGTCTCTGAACTTAGATTGTAGAGGTTCCTGGCAGTTTTTGTTGTTCTTACCTGTGGTCCCAGGAGAACAGGAAAACTCATCTATCATCCCTTCCACTGGGCTGCATAATGAAGGTGCAGATGTTGACAGTGAGGTTTGAGGATGCTGGAAATCATCTGAAGCTGATTCTAGGGACACCTACCTCACTACTCTCCACGGAAAAACACAATCCAGATGGAGATCTCTGCTCTCCACTCCCTGCTCCAACTACCTCTTCACACTAAGCATTATATCTGATCTCTTGCTCTGCAGAAAACACTGTGCTAAGAACATGACATGGATTTTTTCTGTTAATAGACAAGTTCTATTGGCTCCAAGTCATGCAGCAGGACACTCAAGTTCAGAGACGTTACGTAGTTCATGTGAGGTCGGGTTTGAACCCAGAGGGTCTGACTCCAGGGCCTGCAAGGTCTCTGGGCACTGCAGACGCAGACTCAGTCAGGTCTCAGGAAGCCACTCAAGCCTTTTCCTTGCATCTCTAAGATCAGAAAAGGCCTCCTACTACGCACCTCCACACATTTTTCTTTTTCTCACTGTACCCTAGTCTGTCTATAGTTACTTCAAAAATAGCTTTCCTGTATCCTTAAGTTTCTCTCAAAATGCTGCTTGGGCAGGTTTTAAGATCTGTCCCCGTCCCATCTCCTTGTTAGAGAAGTGAATTTAGCCTCTTACCAGCCAAAGGAGGCTTGCTTTAGAGTAGGCAGGAGAACGGGAAAATAACCAGCATCAGAAGATTCTGAGCAGAAAGGGAAGGAGGAAGGGGAGGAGGCTGAGAACAACATGCGGGGGGGGGGGGAAGTGTTTTGACCTGTGACACCCTAAAAGTCTATTGCCCAGGTTGATGATGGGAGTAGATGGGGGCATGCCCAAGATGGGAGAGGGAGAGGCCCCCAGAACTGTGCATTTGGGCTGGAACTGAGGAGGGCTCTCTGGGATCCCCTAAGTACCTGGTGGTCAGTCCTCCTGGGCTGTACTGGGAACCAGCATATGTGTGGGGTGAGTATGGCGAGAAGGTCTGGCCACAGCCTCTGTCAGAACGTTCCTCTCCTTCCCCAGGGCAAGCTCATGAGGAAGCAGAAATGGGGCTATTTCTGCAGCAAGTGGAACCTTCTGGAGCTGGCCATCATCCTGGCCAGCTGGAGTGCCCTGGCAGTGTTTGTGAAGAGGGCTGTCCTGGTGGAGCGAGACATGCAGCGTTACCGTGGCCACAGGGAGGAGTAAGTGCCTCTGCCCCACATGCCCACCACAAGCGCACTGCCCTTGGCTCTGTTCTGGGCTCCGAAGCCGGAGGCCACAGACCAGCTTTAGAAATCTTGTTGACCCTTAAAGGACCAAGGGTCACACTTAGCAAAAATACCTCTAGCTGCCATTTAGACAGGTTTGGGGCCTAAAGTTTATGCAGTTAGAGAGAACTCTCTAAGAAAAATAGAAAAAAAATCTTGATTTTTGCAATTCTTACCAAACTGCTGGTCTTTATGGCACCCTGGTAGGGTCCCTTCCATCCTCCTGGGGAGTGCTTCTGCAACCACTACCACACCAGCTAACCCACCTCTACAACCAATTACCAAGTGTCCACCACGTGCCAAACAGAACGCCTAAGCCATCAAATCCTCATAAGAACCCACAGCGGCAGATGGCATCATTACTTCATTTCATAATCAAATGGCTCAGAGAGGTAATGCAACTTATCTAAAGACATGGAGCTAAAATGTCATTTAAACCTAAACTTGTGTGCCTCCTTAAGCTAAATCTTTATATTTCTTTTTAAAATTTTTTTTTTTAAATCTTTATATTTCTTGATTCATTCACTTTCTAGACATAAAACAAGTAGAAAAACTGTTAAGGCTGACTCAGTCCCAACTCACGGCAACTCTGAAGAGCAGAGGGGTTGTACACAGGGCTTCCCAGGGTTATAGCTCTTCTTGAAGGAGACTGATGCCTCTTTCTCCACGGGAGCAGTTAGTGGATTCCAACCTTTTGCTTTGCAAACAATCACTTTAACCACTGTGCCCCCAAGGATCCCTTTTGCTCTACGAAGCCACCATTTATTTGTGTCTGGATACCATGCACTACCATAAAACTATCATTCAGAAGGCAGCACCTCACCAACCACTATAACAGAGACCACAGCAGATGATCCTGGAGAGTGGAGGAAAACAGAAGACGACTAAAAAATAGGGAAAAGGCCAGGTTTACTTGTCTGATAAAGAGTGGCAGGCTTCTGAGACTGCGGCACTCACCCTTTGGATCTGAAGTGGAACTCATGCCTGGAACTCAACTTTCAGCCAACAATCTATAAACCTATCTGGTGATCAACGCCAGGGAAGAGGCACACACTCCCTAGACAACTCAACCACCTGAGATCCAAAGAACAACGTTTGCCCAAGGATAAAGCTTCAAAGATAGGCAAAAGCAGGACAGAAAGATTAATAGAAATGGGAATTACAGAGGTGCAGCAAAAGTGTGATTACACTGTGGGTATTGTAATTAATGTTATGAAACAAAATGTGTATGAAGACTGAATGAAAAACCAATCTGCTTTATAAACTTTCACTTAAATCACAATTTTAAAAATAAGGCAAGAAAGCCATGGGTGTATCTACTCTGTTGGGGGGGGGGAAATCTCACTTACTTTAATCTTAGTCTGCCCAATCTTCATCCCAAATGAAGCCAATTCCAACTCATAGTGCCCTCAAGTCAATTCCAGCTAGTGGTGACTCTCCAATCAGTCTCTGAGGCTGTAACTCTTTATGGGAGAATGATTCCTCTTTCTCCTGCATAACATCTCGTGGATTCAAACTGTGTGTCTTTGGGATTGCAGTGCAGCTTCTTACTGCTAGACCACCTGAGCTCCCATAATGGTCGTAGGTTATAAGAAAACATAATCTGAAAAACAATGTACATTAACTTTGTAAGTAAACTAGTATAAAATAACAACACATACTAAAAAAAGAAAGAACATATCATCTGTCATTTTCATAGAGAACTGTGTGAGCCTAGCTATGTTCATTCTTTTTTGGTCCCACAGGAGGGTCAGTTTTAGTGAGACCGCAGCAGCCGACGCGGCCCTGGGCTACATCATTGCATTCCTGGTCCTCCTGTCCACAGTGAAGCTATGGCACCTGCTCAGGCTGAACCCCAAAATGAGCATGATCACATCAGCCCTGCGGCGCGCCTGGGGGGATATCTCTGGCTTTCTCATCATCATTCTTATCATGCTCCTGGCTTACTCTATCACGGTGAGAGACTCTCTCTCTTTGGAGAAACCTTTAGAGTCGGTCTCCCTGGAAAACAAGGCTTCTTGGTGGTGGGTTTGGGAACCTGAGGGAGATGGCTGGTGGGTCTCCTGAGAATGAAGGCTTTCAGAAAGGACCTCAGGTGACAGCAGACCTTCTCCCACCCTACCTCTGTTGATCTTTATTCAAATATACCAAGGGATCACCACCAAGTTCATGTGTTTTTATAGTTCGTTCTGCTAAGATTAGTAGCAGACCAAACTCAAGGGACACAGAAGAGCTAGAGAATTGAACAAAGGAAGAGCTATTGATGCTGGAATTCATGGACTTATATGGCAGGTCAAGCATTTGGGACACTATTGATTCAACACTTCTTGTAATTGGTCTGCTACAAATCTTAGCATAATGAATAACAAAAACAATTGGCATCAAGAGTGGGATTCATTATTCCAGATGCATAGAAACATGGTTTGGTTTTGAAAATGTGAGTCTTGGGAAGATGTACAGTTAAAGCGATTATTGTTTCTGTGATACTGTCTTCCCCACTTGACTAAGCCCTACAACTGTGAGGAAAGTTCGTGAGTCAACAATGAACTCAGACCCAATGATTGACTGAAAAAGGTGTAGGAGCATGTGGGCTGGTATGTCTGACTATATAGCTATGTATGTGGTGATATGGATATTATTGATGGGGACAGTTCCCTTTTATGAAGCAGGAAGAAGTCAGACTTGGCCACCCTCACATTGCATCTGCTTCTTTTGCACCATGATTCCCATAATATCTCTGATCCATACTAATTTCTGACCCTTCATCCTATTTTGATCCACTCCCCACCCATGGTCCCTTTGCCTATCCATTCTCACCTGGCACTCCAATCTGTCTGCATCCCTGCTTATCACCTCAACCAAGACCTGTCTATTCCATTCTATCTTCCTCTCCATCTTTTGTAACGGGATGGGGTGATAGCATACGGTGGCTTCTCAAAAGCTGGAAAGTTGCAGTCTGCAATTTTTTTTGAAAAATCCCTGCCCACATGTCCTAATTACATGTATGTGATCAGTCCTCCATTCCACAGTACATAGGCCATTGGGATGTTAGCAACTCAGAGGTGGGGGGTGCTGGGGTTCTTTCTGGCATGGCAGACCTGGAGGAATCTCTGGGGTGGAGGTTGAGGGGAAATGTAGTCAGGGAACATGCCCAGGGAGAGGATGCTCAGGTCTTCCTGACCATCACCCTATCCCAGAGCAGAGATGAGACCTACAGGGGTCTCATTTCACATAGTGAGTCTTTGATGGACCATCTGGGTGGCCACAGCAGCATCATGGGAGGCGTGTGCATGTGGCCAGACTTGCCCTGAACACTCTCTCTTTGCTGAGAGATGCAAACAGATACTTCAAATGGCCCCTCAACAGATTCAGAACAACAGAAAAGACCTCAGTCAAGGCTGTCCTACACATATACACTAGTCCATGTGTGTGACACTGACAAGTCCACTCATGCACACTCACAAGGACATGAACGTGACCATGAACACTCCCGTCCAGGCTGACTGTACATACATGCACTCCTATGACCCTGTGGGCATCGACAGATTTTGCCAGGCCTAGCTGAGGATGTGGACCGCCCAGATCCCTACCTCTTCTGTGAACTGTTGGGGATGGGGAAGCCTTCATAATTACTTTCTCTGCTCAAAATGATTCTTTCCCTGACAGTCACACCTAGTATTTGGATGGAAACTCCACTCCTACAAAACACTCTTTGATGCAGCAGAAACAATGATCAGCCTGCAGCTGGGAATCTTCAACTATCAGGAGGTAAGGGGGCAGGATAGAGGGTGAGATGAGATGGAGCCTGCCTGCATGAACTGAAATTGTGAAAATTAGAAAAAGCACCCTGCTGGGCTCTCATAGACAGGCACAGGGCAACTCTGAACAAATAAAACCATTTCCCCAGCCCCTACCGCCCTGCAGGCAGACAATCCCACTCCTGGCTCACCCCAGGAGGGACCCTTAATTACTGGAGAACAGTGGCTATTTGTTACTCAGGGGAGGAAAGTACCAGAGGTCCCCAGAGGGAACTGCTCTGGCCATAGCCAGGCCTGGTGCCTGACTGTGGAGGTAGCTGTGCGATATGGGGCTACCCTTTGCCCTGCTCTTGAAAGATCTGCCTGGACTCTCAACCCTCAGGACAAAGGGGACCCATATCCCCCCAGGCTCTGCCCAGGTCGGAGAATCTGAGGATGTCCAGTAGGCCCTGGTTACAGACACTGTGTGGCTTCCTCTTGGCAGGTGCTGGATGAGAGCCCAGTACTTGGCTCCTTCCTGGTCGGGTCCTGCATTGTGTTCATGACGTTCGTGGTGGTGAATCTGTTCATCTCTGTCGTCTTAGTGGCCTTCAGTGAGGAGCAGAAATGCCATCACGTGAGTCCCATGGGCTTGCTCAATAGTGGCCTCCAGCTGACTGAGGCCACTCCAGTTGTGCCCAGGAATTGGGTGGGGGTCTGCAGGAGTCGGGGCTGGTGGGAGAGGTAGCCCCTTCTCTGAGCATGCCTTCCCTCTCCACTGAGCTGTATTTCTAGGATATTTAAATACTGTCAGCTAGAATCAAACCCTGCCCAGTTCTTACCAGCCCTGTGACTGGCTGCACATTGGATTGTTGTGATCCGAACATTTTGGGGAGTAGATCACCAGGCCTTTCTTCCTAGATTAGGAACTGAAATCTATTCTGCATCCTGTTGTTGTTGTGTACCACTGAGTCAGAACTGACTCATAGCTGGCCCTCTGGCAGGCTTTCAGAGGCTATAAGTTACACCAGAGGAAACTGCCCATCTTCCTGTAGTGGGACTACTGGTGGATTCAAACCATGTACCTGTTGTGGGAGTGCAATTCCTTACTTCTAAGCCACCAGAGCTCCCTGTTCTACATCCTCACAACGTGCAGGCCCGAACTGCAGATGGGTGGTGGCTGCAGGAAAGGAGCACTGTGAAGAGTGGACCCCATGACACCCCTGGGAAAGTTGGGAATTCCACCTCTCAGTCACCACTGCTTCAATTAAATGCAGCAGGCAAGCAAACAATCAAACAAACAAAAGAAAAACCAAACCACCTCTGTCTAGTTCAACTCACTGCTGCTTCACAGGGCAGAGAACTGCCCCAGGGGAGGGGTGGGATCCAAGGCTGTAAATCACTGTAGAGGCAGCTGTCTCAACCTACCACAAGAGTGGCTGATGGGTTTGAACTGCCAGTTCACTTAGGAGCTGAGTGCTTCAGCACTGCATCCCCAGGGCACCTCACTTACACATAAGTAGTTTATACAGGCAAAGCCCTCATTTCATAGCAGAGGAGCTTGACATTCACAGGCAGAAATTCTTTTTCTACAATAACAAGCAGAAGAAAACAGAGCCAAGACTAGAACCTGGGTCTTCTGCACAACATAGGGGTGCTCGCCACACCTGTAATTTTCAAAGACTCCAACTGAATTGCTGGGTGTGACTCAAGCATTTGTGATTTGTTTTTTAAAAATCATTTTTGTTATGTGCCATTGAGTCATAATGACCCTATGTACAACAGCCCTGAACTCCCTCTGTCCTGTGCCAATTGCACTGTCTCTGACACTCCCATCCCAATTACCCCAGTCACTGAATCAATCCACCTCATAGAGGGCCTTCCTCTCCTGCGCCGTCCCTCCACCCTCCCAAGCATGATGTCCCTCTCCAAGGACCGGTCTCTCCTCACAACATGTCCAAAGTAAGTTAGACAGAGCCTCAGAATCCTTGCCTCCAAGGAGCCACCCGGTTTAACTCTTTCCAGGACAAATCTGTTTGTTTTCCTAGCAGTCCATGGTATTCTCAATACTCTTCTCCAGGACCACAGCTCAAAGGCATCAATTCTCCTTCTATCCTCCTTGGTCATTGTCCAACTCTCTGACGCATAACAGGTGATTGCGAAGACCATGGCCTGTATCAGACGCACCTTAGTCTCCAGAGAGACACCACTGCTCTTCAGCACTTTGGAGAGGTCCCTAACAGCAGACTTTCCCATGGCAATGCGCCTTTTAATTTCCTGGCTGCTGGTGCCAAGACTGTTGACTATGGAACCAAGCAAACTAAAGCTGTGTACAATCTCAATCTCTTCACCATCCATCCTGATGCTGCCGATTGGTTCAGTGGTGAGAATCTTTGTCTTCTTGACATTGAGCCTCAATCCATACAGTTTCAGCAAGCAGAGTTGTGTCATCCGCATAACGGAGATTATTGATAAATCATCCACCAATCTTGATCCCACATTTCTCCTCATAGAGCCCAGCCTCCCGGATAATCTGTTCTGCATATAGGTTGAAAAGGTATGGAGATAGGATGCATTCCTGGCGTATGCCCTTCCCAATTTTGAACCATGCAGTGTTCCCTTGCTCTGTTCTGACGAATGCCTCCTGGTCCAAGTATAAGTTTCGCATTAGAACGATCAAGTGTTCTGGGATTCCCATTCTTCTCAGAGTCAAACATAATTTGTTATGATCTACACAGTCAAATGCCTTTGCATAGTCAATGAAACACAGATATACATTCCTCTGTTAAAAATGGCTGAATGATAAATATTTTCCACAATTTAAAAAAGGGGCTTGTGCACCACAAATAATGCTTAAGATCACGTCCAATAGCACTGCAGGTCTTCTCTCATCTAACCTGGGTTTTCAAAGGCTGCCAGGAGTGAGTGATGTCCACAGCACAAGAGGAAGTGGACGCCCACTGGCAGCCTAGACATGGTGCACAATCCTGAGGATCCCTGAGAGGTGTTGAGAGTTCACGCTCTCAGCTGCTACATTAAGGGGTTGAGTTCACCCAGAGGTGCCTCAGAGGAAAGGCCTGGCGACCTGTTCCTGAAAAACGGAAAACCCTGTGCAGCACAGTTCTGCTTTGACATACATGGGGTCACCATGAGTTGGAGTCAACTCAAAGGCAACTCCTGGGCTGCTTCCCAAATGAAGGTCATTCATTCTCAACAGAGAAGGAACTCTACAATGTAAAGTGACACAGCTGAGGCCAAGTCATTGGTTTCCCCTCAGAATAAAAAGCCCTTAAAGAGTCAAATTCTAAACACAGTGTATGGTTCTCTCCCCTGCAGCTATCGGAGGACGGAGAGATTGCTGATTTGCTGGTGATGAAAATACTCAGTTTCCTGGGCATTGGAGGTAAAAGAGAGGAACCCCAAAACAGCAGTGAGAAAACTAAGGAACTGACAGAAAGTAGGTGCCCTCCCCTACCTCCAACAGCACCCAAGGTTTAAGCAGTCAGTGCACGCAGGCCTTCTACAGAGTGTGGGGATGTGGACAGCCCAGACTACACTTAATAGTGACCCAATAACCAACCCAGGTCAGTGTATTTCTGTGTCCACAGAACAGTTACCATGCCCTCAAGGAAATAATAACAATGGTAATTAATAACTTAGCATACACATGCATGTATGTATGTGTATATATGTTGTTGTTTGTTGTTTTTATGTGCCGTCGAGTCACCTGCGACTCATAGCGACCCCATGTACAACAGCCCTAAACTCCGCTCTGTCTTGTGCCAATCGCACTGTCTCTGACACTCCCATCCCAATTATCCCAGTCACTGAATCAATCCACCTCATAGAGGGCCTTCCTCTCCTGCGCCGTCCCTCCACCCTCCCAAGCATGATGTCCCTCTCCAAGGACCGGTCTCTCCTCACAACATGTCCAAAGTAAGTTGGACGGAGCCTCAGAATCCTTGCCTCCAAGGAGCCACCCGGTTTAACTCTTTCCAGGACAAATCTGTTTGTTTTCCTAGCAGTCCATGGTATTCTCAATACTCTTCTCCAGGACCACAGCTCAAAGGCATCAATTCTCCTTCTATCCTCCTTGGTCATTGTCCAACTCTCTGACGCATAACAGGTGATTGCGAAGACCATGGCCTGTATCAGACGCACCTTAGTCTCCAGAGAGACACCACTGCTCTTCAGCACTTTGGAGAGGTCCCTAACAGCAGACTTTCCCATGGCAATGCGCCTTTTAATTTCCTGGCTGATGTGTATATAAGTATATATATAATCGGAATGACTGTGAGAGTCTGTTCAAATGTGTCTTCTGGAAATAAAACAAATACTGTCTAGAATTACTGTCTCTTCTCAATTCTTTCATTTTCTTAGTCAGGGGTCACCTTTAAAGGTTCTAGTTTGGGGATCCTCACAGGGTGTCTGAGAGATACTAAAACATGTCATCCCTATCAAGGGAATGATTTCCAAAAGAAGTCCAGAGGCCTCTTCAAGTAACTACAAATTTCTGACTCGGATATACAACAATGACACCAATACCAAGTGAGAGCAAGAGAAAGAAACTGAGGTTTATTAGACTATGAAAGGGTCAGGACAGACTGACCTCACATCTTTATCTTACAAAAGGATCATATATCTTGCCAGCAGAGAGTGGGGTTTATACAGCTGATGGGGCATTTCTTCTAAAAGAGGTATGATGATTTTCGGCCCTTTCATTTCTCTTTTCCTTGAGTCTGTTGTTTTGCCACATTCCTTGAGAGTCTGTTTTTATTGTCATATTGCTGCATTCCTTGAGGGTCGGTTTCTATTGCTGTATTGCCAGTCTTTGTCAAAACCAGTTCTGATTGATCTCCTTTGTCAGCGTTTCCTTTGCCATTCCCAGTCAATTCCTACTAAAGATTTCAGGACAAACAGATGGAAACACCAGATTAAATGAGGTTATAGGAACTCTGGTAGCCTTGTGGGTAAGGAATTGTGCTACCGTTCAAACCCATTAGCTGCTCCTTGAGATAAAGAGCACCTTGTACCTTTGTTAAAATGTCTATATGTATGATTTGTATTCTTGCTCTTCCCACCAAATGAGTCTGGAAAATCGAGAATAATAATTTGTGGGTGTGGTTGCACTGGCTTAACAACAGTAAGAGCAGGTTATTGGTTATTACATAGGTCCAAGGGGTGCGTGGTGTCACCACACTAAAGACTGAGGTAGCCAGGCAGGAAGGTGAAGACGTTTCTGATAGGCACACGTAACTCCACTCATTTTTTAAATGGAGCGAGGTTACAATCTGGAGTTTGCTCAAGCACTACCTTCGGGGAATCCTGGGTTCATGACACATTGGAGTAAAAGTAACGAGAGTGGCTGGGTTATTTACAATATTTTGAAAAATCTAAATACCCTGCATGTCAGCATGGCCTTGGCCGATGCCCAGCAATCATCTTTGACTCTCAAATGATTGTGGCTGGCTCTGGATGACCTTGATCCTCCATTAAGGTGGAGAGTGCATCTTCTAACCGGAGGAGGTGCCTTGTCTGTTCAGGCCTTGATGGCTACAGGCGGCTAGACTTGTCCCCCTTCCCCCAGCGGGGGTGCAGCCCCCTACGGTCTAGGAACCCTCTCGCTGACTAAGCACTTCCACTCTCCGTCCTGCGACCATAGGCGTGGCCCCGCCCCACTCAGCGCGGCTTCTCCGTGCCCGCCTCTCTCTCTCGGACCTGCCCCTTGCCCCTTGCTTCATCCGGAAACAGGCCCCGCCCCCTCCGCCTGTCACCCGTGCATCGTCCTATCCGGGACCGCAGCCTGCACGCAGTCCCCGCCCTACGCGCACGGCCCTATCGGCCGGGGCCCACGTGTCCCCGCCCCGCGCCGCGGTCCAGCCGGCTGGCTCCGGCCCGGGCCGCCCCGCCCCTCCTCTCCGGCCCGCCGCGGACCTGGAGTCCTGCGCCGCGACCCCCGCACCCTGCGAACATGGCGCTGCGAGCTTCGCGGAGCTTGGGGCCCGCGGCCTGCTGTCTGCGTGCGCTCTCGGCGTCCCGCGCGCCCTGCCCGGCGCGGCGCTGGGGACCCGGGCCTGGCGCTGTGCGCACGCTGCGCAGCGGCCGCGCTCTGCTCGCAGGTAAGCCAGGCGGGCGCCGCGGGACTGCAGTCACACGTGGGCGCCGGCGGGCGGGCGGGAGCCCTGGAGCAGTGCGCGCGGGACCCAGCCTGGCGCCCCGCGGAGGGCAGAGGGGGCCTGCCTACCCTGATCAGAGCCGGGACTGCCGTGTGCACACCCCGAGCTGTGTCCTGCGGATCAGACAGAGGCGTGCAGTGCGAGCCCGGCAGGTGAGCCGGCCAGAGCAGGAGCGTCGCCAAGCAGCGGGGTGGCTGTACTTTCCTTCGCATGCGTGCAGTCTGCGACCTCGGACGAGTTCACTGAGTGGACGGGTAACTGGGAATTGTGAGGAAAGTTAGAGCACCTGGAATTTATCACTCGCAGCCGAGCATAACTGTTTACGACAGTAAGGCAATCAGCTGGACGCCCAGCAGACCTGCTGGGTCCGGACCCGAGTCCATGATGCGCGCTGGGGCCGAAATGAGGCCTAGCTTAACCAGACTTGCAACACTGGGGACACCCGCCCATCAGTGTATTCGCTTTGGTGCTGCTGGTGCGCGCTGATCCTGCGGAACACCGCACTGAGAGGGGCGAAACACCGTTATCTTTTTTCACAAACACGGTCGCTCACTTCGTGGCTTAAGGGTCCGGGCGTCCTCGATCTCCGAGGGCTGTTGACTTGCTAATTGCTTGTTTTAGAAATACGTCTGAGAATAGTAGAACTGGCATTTATTCCAAACTCTGAGACATAAGGATTTCCTTCTTATTTGACATATAGCCAACACGACTTCAAGTTGAGTACCGAGTTAAAACACATTTGTAAGTCAAAAATGGAATGTCAAGCCTACATTTTTGTTTCTTATCATTACTCAGTATTTCATTATCTCTAGCTGTTTGCATTTTCAACTTATCTAGTTAAATATTGCCCAAAACATCAATACCCCTCGATCAGGTTAAGCTCCTAGGGTGTTGCTTTGTTCTGCCTTGTTTTCTAATTTCAGAACAGTTTTGGGTTTACAAATATATAACTCAGCTTATTGTTGTCCAGGTGGAAGTGACCCACTGCTCACCCTCCATCTTTGTGGGAATCAGCAGTTTTACATAGGCTTTCAGGAGATTAAATTACACAGGGAGAAACTGCCCATCTTTCTCCTGGCCTCTGGGGATTTGAACGCCAGAGGTTTTGGAGCCACTTTTGGGTTAGCAGCGCAGCTCACTACACATTATCCCACTAGAGCTCTCCCGAAAATACAGAGAACTCCTCAGACTGCAGCTTTAGTCATCAGTCATTAACATTTTGCCACTTGGGCTTTTGTCTCCTAGGCTGTGTTGGTAAGAGACATACATACCTACCTATCCGTTCATTTATCCATATTGATAAGCATAAACACAGTGAATCCTAGGAACAGGAACACTGTCCTCCTATCACAGTTACATATCAAAGTTAAGCACTGACTTCTTACCTAATCTAGCCCATACTCAACTTTTGCTAATTAAGCTAATAATGTTCAGGTCCTTCTAGATCAAGCCCAGTGTTATCCATTCCTATGATAGGGAACAAGCATCAGGTTTTAACAGACTCAATTCTGTTTCTTAAGAATTTTGGGAACTTGGCACATCAGTTCTGGAGCCTCCTTCTCTTCTCCCAGAAAGATAGAGATGAGAATACATTCCACACAGCACTCTACACACACCTGATAACTGTTGCTGGTCATTAAATAGTAACGAACGGCATAAAATGAGTACAAAATAGTTAACAATGTCATGCTAGGAAGACCCAAACAAGTCTTTTTTGAAGGAAGGGCAACCAGAGTGCTCTAGGACTTGGGAGAGAGACCACAGTGCTGAGAAAGGTAGAGGGTCAGCCAGAAAGACCCTCACCAGAATGGAGTGACACAGTGACTGCAGCTTGAGCATCGGACGGAGTGCAGATGGTGCAGGAGAGGGCAGGGCTCAGATCTGTTCACAAGGCTGCTATGACTTTCAGTCAGTGGTACCTAACAGTAACATTCATGGAGAACATTTTATCTGGCCAGTGACTTTGAAAGAAAGAAAATGTTAAATGTTTCTAAATTATTTAAAGTTACTAAACTAATTTTCTAAAAAAAAAAAAAAGTTACTTAATTTTCTGAAGCAGAAAACCATGTTTTTCCAAATGCAGTAAGAAAGTTAACATCTCCTGTCCATTCTCCCATTCTCCTCCACCCCCTTTAAATTAAGAGTCAAAGGAAGAACTGGACTAATAATTTTCTTAATAGCATGGTGTAATAAAAAGAGACTGGGCATTTCAGTCCAATGGATTTAAGTGCATTTTAGTTTAGAAATGCAGTTGCCTTTCACTCTAACTTTGTGGTTATTCATTTATTAAATACGGGTAAAAAAACTGCTCCTTAAGGTTATCTATGCACTTATGAAAGACAGCAAAGCCAAACAGTAGGTGAGGATGGGTTATCCCACTTCTACTTTAAAAAGACAAAAAGGTTTAAAATTGCTGTTAATTAAGAGCACAGATAACCACTTGGAGAGTGATAGCCGAGTTTCTGAGTGATACAAATGATTAACACACTTGGCTACTAACTCCAAGGTTGGAGGTTCAAGTGCACGCAAATGCCTCTGTCAAGAGAGGCCTGGTGATCTACTGTAAAAAAAATTTGGCCATGAAAATATACAGCCCAACTCTCTGAGCCCCTGGGGAGTTAGAACTGATTTGGTGGATGGTGAATAAGGATGATAGAATTGATGCCTTTGGGTTGTGGTGCTGGAGAAGTGTACTAAATATCCTGTGGACTGCTAAAACAACAAACAAATCTGTCTTGGAGAAAGTGCAGCCAGAGAGTGCCTTAGAGGCAAGGATGGCCAAACTTTGTCTCACTTTTTGGGCGTGTTGTTAGGAAGGGCCCATTCTTGGAAAATGACATCATGCTTGGAAAGATGGAGGGCTGCCGAAAGAGAAGATGACCCTCAACAACATGGATTGACAGAGTGACTGTAACAGTGGGCTCAAGAGCATCAGAGATGATGGCACAGGATAGGGAAAGGTTCAGAGCCACTGTTCACAGAGTCAGCGCAAAGGCATCTAATGACAGTATCTTAGAGTTGTAACGGGATGATGGGATGATAGGGAGAACCAAGTGTTAGAGCAAAACAGTTGCATCTTGCTCAAAATACCCTTTGGCAAACTTCTAAGACTTCCCCAACTGTTTCTTTCCTTGGCAATTGAATAAAGCTGCTTTCTGCCCCACGTCTCATCTTCACTTTTAAAATTTCTACTCCGTAAGGTTTTGCATGACTACCACATGCCATTATGCTTAGAACTGGGAATACAAAGGGAAATCAGAATGGATCCTTCTCTTCTGTGCTTACAGCCAGATTCTGGGAGGAATCTGACAGGTGGACTCTCCATCTGCAATTTGTCCAGTATCAGAGCCCTGGTGGTGCAGAGATAAAGAGTGTTAATTGGTTAACAGCACCCACCTAGGGGAAGAGACCCACCTGGGGAGAAGTGACCCACCCTGGGAGGAGGAGGAGGCAGTCTGTTTCTGTGAAGATTTATCTCCCTGACAACCCCAGAGAGCCATTCCATTCTACCTTGTGTGGTCACCAGATGTTGTAGCTACTCTCTCCATGGACAGGCTTGCAGTCAATTAAAATTTCAAGAGTTCAGTGAAGTCATTGTATTAGGGGTCCATTTCATTCTTGTGAAATTTCCTTTACTAAGGACTTTGCTGGGCCAAACCTATCACTCCAAGTCTGTTTTCAGAGGGAAGAGTTGTTTGATGAGTACGTATCTGGCGTGTTCCTCTGTGTGTGTGCTTGTATATGTGATTTAAGACTTGTTAGACAGTGCAACAATGAATGAATGAGAACCCAAAATCTCTGTAAATGTTCACTAAAACTAATAAAAATTGTTACAGCAGATAATCAGATCTCCAAATGGTGTGCAGGTCATGACACTTGGGTGACTGCTGATTTTGGTTGCTTCCAGTGCTATGTGCTCTTCTAAAACAGCATCAATTAGATCAATAAGTTAAACACAAATATTGGCAGTCTTTTTTTTTTTAAGCAGTGATGGTGCTATTTTCTGAAATATTGGTCTTCTCTTATAGTGCGTAAGTTCACAGACAAACATGAATGGGTGACGACAGAAAATGGTGTTGGAACAGTGGGAATCAGCAATTTTGCACAGGTATTGAATTGTCTTGAAATATTTGTGGCATGAGTTCTTGCAATTGGACTGTGTTTAACTT
The DNA here is from genome assembly GCF_000299155.1 of Elephantulus edwardii. Taxonomy (NCBI): domain Eukaryota; kingdom Metazoa; phylum Chordata; class Mammalia; order Macroscelidea; family Macroscelididae; genus Elephantulus; species Elephantulus edwardii. The sequence goes on from NW_006399822.1 coordinate 5,936,568, forward strand.
AAGCATTTTGTTTATTCTTTTAGTACTTGGGCTATTTTCACATAAAGGGCTAGTAGGAGAAAAACAGCCACAGATGAAATGAGAAAAATCAAATTGGGGAAGTATGTTAAAAGATCAGAAACATACCTTATTCAAGAAACAGATTCCCCCAACCCTTTGTTGGTAGCGGGAGTGGCATCCACTTTCTAAACAACATGCCTCCAGAAACTCTATGACCTTGAGTAAATGTTGATAGTTACAGAAAGGCTTCAGGTCTTTTGTTCATAGGGTCACTATGAGTTGTGCTCGACTCAGAGACAATCAACAAAATGAGAGAAACTGAAGAAAAAGGAAAACAGAGGCCCAGCCACCTACAGCCTTGTAGGAGTGGTGGATACGTAACACTAAGGGGTGTGAAGAAGAGGTGGGACCTATTTTAGCACAGATTAGTCAGAAGGAATTATTTTGCTTGTTTTTTCTTAATTCTTCTGTTCCCATATTGAGATGAGAAAATTTGGTGCTACTAATTGTCATATACAATAGTCCTTGTATGTTGGACTCTCAGGGTTTGGGATCCTGATACCTTCCCGAAAGCTTGTTATACCTCTGTATTTCTTAAGAGCCTCAGGATAACGGAAACGTTGGTTAAGATGTGGTCCTTGCCCTTCTGGAGTTTACCTCTGAGGGGAGAACAGTCATGTTCAGGAAAACAACACAAAAGCACTCCATGAGAGCTACCACATGAATGGTACTATGGATGTGATTCACCTGGTAGAGAGGCCACCTCTTATTGGAGGAAGTGCTTTGTACAATCTTTGTAAAAGCTGTAGAATCTTCAGATTGATCTGGGGTAGTGGCCTGCAGAGGTGGTAAAGCCCACAAGGAGCTAGTCTGGAATCATGTTTGCAGCATAAGGCTTGTGAAGGGGTCACTCTCACTAGATCTGACTATTTCTTACAACTCCTAAGGATAGTTTTTACATCTTTAAAAGATGGTAAACAATGAAAAATAATGTGTCCCCTCGAGCATAAAATGTGTGCAGAAAAGTTCTGCTGACTCCTGAATTATAGGGGTTTCAGTACATTCATTGTTCTTGTTTACTGGGGTTCTGAATTCTTCTCTCCTGTTTCTTTAGGAAGCTTTGGGAGATGTTGTTTACTGTAGTCTTCCTGAAGTTGGGACAAAGTTGAACAAACAAGGTGAGTCTGTTTCTTATCCGTGGTATGTGCCCTGAATCTTCTTTACCTGATCTTTCCCTTGAATAAGAATGTATTTGGCCCATGGTTTAATTAGAGTGCTTTTATCTCCAGAACAGAACACTGAAATGGGAAAAGCTTGCACAGTTGGGGTTTATAATCATCTCAAGAAAGCACTCTGAAGATAGGTGAATATAGGCTTGGTCCATGATGGGTCCTAGATTTACAGATGGCTGCAAAATCTTCAGTCATTACTTCCCCCCCCCTATATTTTATTTTCTCTCCAGTTAACTACACATTCACATTATAGTTCACATTTGACAACTTCCACACACATTGTTCAGTGATGTTGGCCATGCTCACCTTCTTAAGTGGCACCCTCTCCAAACTGGGAGTGAGGGAAGGAAGGAGGGAGAGGCTCCCTTCTACTCTTCTTCAGGAGGGACCGCCTCAACCAGAGACCAGCTGAGAGCACTTAACATGCTTCTGCATCACATTAGGCAGGTGTGGTACATCTGCAACTAGGACAGATGATCAGGAGCCCTCCCTGGTGGTGGAGGATGCAGTGCATTGGCTGCTCAACACAAGGTCAGCAATTCGAATCCACCAGCTTCTGTGTCGGATCGAGGTGAACGAGCTTCTCCCTTAAAGATTTATAGCCTCAGAGACCCAAAGAAGAGTCGCAGTGAGTTGGAACCAACTCAACAATGTGGGATATGAAAGAGAATGAGGACAAGGCATTTTCAGACTTCAAAAAGTGAATGGGAAGAAAAAGTGGAATGGAACCGCTTCTGTGCACACCCAGCCATGTGCACACTGAAACTGCACGATAGAGCTAAGGTGTGTAACTTTTAAAAAGGCAGATCTGCTTTTCTCTGGAGGCAGTAGAAGGTGCCCACAAAGAACACGATTCCAAGTCAGAACCTGGTTTGTTTGTTTTTTTTTTTTTTTTTTTTAGAACCTGGTTTTAAATCCTGGTCCACAATGTAGTAACTACATGACTGTGTGGAAATGATTTAATTGTGGTCTCATCTTTTAATAAGGAATAATAGTTAATATCCATCTTGTAGCATTTATGTAAGGTTTAAATGAGACCTTTCGAGTCCTGTTCCAAGTAAAAACTTGGCAAGTATTATTTAGTGGTGCCAGGCAGATTATTCAGCAGATCTCTGTTTAATCTTACATATAAATCAACCCAGTAGATATTAAGTATCTGCTTTCTAAATATTTTGACTGTATTGGCTATACCTTTGCTGATACATTTTAGCCATTACATATGTAGGTCTTGCCATTCTTTAAAAATCTTCCTAGAAGCCTTTTCTTAGCATGAGAGTGTAACTGATCGTCTCTTTTCATTTTTCCTTTTTTCTGTATGTAATGGGGAAATTGTGGAGTTTCTTTTTGTCTTATTTGCTGTGTACTCATTCTGTTTCAATATATTAAATATTGCTATCTGTTCCAATACCTCACACAGCTATCTGTTCCTATTTCATCATAAACATGAGTCCATCTGCATGGCTCCCAGATCACACATTTTGCTGTCCTGAGGTGCTGTGGAGTATTTAAAAATTTTCAACATCTTCTGGACCCTGCATGAACTACATTATATTAGTCTCACCACTGTTGTTAGGTCCGGATGAGTTGGTCCCAGCTCACAATGACCCTGTGCACCACAGAACAAAACACAGCCTGGTCCTGTGCTGTCCTCACCTGCTGGTATTGTGTTCTAGCCCACTGTATCAGCCACTGACAATCCACCCTTTTGAAGGTTCTTCCTCTTCTCCACTGACCTTCTACTTTACCAAGCATTATTTCCTTCTCTAGGGACTGGACTCTGAATACCATGTCCTGAGTTTGTGAAACTGAGTCTCACATCCTTTGGCTGCACATCTTTCTAAATCGATTTGTTCTGGAGATTTCTAGGTCTCACTGTGTTCCTTTAGATAACATCTCTTTGAAGAAGTACTGCCCAGAAATCAATGTGGAATCTCAAATGAGGGCAGTAGTGGTGTCCAGTTCATGTACAAACTACAGTACCAGTGAGCAAACCTATCTCTAATTGTACTTACTAATAAAAAAAAATTTTAAAATATATGGGTACTTACTCTACTGTTTGAGTGGCATCCACTTTCTAGACCACATGCCTCTGGAAACAATGATCAATGTCAATAGTTGTAGAGAGGCTTCAGGCCTTTTATTCATAGGGTTGCTATTAATTGTTCTTGACTCAAAGGCAATAAGCAAAAACAAATCTACTGTTTAGATGAAAATACTAACAACTTTGGATTTTATCTCATATGAAATTGTTAGTTGGTTTGCTTTTGTGCTATTCAATTGGCACTGACTCGTAACTTACCCTCTAGCAAGTTTTCAGAGGCTGTAAATCACACTGGAGGAGAATGCCTGTCTTTCTCCTCCAGAGCTGTTGATGGATTAAAACTGTGTGATTGGCACCATGATTCCTTACTACTCGGCCGCCAGAGCTCCCCACAGGTCTTGTTTAGGGGTCATTGTATGAAATCATAGAGACATTAAGCAGTAATTCTGGCCAGCTTTGTGAAGATAATTTTTTGTGTTTTCTTCTTAAATCTTTATATAGTTTCAACTTTCATATTGATGTATTGTGCATGATCTGAAGAATCGTATTTCGTTTATATTACAATTATGCTGACACATGGAATTATCTGCTGGTTCTAGCACCAGTGATTGACAGTTTTACTTATTCAATTGACTGCTATCCTTATTGAAAAGAATTTGACTGTAAGTTTATGTTTATTTTTAGACTCTTCAGTCTGTTTCATCAATCTGCTTGTTTTTATAACATATGACATCTTAATTCTCAAATATGCAGTAAGACTTGAAATCATTTAGTATGAGTCATCCAATTGTATTCTGCTTGCAGTATTCTTTTGGCTATCCTAGATCATAACTATTTCTATAACAATTTTAGAATCAGTTTGCCAATTTATATACACTGTAGATCAATTTAGGGAGGGTTATATAAACAACTTTGAGTCATCTATTCATGAAGATCTTTCCAAGTAATTAGGTCTTTCTCTTTGCAGTGTTTTGTAGTTTTCAGTGTTGGGGGTCTTACATATAATTATATTTTTTATGCTAATACAAATGAAATTTTTTATTTTCAATTTCATTTTCCAGTTTTTTGTGACCTAGTAGTATAATGAGCTAAGGCTTGGCAGTTCAAATTTAAAATCTGTTACGAAGTAGAAATATGAGACTGTTTGTTTCTGTTGAGATTTATACAGCCTTGAAAATCCAGTGGCGAATTACCATGAGCTGGAATCAACTCCATGGCGGTGGGTTTAGTTTTTTACTAAATCTACTTATTCTAATAGTTTTGTAGTTTTCTTGGGAGATTCTAGGTAGATGATGATATAATCTGTAAGTAGAGACAATTTTATTTTTCATTATAGTCTTCATGCTTTGTATTTATCTTCTTTGCCTTGCTGAAGGCTACGATTGTCAGTATACTGTGGACATCACTGCTTTTTCCTTGATACTATTTCTTACCTACGATGTTAGACGTTGGTTTTTCCTACATGTTCTTAACCAGACTGAGGAAGTTCCTTCTTACTCCTAATTTGCAGAGGGTTTTGTGTATTTGGCTTTTTAAAAATCATGATTGTTGTTGTTGTTTACCATCAAGTTGGAACCAGCCCTCCAGCCAGTTTTCAGAGACACAGGGGAGGAGATTGTCCATCCTTATTCCGCAGAGCACCTGGTAGATTCAAACTGCAAGCCTATCCTTCGGGATTGCAGTGCAGTTTCTTACCACTAGGCCACCAAAGCTCAGTCATGATTGTTGTTGTTATTGTTGTTGATTGCCTTGAGTTGAGCACGACTCATAGTGACCCTATGAACAGAAGGCCTTGAAGCCCCTCTACAACGGTTGACATTTATAAAAGTTCATAGAGTTTCTGGAGACATGTTATTTAGGAAGTGGATGTCACTCCTGCTTCCAAACCTCTCATAGTATGTTATTGCTGTTAGGTGTCATTGAGTTGCCTGTGATGTATTATGACCCTATGTATAGCAGCTCTGAACCCTTCCCTGCTTGAGCCAGTCTCCTCATAGCCATGATGGAGGAAAAATCAATTTGCTACTTTAAGAATTGTAGGACAGAGCATTATGCTTTTGAAAAGTAATAGACTTTCTCCCTACCCCTTGACTTCCTTAACAAACAAATTTCTTCTGCTTTGTTGGAGGCTACAAGTCAAACTTCAAGTGCCAGCTCTAGGAGAAAGCATGCACTGTCTGTTCTGAAGGAAGCTTCTTTATTTCCTTCATTTTCTTGGAGATCTCCATGTGTCCTGGCCTTCCTTGATGTCAGGGAGCTTCCTGGCAAAGAGATGGAGTCCAACAGGGTGCAACCAACGCCTAGAGATTACTTCTTTGTAAGATTCAGCTAGCTTTCCTCCATTTTTTGTCTTCAGAGAACTAAAAGATGTTCAGGCTACACCCTAACGAAATTTCCCTGACCTCTGATCAGGGCTTTGCTCTATTCTACCTGTAATCCTCTTGTAGCTGTTCATGGAATATTATTCCATAACTTCCATATCACATTGTTGTTAGGTGCTGTCGAGTATGACTCATAGCGACCCTGTGAACAACAGATTTGAACCCTGTCCTATCTTGTGCCTCCCTCATACTTCCTGACACAGTAGAGGCCATTGCTGCAGTTACTGTGTTAATCACCTGGTAGGGGGTTTTCCTCCCTCTCACCATCTCCCTACTTTTCCAAGCCTGGTGTCCTTCTCCAAGGAATAAATAGCCTCTTCTAGCAACATGCCCAAAGTATCATTAATCCTTTATTAATCCTTGCCTCCAAGGAACAGTTTGGCTGCACCTTCTGTGAGACACATCTTTTTGTTCCATTGGCAGTACTTTTCTCCAACGTAACAGTTCAGAGGCATCAATTTTTCTTCTGTTATCCTTATTCATTGTCCAGCTCTCAAATGTATAGCAAGTGATTGAAAAGACAATGTTCTGAATCAAGCACATCTTAAGTGTTCAGACTAACATCATTGTTCTCAGTGATTTGAAGCGATCCCTGACTGCAGGTTTTGTCAGTAACTGCTGGTACCAAGTATATTGATTGTGGATCCAAGTAAGATGAAGTTGTTTACAGTTTCAGTCTTTTCTCCATCTATCATGATGTTACCTATCAGTCCAAAGGTGAGAGTTTTTATTTCTTAACACTGAGATGCAATCCATATAGAAAACTGCAGTGTTAATCTGCATCAAATGTCTCAAGTCCGCTTCACTTTCAGCAAGTAAGGTTGTGTCATCTGCATAACATAAGTTGTTGATGAGTCTTCCTCCAATTCTGTTGCCAAATTTTCTGAACCCATCTTCTGGAATAACTGTTCAGCATACAGATTAAATAGATACGGAGAAAGGATACAACCCTGATGCATATTTTTCTTAATTTTAAACCATGGAGTGTTTCTTTGCTCTTGTTTGCACAAATTTCTTGGTCTAGGTTTCCCATAAGCACAAGTAAATCTTCTGGCCGGGATTCCCATTCTTCTCCAGATTAACCATAATTTGTTATGATCTACAGCCAGATACTTTTGTATAGTCAATAAAGCACAAATAGTCATGCTTCTGGTACTCTTTTGTTTCAGCCAGGTTCCATCTGACATCGCAGTGATATCCTTGGTGCCATTTCCTCTTCTAAATCCAGCTTGAACTTGTAGTTCTCTGTCTTTGTACTGTTCTAGCTGTCTTTGAGTGATCTTGAGCAATATTTTGCTTGCATGTGGTATTAATGATATTGTTCAATAATTTCCACATTCTGTTGAATCATCTTTCTTGGGAATGGAAATGAATGTGGATGTCTTCTAATTGGTCAGCCAGGCAACTGTCATGGCATACACTAGTGAACACATCCAGGGCTGCATCTGTCATTTGAAAAAACTCAATTGATACCCCCTCTATTCCTGAGGCGGCTTTTTTTCTTGCCAGTGCCTTCACTGTGGGTTGAACTTCATTCTTCCTCACCATTGGTTCTTGATCATATGATATTTCCTAAAATTTTTTTTTTGTGGAGACAAGCTGTCTTTATTGCTGGGGCGGCTGGTGCTCAGGAGCTCTTGGTGGGGCGGGTTCGCTTCCTCTTCACCATCACGGGCTTCTTCTGGCTGCAGTAGGATGGCGCTGGCCCTGCGGATGGCGGCCACGCGCAGGTCGGGCCGGCACTTGTTTTTGCAGATCATGTAGCGGATGCTGCCCAGCGTGGCCCGGGCGTTCTTGTGGATGGTGGTCTGCACGTAGGAGGAGGTGGCCGGCTTCCTCTGGCCTGACCTCCGCTTCACCACCACGAACCCTTGTTGTCGGGGCCGGCTCCACGCCCACGGTCTTGCGGTGGATCAGCCCATTGTAGCGGAAGGAGTTGCGGGCTTTGAGGTTTTTGGGCTCGGTTCTGTAAGTCTGCTTTTAATCAAGAAGCTGGAGCAGTTACGCACGACCATCCATTGCAGATGGGCAGACATGGCTGCAGCTCCTAACGCAGCGACTGCCGGTGGCGGAAAGAGACATCTTTTTTTTTTTTTTTTGGTTAAAATATTTAAGTGTTGACCAGTTCCTTCTGTTATAGTGATTCTGTATTCTCTCCATCATCTTTTCCTGGTTCCTGGATCATTCAAGATTTTGCCCATAGTATCTCATAAGTACTATATAGTTCGAGGCCTGAATTTGTTTTTCAGTCCTTTCAGCTTGAGAAATGGCAAAGGCATTCTTCCCCTTTTGTTCTCCAGTTCTAGGTCTCTGCATATTCTTTTACAACAGTTTGCTTTGTCTTCTTGAGGTTCAATACCCTTCCTTTTGTTTTTGCTTCTTACCATTCCACTGCAATTTTCAGGGTCTCTTTTGACATCCATTTTGGTTTGTTTTTCCTCCCCTGTCTTTGTAATGACCTTTGATGTCGTCCCACAATTCATCAGGTCGTCGATCACTGGTGTTGGATGGTTCAAACCTATTCTTAACATAATTTTTAAATTCAGGTAAGATAGATTAAAGATTATATTTTGGTTCTCATGGACTTGTTTTAATTTTAATTTTCTTTAGCCTCACTGGAACTTGAACATGAGTAATTGATGGTCTTTGCCACAGTCAGCACCTGGCCTGGGTATTGATTGCTGATATTGAGCTTTTCAACAATTCTTCCCACAGATGTAGTCAGTCTGATTCCTGTGCAGTCCATATGGGAATTACATGTGTAAATTTGGCTTTTGGGGTTTTTCCCATTTGTGGTTTTTAAAAACGGTATCTATGATGAATAAATCATTGACTGTACAAAATTTAATTGTTCTGTTTCTGGTCTCGTTCCTGTCACCAAATCTATACTTTCTGACTGTTCTTTCTTCCGTGTTTCCAACATTCCAGTCATTTCCAAGATCATTGACAAACCTTGATTGGCTATCTGGTCAATTTCAGAATGAAAACTTTATAAAAATCTTCATTTTCCTTCTCTTTGGTTTTAGCTGTTGGTGCATATATTTGAATAATAGTCATGATAACAGGTGTTCCTTGTATGCATATGGATAATGTCCTATCACTCATAACACTGAACCTTCAGGATAGAACTTGAATTTGTCTTTATAACTATGAAAGCAACTCCTTTCTTCCTCTGTTGTATTTTAGCTGCCTTCCACCATAAGGTAGACAGTGTTTTGTAGTTTGAATAATATATATATATACACACACACACACACACACACACACACACACACTCACATACATATGTGTGTATATATATAGTTTATGTTTACATGTAATTCATATTGTTTGTATAATTTAGTTTGTCAGTTTTCCCCTATATTATACACATGAATACATGTATGTAACGTCTCTTCCTCTAGAGGGACATTATTTCTTGTTATGTACCATTGAGTTGCTTGCAACTCATAGCGGCCCTGTGTACAACAGCTCTGGACCCTGCTCTATCCTGTGCCAACCTTACTGTCTCTAACACACCTACCACCATTAACCCAGTCACGGAATTAATCCATATCATAAAGGGGCTTCCTCTCTTGTGCTGTCCCTCCACCCTCCCAAGCATGACATCCCTTTCCAAAGACTGGTCACTCCTTGCAGCATGTCCAGAATATGTCAGACGAAGCCCCATAATACTGTTATTACATACATGTGTTCTGGAGGGACATAATTCAATCCATGACACTCTACTCTTTGGCCCTCTAAAGTTCATGTCTTTGCCAAAAGCAAAACACTTTAACCCCATCATGTCATTTTAGAAATGTTAAACTTGAAGTTCCACTTCTGTACTAAATCACAATTATTTTTCTTTTGTGATTCTAGAATCCAAGTTAACTACTTTCAAAGTACGATGGTAACTCAGGCAGACCGTGGACATTTTCATTATAAATGGGAGAAGAAATTGAAGGAAAAGAAAGTAGGCACCAAGCACGCAGATACTCAGCAGCACAATTTACATTTGTTTTCAAGGCCTGAAAATATTTCTCAATTCTCTGAGGCCATCTAGACACTGGGTCTGCCTGCTGGTCATACTCCCTGTGCTCAGCAGGGAGGCCTCGTGTCCTCAGGTTTCAGCTCTGCCTTCGTGCCCACTGGGACAACAGTGCTGCTCCCTCACCTTGGGGCAGTCCCATTCCCCTCGTGCAGCTGCGTAGTTACCCTGCCCACTTGAGCATAACAGTCTCATACTCTGGGATTAAGCTGGCAAAGATCATTTCTTCTGCTTTTTTGTATTTAATTTTTCTACTTTTCCTAGCTTAAGATAGAAACTTGGATTATTGGGTTATGTTAAAAGTTGTTAAGTGCCGTTGAGTCGTAGACAAGTCATAGCAACCCTATGAATGAAAGACCTGAACACTATATTGTCGCAGTTGTTTTGTTTTCTATCATTGAGTTCCCCTCAACTCATGGTGACCCTATGTAGTATGGATCAGATCACAACCCTAAGATCAAGCTTTCAGCAGCCCCCCACCATAAGGGAGACAGTCTTTTTACAGTTGGCGTTCAAGAAATAAAGTACCTAGAGTAGGATCTGATCCCATGGTAGCAAACAACTGTGACAATATAGTACTGCCACCCACGATGAAGGTGGCACAGGACTAGGCCGCTTATACACATACATGCTTATGTGGGGCCCTCCCTTTTAGTTTTTCCTTTCTGGGATCCTCACCACATATTCCTGTAGTTGTGTTGGTGCTAAACTCTGCATTCAGGTTCTTGAAGCTACAGAGACTAACAACTTTCAGAATTTTGATCACCCTGCCCTACATGGCAGACTGGCCCCTCTCAGGGTATCATATCCAGAAAAAGATATCAGTTAAAAAACACCTCTTCCATGTTATGTCCTCCAGTATTGTCTCTTCTCAAGAATCCACTATTACTCATTTTCTATTGTCTTTCAAACCCAGATTGTTGATTTTTAAAATTTATAATAAAAGGGTGAAAATATAAATTTCTCCAATAGCCTACAGATTTTCCTATTATCAGTGAAGTAACTTCTAATTTTCCTGTAATTTCTACTTTGACTCCTGAGTTAATGAATTATTTAGTGTTGTTCAATTTCCAAGAATTTGGAGATTTTCCACACAGCTCATTGATAGTAATTTCACACTTAATTCAAATGTGAAGAAATCATAAGTTAACATCTGGCACATGATAGACTTTGGTGAATGCTCCATGTGTACCTAAAATCAGTTCTGACACACAGAGAGACCTTATATGACAAAGTAGAACTTAACCATAGGATTTTCAAGGTTGTATGTTGCCTTAAAGAAGAACAGTGTTTTGAATTGTTGACCTTTTGGTTAGAATCTGAGTGCTTTACCACTGCACCACCAGAACTCATGTCTAAAGCAAATAGATCCGTATACTGAGGATTCTTTAAGTTAGTAGAGAGAGGAAGATCTTACATGAGAGGGATGGATACAGTGACTTAAACAGTGGGCTCACATCCAGCAGACTGTGAGGAAAGCTGGACTGGGCGAAGTGTCATTCTGTTGAATCTAGTGTGACTGTGGTTCATGGTCAGCTCAACAGCACCTAACAACAACATATCCTTGTCATAGGTGAGAAGAGCGTGACAAGGCCGCATGCTTTATATTTAATGAAGTATATTCATAACCTGTTATTATGAGTGAGCACTTTTGACATCTGTTTTTTCTTTCTGCATTTAGATGAGTTTGGTGCTCTGGAAAGTGTGAAAGCTGCTAGTGAACTCTATTCTCCTTTATCAGGAGAAGTGACAGAGGTTAATGAAGCTCTTTCTGAAAACCCAGGACTTGTTAATAAGTCTTGTTATGAAGATGGTAAGTTGTTGCCAGAAAAGTTCCAGAGAATTATTGCTGTAGTTAAGAGTTAACATGTAATCTAGACTTTAAGTAAGCTTACCTGATTCTGACTTCACTTTTCTTTTTTCCACTTCTTGGTATTGGGATGTTCTCCTTTAAAAAGGAAAACACAAATAAGCTGGATTCATAGGTGGTGTTCAAAATAAAGCACTGTGAGTGTTGCATGGTTCTTAGCAATGTAACAGTGGACTCCTGAATTACTACAGTGTGTATCTTTTTGGATTTAAATCATGTACTCATGCCAATGTGGTGTGAATGGTGATAGCTTAATACCTCACTGCATTAATTTTCACATTTTTAACTTGATAATAATTCAATAAAATAGTCCAGTAGCAGTGTCACTAGATAATGGATAAAGAACCTGAGACCTGAGTCACCGACGAGGATCACACAGTCAATAAAGAGCAAAGCACAGCTAAGCAGTAGTTCTGTTACCTGCCATTCATCCCTTCATATTCCTGAGTACGGCTTCTTAGTGCCTTAAGAGTTACCATGTGGCTGTTCTTTTGTTAAAGGAAAAATATGCCTTGCCTTGTATTTTTGGATCCCTTAAGATTTTAAAATGCTACTTGTTTATTCTTTTTTCTAGCCCAAGAATTCTCAATCCATTATGATAGAGTGTGCTCTAGGGGTAATTATTTTTTAAACAAATTTTTTTTCCCCATTGCACATTTTCTTCTGTAATTCTTCTTGACTGTTATAGTGAACTGTTCATTTAATTCGTAAGGCTAAAGTGTAAAAGCTCTTTGAACAAATTATGGTCATGATCTATTCTATTGCCTGAGGAAAACTAGATTAATTTTTAGGCACTCAAGATATTTTACATTTTTAATGAACTTGAGTTTTATTCTTTAGACAATTTGGAATGCAAGATGCAGTGCTTTTTTGTATTGTTGCAGGTTGGCTGATCAAGATGACACTGAGTAATCCTTCAGAACTTGATGAACTAATGAGTGAAGAAGCTTATGAAAAATACATAAAATCCATTGAAGAGTGAAAACAAAACCACTAAAAGTAGTCGTCTAAAACAACTTACTCCAGCATTGCTGTCCTAAATTAGTAGGGGTTGAATTAAAGCAGCTTTTAGCAAAACATAGTGGAAAACAGAAATGACATGTTGCTGGAAGAAAGTAACTTTATAATGAGTAAAAATAAACCCAATATACACTTTTCTTCACATTACCCTGTGATTTTATAGTTATAATATCCAGAATTTATTCATTTACGTGTGGTAAGAATAGTTCTACATCTTATGGGTTCAAGGATAACAATGATATCTTAAGTCTGATATCATTAGTACCTACTGCTGACATCTGTATCTACGTGTGGGTCAGAATACTTAGCAAGCTTTCCACTAGAAATGATAAGTTTTTGTTAGCTGTCCACTGTCAGCTAAAGAACAATACTGTCTTAATTTTGCCATATACTGCCTTTGCTGGTGCTATTTTTTTACAATGAAGCAACAGCCTTGCAGCAAAATAAACAATTTAATAAAACATTCAACATTTTTTTTTGGAATTCAAACTGCTTTATATAAAGTCCCTTGTAAACAAAAACAGAATAAAAAGAAATAAAAAAAATAAAGGAATTGGATTCAAAAATAAAAAGAATTCAGAAAAAAAGGAAAGGGAATAAAAGAAAGTAACCGAAGACCATTTATTGCTTCTCTTCCGCCTTCTCGGCCTCCTCGCCTTCAGAAACATTCAACATTTAATCATGCTTTGTGTTGAATGAATAATTCTCAGTGAATACATTAGTATTTCTGGAAGTGCTACTTATAGAGTCCTGTTTTAAAAGGGAATTTATGCTCTATCAATGAAAGGTGCTAAGAAAGTACTTTAGTACAAACAGATTTTCTTAAACTAAGTTCTATGTGCTTAATATCTTTAAGTACATAGTTTATTCTTCTTTTAGAAGTATTTTCTGTCATGCAGGGCTCAAAACAAACATGTTGTCATAAAGTGTGAACCACTGTGTCCATAAGGCTATAAACTGCGCAGGAAGTTGGCCACCTCTTTGCTGTGGAGCCGCTGGTGGATGTGAACAGAGAGAGAAGTGTGGCATTTGGGTTAGCAACACATCTCCCCTAAGGACAGGGCATCAGGCCTCTCTCTCTTTCTTATGCTTAAGCTACAAGAAGAAATAGAACAAGGAAGACTAGACGTTTGATGCATAGCAAATAGTATATGCATAACTTCACAAGTTAAACCATGTAAAGTTTGCACGTCAGTCAGTAATAAATACTATTCTGTTGTTTAATTATAAAGATTAAAATATAGGATATGGTATTACAGCTCAGGTGGCCTAGTGGTAAAGGGTTGCATTGCCAAACCAAAGCCATGCAGTTCGGGTCCACCAGCTGCTCTGAGGGAGAAAGATGGTTTATTTCCCAGGCAGTATTTATAGGCTGTGAAAACCTGCTGGATGGTCAGCTGTGGCTCAGTTCCAACTTAATGTTTGACACATAACAGCAAAGGGAACTCCAGTAGCATAGTAAGGTAAAGTGGTTAGCTATTAACTGAAAGGTTGGTGGTTTGGATCTACCAGTACTACAATGGGCAAAGAAGAGGGAGCCTCCTAGATTTATAGGCTCAGAAACCTGGTGGAGGGTTACCATGAATCAGAACTGGCTTGGAGGCAGTGGATTTGCTTTTTTTAGAACAGTAACAGCTCTAACGGAGCCTTGTGGCACAAAGGTTAAAGTGCTCAGGTGGCAACTGATAGGGGGTTTGTACTGCATTCAGCTGCACGCCACGAGAAAAGGCCTGGCAATCTGCCCTGTAGACTGCAGTCCTGGGAACCCTATGGCGCAACTAGGGTGTGAGCCAGAGTCAACTCACTGGCACATAGAGTAAAGCATGATAGCATCCACCTCTGTGGCACAGTTTGTGCTTATTTCCGAACTAAAACTGATGGTTCAAACCCCAAAAGGACAGACTGGTGAGCTGCTTCCATAGATTCATCATCTCATTGCTGTAGGCTGAAAATTACAAGGGAGAAGCCTGCCCATTCTTTTCCTTAGAGTGGCTGGTGGATTTGAACTGCCAGAGAGGTGTTGCCTTTGGATTAGAAGTACACTTCCCTACGACTAGCTTAGTGGAAAGGAATTTCACTGCCAGCATAAAGGCAAGCAGTTCAAATCCACCAGCTGCTCCATGAGAGGCGGGGCAGCCTTGTTTTATGTAATTTGCTGCCTCTGAAAATCTGCTCGAGGGTCAGCTATGAGTTGCTTCTGACTTGACTACGTAACAACAACATAGCACCAGTTCCACAGCCAACAAACTCTTACGTAGCAGTTTTACTCTGACATGTGGGAAGACGATGAGTCAGAATCGACTAGAGGACAAGAAGTTTGGTTTTAATACAGGCCCTCAAGTGCAATCACTACTCTTCTGTCAAGAGGCTTGTGTGAGCTTGTGCTGCTGGAGAGGCTTTAGTTACACCTGCAGACTAAGAGTGGGAAGGAAGTTTTGGTGATGTGCTGAAAAATGAGCCAATGAAAACCTTACGGGGGTCAACTAAATGGTGAACAGCAACAATATAGCACTACAACCTATTATGAAGGTGGTACAGGACCACCCATTTCATTGTGTTAAGCCATGGCTCAAAACCAGTTTGATAATTTGTCAGCAATTATGATAGCAAATTGTTGCTATATGCCATTGAGTCAACTACTACCATTCATAGTGACCCTATGAACAAAAGCCCTGAACCCTGCCCCGTTATCCTGTCTCTGGCACACCTACACCCATTACCTCAGTTACTGTGTCAATCCATCTCATTCAGGGCCTTCCTTTGCTGTGCTAACCACCCTTCCAAGTATGCCATCCTTCTCCAAAGACTCCCTCCTGGCACCAAAGTATGTCAGATGGAGCTTTAGAATTCTTGGCTCCAAGGAGCCACTTGGTTTCATCCTCTCCAACACAGACTGTTCTCTTAGCAGTCCATCTTCTCTAGCACAACTCAAAGGCACCAATTCTCTGTCAACATGGCACACTATTTAAGCCAGCCATGACATGTTGATATTCTAAAAGAGCTACACTTGCCCTTTAATACCCACTCTTCTGAGGCTTTCAAAAGGGTAGACATTGTAACTACTTTTTCAATACTAGAATTTAGGGTCAATTCCTCTATCATTTCTCTCCTAGGATGGCTAAAGAAATAAGGCTTTGAAGAGCTCTCCAAATTAACTAAATCAGTAGGGAATTTAATTCCTCTTACATGTTCCTTTTGAATGGTTTTAGCTTTATTATAGCAGCCTAGAGAATGCTTCCTAGTAACGGAACCTCAAATGGAGTGGGTTGTCCTGGAAGTGTTAAATGTTTCCCTGTGGCTGTTTAATGTTGACAGAATTAGATGTTAGGAAGCCACTAGAGGGCTCTGCACAGGCATACTTGTATTCCCAACTCCACCAAATCTGGATTTGCAAATTAGATGGCATCTCAGAAACAAACTAGTTCAACTTGACAAAGAGGAAAATGGAAAACCAAGGAGGTCGAGTGATTTGCTTAACTGCCTGGGATGGAGGTGAAGTGGGAAGGTAAGTTATAGGCTAGAAAGACCCGTGTTATTGGCTCTCCTGCTTCACTTGTGCAGTTATTTTGGTCTTGGCATCTGTGGAGCCACTAAAAGTGCTGCTTTTCTCATATTTAGTATTGTATATTAATTACAATCAGTTCTGAGTTTGAGTTCTGTTTAAGATGCTGAAGAGTGAGTTTCAGAGACTCTTCTAACATCCTTTGTAGTCTTTCCTTTCTTGTCTTTTAAGTGACCTTTTGCCTTCTTCACGGATGGTATCCTATAGCTGATGTGGTCTTTAGTCATTAGTGTGCAATGCATACAATTTTTTCTTGAGACTTTTAAATTCAGGTGGGATAAACTCAAGATATGTTTTGGCTCTTGTGCACTTAAGTTTATTCAGTTTTAATTTGAACTAACATGAGTGATTACTGATATGACCTTGTATGTCATGTTTCCACAGATACAGTCAATCTGATTCTCCTATATTCCATCAGGTGTGGTTCATGTGCACAGTCACCCTTTACATTTGTTGTTGGGCTTTTTTTTTTAAGTATTTGCAATGACTGAGTCATTAATTGTACAAAATTCTACTGTGACCTCTAGTCTCATTTGTCACCAAGGACTTATTTTTCAATCCTTTGTTTCAAACATTTTATTTTAAAATTACCTTTTGTGTGTGTGCCATCAAATCCTATCTGCCGGGCACAGGAGATTGCCCCTCCTTCCCCAGCAAGGCATCTGGTGGATTTGAACTATGCACCTTGGGGATTGCAATGCAGTTTCTTGCCACTAGGCCACCAGAGCACCCTTCGTTTCCAACTTTTGCATCCCTATCACTAATTATATTATTCATGCATCTTGACTGCATATTCAATCAATTTCAGACTGCAAAGTCAGTAAAAACCTTCAATTACATCATCTTTGGCTCTACATTTGAATAGTAATTGCATTAACAGGTCTTCCTGGTATGTGTATTAATCCTACCACTAACAGCACTGTACTTCAGGAAAGAATTTGAAACAAGTCTTTCTACTGATTCATTGTGATACCAGTGCACCTTGTCATTCCTGGTATAGTAGAGAATATGCTTCCCTGAGTCAAAATGGTTAATACCAATCGGTCTCAGCTCATTAATGTCTAGGATCTCAATTTTTATGAGTTCCTTTTCAATAACTTTTAGTGTTCCTAGACTCAAACGTCATACATTCAAGGTTCCAGTAATTAATGGTTGTTTGCAGCAGCCTCTCTTCATTTTTGAGTCTTGCCCCACCAGCAAATGAAGGTTCTTCACTGGATGAAAGCTTTGCTCCACTCACATCATTACTTGGAGAAGGCAGCTCTTCTTCTGGTGTATACTAAGTGGCCTCCAACCAGAAAGTCTCCTTTTCAAGCACAATCTCCAACAATGTTCTTTTATAATTCAAAGGGTTTTCACAGGCTTGTTCTTTCTGAAGTGAATGGCCAATACTGGTTCTTGGTTGCCTTAGTTGGGGAGTTCTGTTGAACACCTGTCTGGCATGGGTGGCCCTGATTATTATTATTTTTTCTCTTATTTTTTTTTAAATTTTATTTCCTTTGTGTGTGTACACCTCTGGGATTGCAGTACACCTCCCTGCCCCTAGGCCACCAGAGCTCGCCTTTCTCTTTTATTTAAATAGCATTCAGTTTATTACAGATATTTAGTATTGGCTTCCCATATTTCCCCCTTTTGTTTTTATCATGTTATGATCGAGATGAGCATGGCCCTGATTATTTTAAATACCAGTGTCACTGCCTCCAGAGCAACAGGTCAGTCACCAGAGTCCACTGGGCTGACGGATGAGCACACGGAGAGACTGCCCATCTTCCTTCTGAGCTGCTGATGGATTCCAACCACAGCCTCTGGCTCGGGAGTCAGAACCCAGCACACGTTCTGCTCACCAGCAGCCTTTAATTCATCTTTTTTTTTAAAATTTTGTTATTTTTTATGTGTACTGTCAAATCAGATCTGACTGGTACAGGAGGAGATTTCCCCTCCTTCTCTGGCAGAGCATCGGGTGGATTTGAACCGTACACCTCTGGGATTGCAGTGCAGTTTCTTGCCACTAGGCCACCTGAGCTCCCCTAATTCATCTCTTTTTAACATTCAGCATCTAACGCACTGCAATGTGTACTCTGCTGCCTTCTGGACTGGAATCCCTGATTTGGGGCTGTTTCTTTTTTTGTATTAAAAAAGATGTCACGCACAGGGCTGTGGTGGTGACACATGATGGAAACTCACGAGGGCTAGCTGGAGGCTGCCAGAGCCATGGTGGCACAGTGAGAACCTCAAATGTTCAGCCATTTGAACCTGGAGGCAGCCCCCCCAAAAAAAAAAATTATCCCTCCCACGGGTCAACAGTGGCTGGGAGAAAGGTGGGCAATCTCCTTCCATTTTACAGCCTCGGAAACCACTCAGTTCCAAGCCGAGGCCGGTGCTCAGACGGAAAAGGCCTCGCTAATGCAGTTGTGCCGGGTCCTTAACCCTGACGTCGGCCTCCCTATCTGGTGACCAGACCGTACCTCGCAAAATTTAAGTCGTAAAGAGATCGGGCCCGGGACCCCCACGCGCTAAATGCAGCATCGACGCCATGTTCACTCGCTACGAAGCTAGCACCCGCGCATTGCCTGCCAGGAGCACGCGGCAACCTCTAACCCAGCGCCTATTGGGCAGCTTTGTTACGCAAGCCGCGTCCCTACGTCACATCCGGTTCACGAAAGCCCGCCCCCCGCGCGCGCCGGTAACCCAGGGCGACTGCTCGCCTGACAGCGGGGCAAGCCTTCTCTTTCCCCGCCGGCCGGGACTAGCTTCGCTGGCGGCCTCCCCCCACTCCGCTGCAGTCTACATGAGGGTGTGAGTCGCTGCGGCTCCGGCCGCGTCCCCACCTCAGGACAAGGACCCAAGTCTCCCGCAGCGCAGAACGAGCGACTCTGCTCAGTAGGAAGGAAGGGGCATTCTGCGGGCAGCGAGCGAATCCGAGAAGTAGTAAGGCTCAGGGGCTGGAACGGAAGTGGGCGGGGCCTCAAGCGGAAAGGCCTGTGTTGGGCGGGCCGGTGGGCGGAGCCGTCGGGAGGGAGGAGCTCTGTGAGGGAGGTGGCCATGGTGAGAGGGCAGGACCATGTCGCTAAGACAGATTGCTCATCAAAAAAGGAAAGGCTCTAGAAAGGTAGGAAAGGGAGATGCTAATGGAGGCAGCGTGGGGCTCTGGTGACTTAGTGGTCAGAAGCTGCGCTGCAGTCCCAAAGTCGTGCAGTTCAAACCCACCAGCTGCTGTATAGAGGAATGATGCTTTACTGCCTCTAAAATGCACTGGAACCGGTCAGCAATGGTCCGGTTCCGACTGGAGGAAGAAAGGGGAGGGTAATGAAGTCGCTGGTAGGGGAAAAAGAGGACCTAGATGAGAAGAGAGGGAGCTTTGGGATTTTGTGTAAGTGGCATGACAGCGGGGAGAACAGATGTCTCTTTACCATCTTAACGATATTGGGCAGTTAATGAATGTGAGTTGACCAAGGAGTAAAGCTGAGGACGGAGATTGGCATAGAAATGGTCTAGTGGATTAAGATGCTGGAGAAAGTGCCATCAAGGAATTATCCTGTGAATAATCAAGGCTTAATGGGTACAAGTAAGATTCCCACTCATAGCAACCCCGTAGGGAAGAGCTGAAGTGCTTTCTAGGCTTCCCAAACTATACATCTTTACAGAATCAGACTGCTTTATCTTTCTCCCATGGAGTGACCATTAGGTTCAGAACACCAACCTTTTTTTTTAACACCTGAGTGCATTAACCCCTGTGCCATCAGTGGACTTTGCATGCAAGTATAATACACAAAGAATTAGCACTGGGAGAGTTAGGGTCTTGAGTATATGACAGCGTTATGCAAGTTGAGTGATATATGTGCTTAATTTTGAGGCAAAGGTTTAACACTTACCAAGTTGTGTTCTAAAACTGCACCTCAGGCCAAAGTTCCAATGATGTTTTCCTGCAGAAACTGTGATCTATGGTCAGCATAGTCAGACCAATCTTCAAGACCTATTTAACCAGTTACACAGTCCTTGGGAAAAGTGGAGGGTCAGCTAAAGAGAAGACCCTCAATGACATGGATTCACACAGTGATTGTAACTTTAGGCTCAAATGTGCTAGTGATGGTCAGGATGGCACAGGATAGGGCAGAATTCAGATCCATTGTCCAGAGGTTCACTACTTGTTGTAGTCAACAAGAAAAACAACAACAATATATGCCCGAAGGGATTAATCATAGTGTAGAATCAAGGATGGCACAGGATCTGACAAGGCTTCAGTGTGTTGTGCACAGGATTGCTGTGACTCAGCATTGACTGAAGGGCACCTAACAATACATATACCCAAAGTTGAGTTAGGAATCTTAACTTCTACCATGTTTCACAGTGATTCTTTCCATTTACTCCGTTCACTCAACACATAATGGGGAGCCACAACAAAGCAGTCATTCAGAATTCCAAGTGAGCTGCCTGAAGCCCATCTACCTCTGGCTGAAGTTCTGACAGTTGATTCAATATTCTTCTAATCCTGTAGTTTCTTGGAAGATGGGAAGTATGCATGGAGGTTGTATTATAGAGTCAGTGAGGAATTGGGGTAAAGCACTAAAGAATTCTGAGGTTTAGAGAGCTGTGCCCTGGGCCTTCACTTCTCCTTGACCATCAGCATTCCCGTGCTCTTAGTATGTTAGGAATGTGATCTTGTGTAAGACACTGTAGTCTGATTACATAGCCAGGCAATGATGATTGTTGCGATAACTCTACATCCCTCATTCTCCAGCCGATTGTAACTACCAATAAAGTTTTGTCTCTCTACATTTTGTTACTGTGAATATTTCATGTATGTGGTGTGGTACAATACTTATCCTCATAGGTCTGATTTATTTCACTCAGCACAATGTGTTCAATCAAGGCTCATGTCCGAGCACATAATGGAAGAACGTAATTTCGTGTGTGTGTGTGTGTGTGAATTGTGTGGCAGGAGATTGCCCATCTTCCTATCAAAGACCTGTGCTAGTGGAGCAGAACTGCCAGTGAGAAACAACCTTTGGTTTAGGAACATAACACTGAATGGATTATGCCACCAGAGCTCGCTTAAGGTCCCTGTTGTGATTTTGTTGTTATGTGCCTTCGAGTTGGAAATTAATTTCTTTTTATGGAAGAGTAACACCGAGTTTTGTTTATCCATTCATCTGTTGATGGTCACTGTTGTTTCTCACCTCAGTTTAGGAGAGACTTTGACAATGAAGAATTTGGCCTGCTTGTCTGAAGAAGTGTAAGCTGTCTTCAGATATTTTCAGGACTGTCATATGTTGCTTTTTCTAAGAACACCAGAACTGAGTGACAAAATTTGCAGGCTTGCAATTGTCTTAATTTGAGAACATTCCAATCCTTACAGGTGCCAGTGAAACAGAAAACAAGAAAATAAAAAAGCTTGTAAAGTAGTGCGCTCTCAGTCATTTCGTTATTTGACAGAACTTGAGTTCTTTTCTGTGATAGTTTTCTCTTGTTGCCCTAAAGTCATCACAAATTCAGCAACTTAAAGCAGCATCCATTTATTACTTACAGGACTGTATAGGTCAGAAGTCTAGTGCAGTGTGCCTGTTTTTTGCCTCAGCTGACAGGGTTGAAACCAAGGTGTCAACCTGGCTAGTCCCTCGAGTCTGGGGGAAAAACCACTTCTTCATTCATCAAATTGTTGGCAAATTAAAGTTTCTTGTAGTTATCGTCCTGAAGTCCCATTTCCCTTGGTGCTGAGCTAACTTTTTAATGCAGATTTTATCCACGAGAGCATCAACAGAGAATGTGTTTCTTTTACTCAGTTGTGATATTGGTTCACCTCTGCAATTGACCACTAGAGGCTTAATGGAGGTCTTTGTGGCTTCCAGAGGAAGACACTGCCTTCTGTAAGCCACAGATCAGTTAGAGTGCTCTAGCTACTTTGACTGTGCCAGCTGTGTAACAAAGAGACATTTGGTAGACTCTGTACTGCTCAGTTCATTAGCAGACGTCCATGAATAATCATATGGTGCCAAAGATCCAAACAGTAATGTCTGTTCTTTTTCAGAGTCTACACCCCCCTCCCCCCTTTTTTTTCCAGTACAGTAAACTCAATGGGAAGGCCTTGTGTACTTTGATTTAAGAGTAATTGGACAATTTCTGTCACCTTCATAAGCTCCATTGTGTGGCATTATATACCATTGTTGTACAAACTTCTTTTTTTTATGTGTATTTTTTTTTCCAAGACCTTATTCACTACTGTACAAACCACATTATCCATTCTATGACAGATGGATTTTCCATTTGCCCAAGAAATTCACAGTATCCTTAACTTCACTATTTTTCTACATTTCTTGAGGCACTCTCATTTCATAGTGACATTTAAAAGAACATTTGTGTAAAAGTGGAGATAATGTTAAGGGAATTTCCATGTCCTCCTGCCCATCTACAGCACACACAGTTCAGAGCCACTTTTATTCCGTCATTCCCTCTGGAGCGACCCCCTCCATGGACAGTAAAATTTTGAGGCAAGTTGATGACTAAGGTCTGGTGAAGGATAGGGCAAGGTTCTAAACTTTTGTTTCAGGGCCGTTACTATGAGTCATAGTTGAAAGCACCTAACATTTCCATTCTGTTACTCTCTTCAAATGCTGTTAGAGAAGATATTTTCAGAACCATCCTGGATTTCTATTGGTTATGTTTCTTAGACTCTTGCCTTCTTTGTTTCATTTCCAAATATCTTAAGTTCTCTGATTAGGTTTTTTAGGGGCTTATAAATTCTTTATGGAACTCTAGTGGTGCATTGTGTTAATTGGTGGCTTGCTAACCAAAGAGTTTGAAGTTCAAATCCACCACCTGCTTTTTAGGAGAAAAATGGTATAGTCACCTTCACATAAAGATTTTTTGTTTTATTTTTATTTTATATTGGCTTGCTTAAAAAATTCATATGTGTTGTGTTTTACACTATCATTTACTTTGTGTTTAATACAGCCATTCCAATTCATTGTTTTATAAAATTAATCATTATTGAACTTTGCCCTCCATTACCCTGTCTTTCCAGATCCCCACTAAACCTTTCTCATTTCGTTTATCCACCCCATCCTTCACCCACCAAATTGTGCAACCCTTTGATTTCCTCTCTGTCCATCCTCACCCTTCTGCTCCTACCCTCTCCCCCCTTGGATCTTCATACATGTTTCAGTAGTTATCTTTCTACTTCTATTATAATGGTCTTATGCAGTACTTGTCCTTATGAGACTGAATTCACTTAGCATAGTGCTGTCCAGTTTCTCCCAAGTTTTGTAGTCATTTTCTAAATCATTGATCCTGAGTGTTGCATAGTATTCCATCATGTGAATGTACCACAGTTTCTCAATCCATTTGATTGTGGTTAGACATTTGGGCTGTTTCCATGTTCTTGTGATAGTACCCTCCCATAAAGATTTAGAACCCTGAATATCTGTTCATCCTATAAACAATTACAGAGTTCTATAATATAGTAGACAACAAAGCCTGGTGAGGATGTGGAGAGATTGGAACTATCAGACATCACTGGTGGGACTATAGCAAGTGATTGCAAAGACCAAGGCCTGTATCGGGCACACCTTAGTCTCCAGACTGACATTGTTGCTCTTCAGTACTTTGGACCGGGAAAAAACCCCATGGCTCAACTTTCAGCCAGGTAATAGACAAGTCCATGAGGTTAACAGCAATGGAGGATTCACTTGCTCCTTAGAATAACCAACTCTGTATGGTCAAAAGTGCAGGAGTTGCTCAGAGATAAAGCCTTAAAGGCAGGAATGATTATTGGAAATCAGAATTACAGAGAAATGGTAATAGCATGATTACATTGTATCATAATTAATGTTATAAACTAACGTGTATGAATGGTTGAATGAAAACCAAACATGCTTTGTAAACTTTCACTGAAATTACAATTTTAAAAGATATTTACAGTGTCAGAGACCCAATGGAAGGTCACCATGGTTCACAATCAGCACAAATGCAGCAGCTTTGTGTATCCTCGTTTGTCTACACGTGTACTGTGGGTTACTGGAGCTTAGTCAACAATTTCCTCTGTCAATTTTGATTCTAGTCCCTTCAGTAGCTTGTGTAAGCAGTTTGTTTAATACCTTCTGGCCTAAATCTCTACTTTCCTGCTTTGTACTCCAAATCCAATTTTCTAGCTACATCTGTAAATGTATTTCCCTTGGCAGCATTTTCCCTGTTTGTCATCTTTTTATCTTCTTGTAAAATAAAAATATGGCCTTTGATGGAAAGTTTTTATAAGTGATTCTCAAACTGAATCAGGTTGCAGAGCTTGCCACATGTGAGAATTGGAACATCATTAGTTTGTAACTTACTCCAGTGATGTTAGTTAGGTACCAGTTCACTATCAGAAAGTATGAGTGTGATCCAAGTTCGTATTTCTGCATGCCAGCATAAAGGGGCATACAGTTTGTAAGCAGTTGCACTTCCACTTTGTTGTTGTTGTTTGGTGCTGCTGAGTCAAGTACAACTCCTGGTGACCTTACGAACAACATCTGTGTCCTGTCCTCCTCCTCCTCCTTTTCATCATCCTCTCTGACATACTTGAGTCCATTGCTGCAGACACTCTGTCAGTCTGTCTCATTGAGGGTCTTTCTGTCTTTTGCTGACTCTCACCTTCCCAAGCATGATGTCCCTCTCCAAGGAACAGCCTCTCCTAGCATCATGCGCAGTTTATGTGAGATGAAGCTTTGCCATCTGTGGCTGCAAGGACCCTGGTAACTCTTCCTCCAAGACCGTCATGGGGTTGTACAATTTGATGGGTGGGAGGTGAGGGAAATTGGAAGAATCTGTTCTGTAAAACAAGGTGTTTGAATTTTGTAAATAAACTAGTGTAATAAAAAAGTTTTTGAAAAAAGAGACATGTCTGTTCTTTTGGCAGTCCACGGGATAGTCAGTACTATTCTCGTACACCACAACTCAAAGGCATCAGTTCTCCTTCTGTCATCCTTATTCATTGTCAAATTCTCTGACACACAGCAAGTGGTAGAAAAGGCCATAGCCAGAATCAGGCACACCTTAGTCTTCAAACTGACATCATTGCTCTGGAGTAATTTGGAGAGAATCCTGACAGCTGACTTATCCAGTGCAATATGTCTCCTAGTCTCCTGCCTGCTGGTTTCAAGAATGTTGACTGTGGCCCCAAGTAAAATGAAATCATTGACAGTTTCAATCTTATTATTTTTTTAATTGCATCTGCCTGTATGCACTGGGAGGAGTCCTAGTAGTGCAGTGGCTTGAGTTTTGGACAGCCTCTGTGCAGGAGAAAGACAAAGCAGCCTGTTCCCTTGGAGATCAGAGCCTTGGTGTTCTGCTCTGCTCTGTAGGATCCCCATGAATTAGAGTGTTCTTGACAGCACTGGGCTTGGCTTTGTGTGTTTTGGTGGAGGTTTTGGTAACATGCACTGAGAGACAAGAAATGAACTCTGTGGCACAGTGCATTATGTTGTCAGGCTGCTAAGTGAAAAGTCAGCAGCTTGGATTCATCAGCTGCTCCGTAGGAGAACAGTGAGCCATTTCCTGCCATAAATTCAGGTACTCATGGAGGGTCACTCGCCGTGAGTCACAGTCTGCTTGATGAAGGTGGGTTTGGACTGCCTTTAGAACACAAGAGCAGTAAAACGTCAAGGTTTGTTTACAGTAGGGAAAGCGTAAGATTCAACCTATTCTATCCATTAACTGAATTTCCTTCTTTTTAGGAAAAGAACACCTGTATTCTATTTTAGTAGTCTACGTCAAAGAAGAGTGGTGATCCAGAGGAGCTCCTAGAGAGATCTGGTATGCAGCAAGCTGACCATTTAACAAATAACTGGGCTTACTGACTCAGAGGTGACCATTGATGTATTCTCCGTAGTCCCCAATTCAGTGAGTAACAAACCCAAACGAAACCCATTGTCATCGAGTGGAGTCAAACTCCTAGAGACCTTACATTCAGGTGTATCTGGAGGCTCTGCTGAAGTGTGCTGGGTGACACTCCAGCCCTGATAACAGGGGACTGTCCATGAGATCTAGTGGCTAGAAATCACACTCAGGTGTCCTCCATCGAAATCAAGGATTCTACCACTGAAGCCCCAAACACACTGCCATCAAGTTGATTCCAACTCTTGGGTCCCTGCAGGATAGAGTAGGACTGGTCCGCTGGGTTTCTGAATCTGGAAAGCCTCGCAGGAGCAGGCTGCCACAGCTTTCTCCCCTGGAGTGGCTAGTGGGTTCAGACTACTGCCTCTTTACAGCCAGATGTCTTCCCCATAGTGCCAACAGAACACCTACCTTAAAGTCTGCAGTGAAATCTCAAAATACGAATGAAATAGCCTGATTTGCACATCAGCCTGGTCCTGTGTCATGCTCCTCTTGCCAGAGAAACCACACTTCTCCAGTCACCTATCAGATCCCTTCCAATTTTATTAATTTCATTTGGTGTTTGAAGATACCTGACCTGTCCATACTTTGTTCACTCTCATCAAAATGCTACTTTAATCCAGTTTTATAAAAAGTAGCTTTAAAGCCTATGTTAAAAGAAAGCTGAGAGAGTAATTAAACTGTTAATAATTTAAGAAGTACAAATCTTTGCTTCAGCAGAAAATTTAAAATTTAGGTTACTGGCAGGAGCCAAGCCTGAGGGAGAGAAGTAAGGTCAGTGACCCAGTGCCATCTGTCTTACCATGAGCAAAGACTTCTAGGAGTCACTGACTGTCCACACCAGAGCCAGACACTGTGGCCATCCTGTAAAATAAGCTTGGTGGGAGAGTGGGTCTCCCCAGCTGAGGGGACCCAGGAGGAGCCCCTGTCTGTGGAAAGGTCCTATATAGTCCTTTTTATAGGTGAGTAAACAGACTTGTAATTAGCTTGCCCAGGGTCACATAACCAGTAAATAGAGGACACATGATTAGTTCTTTCAACAATCAAAAGCGTGTTGGGTGTTTAGTCACCATCTGTTGGAAGGTTGTCCAGTGGGAGTTTTGACGCTTTTGCTTCTAGAAGCTGAAGTCTTTCCACCTCTTTCCACTGTCTAAACTCCAGGCTGGCTCCCTCATAATCCAGAAATGTTCCTAACAGTACAGAAATTACTTTAACCATCTCCTAGGGCCGTAGTATACATCTTCTTTGTGCCCACAAAGACCAAAGTGGTGCCTTGTCTCCTTAGTCTAAGACAAATTCCTTTTGATTGGACCAGTTTGGCTCACAAGCCGACCTGGAATCCAGTCTGTTTTGTTGCTGTTGATACAAAATTCACCATTATGACAGTTTTAAAATGTGTGATCCAGTGGGTTTGTTTTTCATAATTACAGCATTGTATAACCATTGTCATTAATGTGCTGCTGACTGTGACTCATAGAGACCCTATGAACGTTGGATATGACCCCTGCCCTATCCTTGAGCCCATTGTTATAGTCACTGTATCAGTCCATCTTATTGAGGGTCTGGAGTGTCAGAACCCTTGAAAATTGGTTTTTGTAGCCATTGTGTTAGCTTTTGGTGGGGCATGGTGTCCAGCTGTCTTAACTGTGGACACATGATCTTGCCAATCATCAACAGCTGTGAGACCAGTATATGAGAGTGCTTTCCACACTGAAAAAAGGTGACAGTGGTGGGTGGAGAGACTGTGCAAAGACCCTGCTGTGAAGAGACTGTGTCAAGGTTTAGGTCTCAGTTAAAGGTTTTGCTTCCTGGATATTTGAAGGAAAGTTGATTTGTAATTGCTCTGAGATAAAATTTGATGGACAATTGAGGAAACCAGGGGCTTCTTGCTTTTGTACTGCTGAACTGAACCTAGACATTCACTGGTTGACAGAGAAACTGTCTTTCACTAATTGAGAAATTGTGTCTAGCTGTTAATCTGCTTTGGGGTTGTTCGACTAAACATAGTTTTGTATTATGAGATATTATTTGCCTCCCCCACGTTCCTACCTATTTCCTTGATAAACCCCACAACTGTGAATAAAATCTCTTAAGTCTTGCAGAGACTCTTTTATCCAGTCAATCATAGGGATCAGTGCAGGAACATGTGGGGTGGCTTGTCTGACCAAGCAGTTCTCTGGGGCTATGGATATTATCACTGGGGACAGTTCCCCTTTATGAAGTGGGTAGAAATCAAACTCTGCCATCCCCACATTGTGTCTTCCCCTTTTGCAGGGTCATTACCACATCTAATTGCAGAAATTTCGTATTCCCTGAAAACCACTAATCTACTTTTGCTCTCTATGGATCGGACTGCTGTGCATATTTCATGAGGATGGAATCATGTAATACCGGCTTTTTTCACTTGGCATAGTTTTCAGAGATTCATCATGTTGTAGCATGTGTCAATAATTTATTCCTTTTCATTGCTGAGTAATACTCCATCAGCTACACTTCATTTCATTAAGTCATTCCTCAGCTGATAGACATTTGAGACTGTCACATTTTGGCTATTGTGAATAGTACTGCTAGGTATATACAAATTCATACACAAATTGTTGTGTGGACTTATGCTTTAGGTCCTTTTGGGTAAACACCCCAGAGGAATTATTGGGTCATATGGTAATTTAATGTTACACATTTTATTCTCATAAGCAGCTGTACCATTTTACATTCTTACCAGCAATATGAGAACTCCAACTTCTCCACATCCTCACTAACACTTGTAATTTCCCTTTTTAGTAAACCAGTGCTTCTTTTAGAGGGTGGAGTGACTTGTAGAGACAGAGGTTTGGGAAAAGGAGTACACTTAGTGACTTAAACTTACCACATGCTGTACTCCCTTCCTCAGAAGTTTAAGGGTCCCTGAAGCAGATACTAAGCGTTGTTGGGAAGAGGAATGAGAAGGCGGCCAGGGGGGTAGGAGCACATAGTATGACTGGGACAGTTTTGGAGTAGAGTATGGGGATGCTTCAACCTCCATTATGTAGTCTGCTCTGTACTTCTGACCTGGGATAGTAGCTCTGCTGACATCTTCCTGTCTTCTTCACTCCCAGTTTTGAGCTGAAATGAAATCCATTCATTGTTAATCGCAGTTAGCCTTACCTTGGATAATGTCGATGGTAGTTATGGATGGCTAATGGATACTTTGCTCCTAGTCTAGTCCTAAATGTGTCTTGACGCTATTTCACCTGAATTATGAGATTGCTTTTCCAACAACAACAACAAGAAAATCACGTTAAGAACTAAACTGTCTACATTTCAAACTGCAGGCAGAAGATGTTAGAGAAGTTTACAGAACCATCCCAGCAATGGATCTTGGTGGGAAAAGTGAGGCTGATTTAGAAAATAATGAAGAGCCAGGCACAAAAGAGACTGCTGTGACCCCCCCTTGTCCGGATGAAAGCAGCGAAAGGAATCCTGTTTGCTCTCTCCTCAGCATCAGCGACCTCACGCTTCAGCAGGATGAGAAAGTCGACTTTGTTATCGGAACTGGATGGGAAGAAGCTGTGAGTACCTTCTGGTCTTAGCTCTCTTGAACACCAGCGTTTTGATGCAAATTTGTTTTCAAAAGCAGAGTTACTGTCACCAAAAAAATAGCGACCCCAGTGTGAACATGTAGCCCTGGTAACGCCAGGTTACTCACGCCGCTGCTCACAGTCCCTTCTTGGACTCATTAGTCGATAGCTAGACAGTGCTCAGTGCTTCACACACGTAGCGAACGCGTCCTCGTGGAGGCCTGTGAAGCAGAGCCAACAGCCTCACCTTTCAGCCGCAGAAGTTGAAGCACCCAAAAGGTGAAAAAAACCTGCCTGATGTCACAACCAGTAAGTGGCTGAAACAGGCTTGCAGCTGGGTCTTCTGAATCCCAGAGTCCAAACTCCTTAGCTCTTCACTCCCAAGAGACCTGTACTCTCTGTCCTAATGGTTCCGTTCAGAACACTGTGATTGTTCTTAGAGTCAAGCATAAGAATCCACATTCTAGAACTGCAAGGAGTCTGGTCGGCTCTGGTGCTTCACAAATGCTATTTGGCCGTATCTTGAAGCCACTTTTGGAGTCACTTCTGAGGGGCTGCCCCTGACATCTGGTAAAAGCAAAGTGTATGAGTGTGTTGGAGTCTATCTAGAACATCAGTGAGGCCTTCTGAGGTGAGCAAGCTCTGGAAATAAACATAAACCAGGTTCACGCTGAGATCTGCCACTTAGTAATTAGAGAATCTGTGGATTCATTTCTCTCAGCAGTAGTTTCCTCATCTATAAACTCTGGATGAGAAAGGAAGACCCCCAACACACAGTCTGTGCTGCTGCACCGAGTTCCTGTAGGACACGGTAGAAATGCCCTGCCACATTTCCAAGCTGTAAGCCCTTATGGAAGCAGACTGCAGCATCCTTCACTCCAGGAGTGGCTGCTGGATTTGAACTGCAGCCCTTCCTGTTGGCAGTTCAGCATTGAACCTGCTGTCCTACTAGCTTGGGAAACTGTGTTGCCCTTCTGCTCTGTCTTGTTGGGTCTTTACCCCTGAGTCAGAATCTACTCATTTTGATGCAACAGCAAGTTTGCAGAGCACAGCTGGAGACTGACACACTGCTTTTCTTGCAGGTCCAAGGCTGGGGCAGCACTTCTCCTATGGCCTGCATATGGCCCAGGAAGAAAGTGAAGAAGGCGAGAGTGGGGGAAAACACCAGCACCTGCCTAGTGTGTGTCAACATCATGCTGGCCACTGCTGAGTCCAGGCCCCAGGCCGAGCCTGGGAAACCTGAGTCACGGGCTGCAGCTGGACCTGGGCCTGCTGAGGCTGGACCTGGAGCGGGGAAGGATCTGAGCAGCCCCTCCCAAGGTCCCTGCTCCCCGCAGGGCCACAGTGCAGCCTGTAGGGAGATCAGCAAACCCTGCTTCCCCCACCAGAGTCACAGCGAGAAGAAAAGTCTGCAGATAAAGGAGTATATCTGGTGCACAGATAACTTGACTGCCCCCAACACTCTTAAGGGCAAGGACCCCAGAGACCAAGAGCATTTTGGTGCAAGTGTAGACAGGAGTGTGTCTGTCGCGGGCTCCTTGACCTCCAAGGCTCTCTTAGTTCTGCCCCCACTGAGGGCTTCACTCCCAAACAGCTTGGATACTCTGGGTAAGAAGAATAAGAATGTTTTCTTGCAGCAGGAAGGAAAGGGGCTGAGTGAGGAACAGGGTAAAGGTGTGGCTTGTCCATGTGAATTGAAAAATGGGGATGAGAAATGTGAAAGGAGATCCGCTGAGCTGGCCAAGCACCCCAGAGTCAAGCACTTGGCGCCTGTCCCTGCCTCAGTGCCCCGGCCCGCTCTCCTGGCCCACACTGGGCCATGCTACCTGCGCTGGGCCCTGCTGCCCGAGCGAAACCTGCTGTGCCCTCCCACACCTGCCAACTTGAGCTACCTCACCACTCTGCATCTCCTGCAGAAACAGGGCATGCAGAGCTACAGACCCAAATTTAAGACCAAGGAGCTTCGGCCTCCCGGGCTCACCCACAGGCACATTCTCAGGCAGGCCAAGCAGGAGAACAGGCCCCAAATGCTGGACACCAAAGTATTCTCGAGACCTCTCTTGCCGTCTGTCACTGTGAGCAGAGTCGCTATTCCAGTCTCCTCCTATACACTCCTCTGAGTTGTCATAATAGAATTCCCTGGAAACAAGCTGGCTTGGAAAGTCATTCATCGCTCTATTTCTCTGCCCCCCTCCATTTCCCTGGGCCCCTTTCTCTTTCTCTCTGTCTCTCTCTCCTCTCTGTGTGTCTCTCTCTCTCCCCACCCCATCTCATGATTTTAGATGAGAACCAGATGAATGGACCTCAGTGGATGGAGTTTGGTTTGTCCTCAGAGAACTATTTCCATGTTAACCATTTTTCTGCTGCACTTAGCTGTTGACACAGTGCAGCCTGGTGATGCTGGCCCCGGCCACCCACTGCCAGTGGGAGCTAGGTGGGTGGTGATGACCTCAGAAGCCCTCCAGGGTGGCCTTGCTGCCAGCCTCGAGCCTCCTGACAGGCCCTCTTTTTACCAAAATCCAACTGGTCTTATACTCTGGACAACTTCCGAACACATTCCTTTTTGATTTTCAGGACCAGGAAGCTGTCTGTCTGCTGCCTCATTTTGTCCTGCAGTGAGACTCTGAAACTTGGAAGTAATGGAAAAATTTAGCCTGTGGCCAAGCTTCCTGTTTTCCTTATCTTGAAGCCCTCATGCTGGTCCTCTTGTCTGGGAAGTTTTAACCACAATCCTATAAAATCCAGCCTAGAAAGTAAGCTGAGGAGCGGTGATTTGAAAAAGACAAGAAAAAAGGCAGTGCCGTTTTTTGTTAATAGTCTTTTCCTCGTGCCATCACCTTGTGCCTGATGTGGAGGAACGCCACGACCCCAGGCAATCCCTCTCGCATGGAGCTGTTCTTCCTTCCTTCCCCGGCTCCCTTAGACGCCTCTGGATACTCATCTTACCCTAATGTGCATTTCCTCACGTCGGATGTGAACTTGTCGTGAAGATCATCCCTGTGAACAACAGATCCTTATCCCATCCTATGCCATCCTCACTCTCTGCGCTCATTGTAGCCACTGTCGGCCCCTCTCACTGATGGTCTTTCCTACCTTTCGCTGACCCTCCACCTTTCCCAGCATGCCTTTTTCCAAGAGCTGGCCCCTCCTGAAAACATTCCACCGTTCTTGCATCCAGAGAGTATCCTGGTTGCATTTCCTCCAAGACAGATTAGTGGTGGTCCATGGGCTAGTCAGTACTCTTCAGCAACACAATTCACAGGTCTTGATTCTTCTTCAGTCTTCCTTATTCCTTGTCCAACCTCTGGATGCATATGAAGCAATTGCTAATACCATGGCTTGGGTAATTGCACCTTCGTCTTTATAAACTGACACCCTTGCTCTTTAGCACTTTAAAGAGATCCTTGACAGCAAATTTTCCTGGTACAACGTATCTGTTGAGTGCTTCACTGCTGCTTCCATGGGTGTTAACTGTGGGTCCAAGTAAAATGAACTCATTGGCAACTTCAGTCATTTCTCCATCTATCCTAAATCCTAATGTTGATGATTGGCCCAGTTTTGAAAATTTTTTTCCTTGATAATGAGTTGTAATTCATATTGAAAGCTTTATTGTTTGATCTTCTTCAATAAGTGCTTCAAAGCTTCTTCACTTTCTGTAGGTAAGGTGGTGTCATCTGCATAGCATAGGTGGTTGATGAGTTTTCCTCAAATCCAGATGTCATTCTTTTACATATAGTCTAGCATCTCAGATTACTTGCTTAGCATATAAATTTAATAAGTATGCAGAAAAGATACAAAACTGATGCACACTCTTCCTGATTTAAAACTATGTAGTATCCCTTCTATTCAAACAAGTGTATCTAGATTTAAGGGCAGGTTTCATACAAACATGATTAAGGGTTCTGGAATTCCCATTCTTTTCAGTGCTGTCCATAATTTATTATGATCTACAGTCAAATGTCTATGCATAGTTAAAAAAGCACAAGTGAATATTTTTCTCACATTCTCTTCTTTCTGTCAAGACCCAGCTGACAACAATGATGTCCTACAGCCTCTTCTGAATCCACCTTGAATTTTTGGCAGTTCCCCACATTTATATTGTTCTGGCCATTTTAAAAGAAGTAATATTCAGCAATACTTTACTTACCTGCTTATGTTATCAAGGATATTGTTTGACATTTTGGTGGGTTACCTCTTTTGTAATATTGTGATTTAGTGAAAATTTACAGAAAGATTGGGTTTTCATTCACTGATACACAATTTCCTCCTTCCCCGTCCCCCAGGTCACATAGCAATGTACTTCTTGTTAATTGTCCTACATATACTGCCTCATTTATTCCTTTCAAATAGCCCTTCTCTTCACCTGTTAAATTGCAGTGTTCATTAACTATCCATTCTTTTCTTGTCCCCTCCCAAATCCCATTTTTAGAACAGTGTAGTATTTGTCCTTTTGTAATGGAGATATTCACTCAATATAATGCCTTACAAGTTTATCATTTTTCAGTGCTGCATAATATTCCTTTGTGTGTGAATGCATCGTAGTTTCTTTATCCATTCTGTGGTTGAATGGCAAAAGGCCTTCCATAGCTTCACTGTTGTGAATAATGCTGAATTAAACGTGGATATGCAGACATCAGTTTATGTCACAGCTCTGGCTTCTTTAGATTCTATTCCCAATAGCGGTTGTTGTTTGTGCCATCAAGTCAGAGCCAACCTATAACTGACCCTCCAGTGGGTTTTCAGAGGCAGTTAATTGCACAGGAGCAGATTGCCCATCTTTCTTCTGTGAAGCAACTGGAGAATTTGAACTGCATACATTTGGGGTTCCCAGCACACTTCTTACAATTAGGCCACCAGAGCTCCCTGATAGTAGGATAACTGGGTCAAATTGTGTATGTGTTTCTAATGTTTTGAGGAAGTGCCGACTGCCTTCCATGGTGACTGTACCTTTTCACATTCCCCTCAGCAGTGTGTGAGAGTTCTACACTTTCCACAGTCTCACTGGCATTTATTGTTTGCTATCTTGTTGAACTTTACTATTGTTGCTAAGGTGAGATGATAATCTCATTGTTGTTTTGATTTGCATTTACCTAATAACTAGAGATTTTAAACATCTTTTCATGTGTTTATTACCATCTGACTTTTTTATTTGATGAAGTATCCATTCTTGTGCCCATTTTGTGATTATTTGCCTTTTTCTTGATTATTCTATACATTTTAAATTTGAGTCCCTTATCCGAGATGTCATTGCCAAAATATTTTCCCCAGTCTGTGGCTTCCTTTTTTATCCAGTTGGAGAAGTTTTGATGTGCATAAGGATTTGCCTTTTAGAAGGTCATCTGTTTCTTTTCCTAGTTGTAGGGTTTTCGTTATGCTTGGAAGTCTGTTCATGCTGTAGATTAGGGCTTCTAGAGTTGTTCCTACATTTCCCCTGATGGACTTATATATAGTCTTTGGTTTTACTCCTATGTCCCTGATCTACCTTTTGTATATGGTGTGAGGTCTTGATCCAGTTTTCTGCCGGTGGTTGTCCAGTTTTGTCAGCAACATTTACTATAGAGGCTGTCATTTCCCCACCTAACTGCTCTCAAGGAGGACCGTGTCTTCCAGCAATACACCAGTGCTCTGGTGCTGTCCGTAGGGTTTTCAAGGACCTGTTATTGCAGAAGTGGGTGGCCAGGGCTGCTACTTAGTCCAGAAGTTCTGCCGAAACCTGTCCACCATCGACGACCCTGCTAGTATTTGAAATACAGGCATAGCTTTCAGTATCACAGCAACACGCAGGTCATCACAATATAGAAGACTGACAAACCAGTGGTATACGTGACTGTCAACAAGTCCTGTTTGAATTACCTGAAATCAAAAGGTGGTTGCATTGGGGAAAATGGTGTCAGGAACCTTTCCAGAGTCCTAAAGAGTAATGATGTCAGCTTAAAGACGAAGGTGCACTTGTCCAAGCCCTGGTCCTCTCATGCTTGCTATGCATCTGGAAGTTGGACAATCACGAAAGATTACAGAAGAATCATCAGTGCCTTTTAGCTGTGGTGTCGACAACTATCTCATGGACTGCCGAGAGAACACACAGGTCTGTCTTGGAGAAATGAAACCAGAGTGCTCTTCAGAAGCAAGATGGTGACGCTTCCTTCGCCTCACATACTTGGGGCATGTTGTTAGGAGGGGTCAGTCGTTGGAAAAGGCCATCATGCTAAGAAAGAGAGGATGATGATGTGTTGACACAGGATGGCACAGGATGGGGGGTGCGGATCTCTTTTTCATGAGAGTTGCACTTGACTCCACTTAACAGCATTGTTACACACAGGGGATTGCTCTAATAACCCACAGGCCACAAGTTTCTGGGGCTTTGAACCCACCAGTGACTCTGTGGAGAATGAAGTCTCCTGCGTGGTGTATCGCCTTAGAAAGCTGCTGGAGACCAGTCACAGGCCAGTTCTGACTTGGTAGCAGTGAGCAAACAACTGTGTTCAGAGACACTCAGAGCAAGTGCAGTGTCACGTGACTAAACAGACTTAGCTGCTTTGTCTTGGTTTGACTTTGCTTGAGGTGGGGTGCACTTGCATCACCTTAAATGCCGGTGTGGATGGGACACACATCTGCATGTGTGAACATCTGCTGACTTAGGCTTTTTGTTTTTAAGGAACACCAGCAATCCTGGAATGACTACAGCCTAACAGCCAGCAGTTTGAGGTTCTGTGTGTCTAGTAGTTTTGAGGTATCTTTCCATTCTCCGAATGTGCCATGAGGAGGTGGAGTCCCAGGGTCCCCCTATTTCTGTGCTGAGGTGGAAGACTGCAGCCTGCTGGAAGGCAGTGAGATGCAGAAGCCCTGGGACAGAGGGACGATATTGATGGTGCCCACCGCAGTCTCTCCTGAGGAGCAAGCGGGATCTGGCAGGTGGCTCATCTCTGCGAGGCCTTGGCCAGCTCAGTAAGCAGCAGCAGAGTGGGGGCCTCAGCTGGGGAAGTGGCTGGGGGGGGAAGGACTTGGAACCATCGCCGCCCTTAGTGCTGTGGTTTAGGGCTGCTGGTCAGTAGGTTGAGGAGGACAGAGGACTGCGAAGACCAGGACCTAGCACCATAGGGGACACTGGTTTGTGGACTTCATAGAGATGCAGGACCTAGCACTGTAGGGGACTTCACAGAGATGTGTAGTCCTGAGGGGCACTTTCTCGAGGGAGGCGTCTGTCCCTTATCAGGGTTGCTAGATGTGGGCATGCTCTTAGAATCATTCTAGTGAGTTGCTTTGAAAAACAACTTCGGTTGGTTTTCCATTTGGAAACTATGTGCTCCTGTTAGGCAACTGTGAGGTGGCTTTACCTACTTTTTCAAAGGTAGGAAGATGACAGCTTTATTTACTGTAAAGTGTTGAGTGAACATATTGGCAGCTCACCCAAAGGTCAGCAGTGTGAATCCACTAGCTGCTCTGAGAGCTAGGTGGCCTTGTCCCTTAAAGGTTAATGGCAGTGGAGTGTGTTTATTTATCCCCCCAGCTTCCTGTCTGCAGACTCAGAGCCTTCTCTCCATGGGGAAAACATGGTGTTTTTGCAGTTTTCAATATAAATCTGAGATGTAGATTAATCTACATTTCCATAGGGTGCCATGATCAGGAGCTCTGGTGGCTTAGTGGCAAGAAGCTGTGCTGCGATCGCAAAGGCGCTCAGTTCAAGCCCACCAGCTGCTCTGTGAGAGAAGGCTAGGCAGCCTCCTCCCGTGTGATTAACTGCCCCTGAAAACCTGCTGGCGGGGCAGCTACGGGTTCTGACTCGATGGTACACAACCACCACCAAGCTCAGAATTCTTCCCTAATGTTTTAAGCCGTATGCTCTTTTCCTTATTCACTGCTTGTGAGAACCAGGTGTACTTACCAGTAAGTGTTCCACCATGGCCTACTGCACATCTTGGGAGCCCCAGTGACAGGCTGTGTCTGTATAGAGGAAACTCCATTTCTCCCCATTTGGCTCAAACAAATCTTTCCTTCCTGTATGGCTTCTCTTTTTTAAAAAATAAATAAATAAAAATATCTCAGCTTATGAAAATGGAAGGGCAGCCAACTTGAAAGCATACTATGGCGTTTTATTTTCACACGACAGGAGGATTGTAACTTTACTAATCCTCTAAATGTGAAAGAGCTCTTGATGCCATTCATTTTATCCTGCATGAGCTCTGAAGAGAAGAAGAAGCGAACGCTTAATTTAGGATAAATGCTGATGGCTCCTAGATTAGCCCGTGATTCTGTGAAGGCCCAGCTTCTGTGGACAGTCGCTCAGAGCCCAGGATGACTGACTTCTCAGACATCAGTCCCAGGGACAGGATGTCAGCAAAGTCCCTGCCATCAGAGTGTAGATTCTCTGTAGTTGCTGTCAGGTGCCACAGCACCCACATATGACAGAACAAACACTGCTGGTCCTGCCCCATCCTCCCAACCAGGCAGTTAGAGACCTTTCAGATCTGAGTGGTTACTGTTCAGACAGCAGTTAGGCCCTGTCACATTAGAGTAATTGAAATGATTTAAAAACAGGCCACATCGTTAACCAAAAAAAGGTACAGAGGGAAAAAACAAGACCAGTTGATACCCTTTAATAGAATTCTGCTCTCAAATAGAGCAGATGAGATACCTTTTGCCTAGGAACTGAATAGAGGGACTCCTCAAACAGTTTGCCGAAGTTTGGATGGTTTCTCAAAACAGTAGTAAAGAACTCTTCACCTCATAGATGTACTTTTAAAAATAGGAAGCAGTTATAGGGGACAGTTTTGTCAGCTAATGTCCTCTTGGGGTGATGCAGATACACTTCCCACTGCTCTCTCGGTAACCCCCACTCGGCATTTTCTGAAGTCACTAAATTTCTTGTTACAGCACAGGAAAAAGAAGATAAAGTAGGAGAGGGATCACTTTCAGATTCGTTCCTAAGCAGCAGCATGTTTGGGATACAGTGATAAAAGCAAGCAAATATTCCCCCCAGGACATGGATGCAGTTGCGGACCGCAGGGAGAGCTGGTGCGCGCTCAGTGCAGAGGCAGGCAGATGCTCCAGCTAGGCCCTGCTCACGCCTCCCAGGCTTACGTGCACTCTCTTGTGGGGGAACAACAGATAATTTTTGTGAATACCAAACTCACTGTGGAGATAGATTAATTTCAAGTGTGTTGTTTTTTTAATTCCTTTTTAGAAACTTTGGACTATTCAGCAATAAACTAAAGGAATCTGACTTGTTGCGTTTGTTTTTTCAACTGTACATCGTGCCATACTAATTTGCTTCATGAACTGCTAAAAGTTCACAGGAGAATGTTTATGGCAGTACCTTTCTCCTAGGCCAGGCCTTGATGGATTCTGGGCAAAATTACAAATGTGCTAATTTTTCAGGAATATAAAATGTGTAGTTTTCCTCCCAGAGTTTGCTGAAAAGAACGGCATGGATGTTAGTATGCCAACTGTTCTATCCGTGTATCTGCTAATAAATACATTTCAACCAACCGAGAGAATCTGTTGGTTTTGCAAAGCAGTGGTATTTTGCCACCTTCTTGGCTGTAAGAACGTTGCTGACGATTGCCCTTTGAGTGTTGTGGATGTTTGGAACGTGAGTGTGCCAGCTGGGCGAGGCCAGCCTTGCCACATGCTGTCCCCTCTTGGAGTGTGGCAGCCAATCAGGGGCCCTCTAAAATACTCTCAAATGAAGGTACATGTAGATTCACTGCGAGTGACAAATACAACCATACAGTAAAAAACGGACAAACAGATGTAAGAAAAAAATGCTTGAGACCTGAAAGGCTTTTTCTCTAAGTTAGTCCAGGTTACTTTCATTCAGTCATTTTAAAAGCTTTCAGAAGAAAGTAAGAAACAACCAACAAATGGGTAGAAAACCTACAGTACAGTCACACAATGAAATACTATGCAGCACTGAAAAACAGTAACCTTGTAAAACATTACACAACATGAGGGAGCCTGGAGGACTTGATGCTGAGTGAAATTTCTCAGTCACAAAAGGATAAATACTGCACACCACCACTGTTATAAAATAGGATGGGGGTGGTGGAGTCAGTGGATAGATAAGATCACGAGCAGTAGGACAGATGAGTGGAAGAACTGTCTGAAAGAACTATATGATTAGGCATTATAGGTAAGACGACCTGGAACAAGGGATGTATTGTGGGGTGAGCTGGGAGACGGGTAGGGAAGAAAATATGCAACAATGAATTAAAAAAAAAAAGTTTAAAAGATCTTTGTTGGGTGGGGGCAGAATGTGGTGTTAGACCAGAGTGTAAGACCTCCTAACAGTAGCCCTGGTGGCTCAGTGATCAAAGTGCTTGGCTGCCACCAGAACAGTTGGCTGCTGGAAGTGCCCGGCTGCTGCACAGAAGATGAGGCTGGCTGCCTGTGCAGTTCCCAGCCTGGGAGACTCAGTGGGCAGTTCTCTGTCCTGGAGGGTGGCCGTGTGTCAGAACTGACTCAGTGGGATCAGTTCTGTTTTGAAGTGTTCCTGGAGAGGCAGTACTGGTTAGAGGCTTGGGCTGGGATGAAGAGAAACATCTTCAAACTAAGGGCAGCAAAGGTCAAGAAAAGACCCTTGATGCTACTCCATCACTAAACTGTTATTTAAAGTAGCTTCAAGTCATACTGAGCTGCTTTCAGAAAAGACTTAGAACATTCTCGAGTTTTCAGCTCAAGGCGGTCAGCAGCAGCCACTCATTTGGGTTTCCTGCAGCATAACAGTAAAAAACTACTCATAGTTTCTCACTTTTGCACGAAGGAGCCATGTTACTCACAAAGACAAAAGGCACCCTGTTAATACAGTGGTCACATTTTGCAAATGCATAAATTGGCTTCATTTCCCTTGTGTACATTTTCCAAAACTTTAAATCTGAAGATTTGGTTTTTGGGTTTTTTTATCCTTTACCTGAACCAAAACAAACTTTGGTAATGGAGTCTCTCTTCATTTTCCCCTAGGGAAATCGTTAGTGTCTTTCATGAACAAAGGTAAAACAGCAATGGAAACCTGAGGGACAATTCCTCCGTTATATGACCTTCAGATGATGAGCTTGTGAAAAGGCAACAGAAATTATATGAGATTAAGAAACAGAAGAAACAGCAAAACCAGCCCGTAGAATTCTCACTTCTCTTTAATCACTGATACTCAGCTTTTACAAATAATCTTGGAACAAGTCAGGTTAACGAAGGTTCTCAGGGCAACTGGTGGTTCTTTACAGGAAGAACTCGGTGGTACATGCTCTGGTTCTCTGCAAATGACTCTACGAACTTGACCAACAAACAGTCACAGAAACAAAAAAATTTAAAGCCATAAATCACTGCATTTACAGTAACAAAAAAGCCAAAAACAAACATGCATTTCTTCTTAAGGATTTCAACAGATGTTTAAACATTAAGGCAGTGACAATTCTAAAACATAACGAAATTCTAAGTTAAGGCTTTATGTTTGTTTTGAAATCCATATTCATAGGCAACTTACAGAAGACAACTCTGTCGTCTGTTAAGCTGAATTCATAAGCCAGGAAATAGGTTCATCCCTTCTCAACAATTTCTCCGTGTCTCCTGTCTGGAGTGTGACTTTGTAGTCTCTACCACCCTTTGCCTTCAGTGAATTAGCCTCTTCGTAGGTTTTCTTTTGAGTATTCACCCTTCAAGAGCACAAGCTTGAACAAGAGAAGAGAGAGCATCGTCTCTGTAAATGAACCTTGCCAATTGTGGTGAATCTGATTTTTCTGAAAGTTGGCCCCAAGAATTCAGCATCTCCTACATAAAATCCAAAAGCATAACTGGCCATACTCCCATTTTGAAACAGAAAAGGTCTTTTTCTTTGAAGAAGACTGGTGTCACTCTTCTAAAAAATAAATAGAGAAAAAAACAAACAAACCACAAAACTACTGTTATTTTCGAGGGATTTGTAATTGCTGGCCCTAAGGCACACACATGGGTATCCTTGCCAGTCCAGTGTCTCCCTGAAGGAGGTAATGAGAGTGGATGGGAGGGAGGGAGTCGCCTGAAGGAACTGCACATTGCACTTGCCCTGGCCAGCGCAGCAGAAGGCGGGCACTGAAAGCTTAAGGGGGAACGTCTGTTTCTCTTGCTGCTTTTAGACAAAATTCTGAGGCAGCCCGTGGGTGCACCTTGGGAAGCAGGTCTGGAGCATCGCTCTAGGTTACCTGGAAGGGGCAGGAAGGATGTTTGTGGGGCAGGTCCCACGGGTTGATGACTTAACTGTTACTTAGACTCGAAAGATCACCGTTTACTCGTGAGAGCTCACTGTTAACTCCCTCGCAGTCATTTTACAGCCACAGCTTCCTGTATGCTAGTCTGGTTTCTGTGACAGCATGTGTAGGGAGGGCACTGACCTCCATGAACACTGGTCCTGCCACTCCTGTCCATGGAGACACTCCGTGTGAATCGGGCTGTTACAGGATTTGGACGCCGTGCGAACATGCCTAAGCTGGGAGGTAGCACACGTGGCCATCACAGCTTTGTGGGGGTTCGTGACCCATTCTTCCACTTCCGTATCCTTACTTGTCCTTTCCTCTTGCTGCTGCTGCCACTAGCACTGGGGGTCAGGACATACTTCACAGTGATATTTCCTAACAACAGCGAGACACAGAACGCACAACACACAAGGGACGTTGTGATTCAGGGGACTGGGTGTGGCTGCCCAAGACCAGAAGCACACAGTGCTCTACAGTAAACGTTTTAAGTGGGAAAGTTCACACTAACTATGACAGGAAGTACAGTATATACCTAAGCCAGGTGTTAATTATGACCATCAAGATGTGTCACCCATCACATATGTACTGTGACCTCATATACCTGACAATCACGGTACACAAGAGACAGGTAACGAGTGTGTGGGACATCAATGCGTGCACTGTGCTACACCTGTCCTCTGAACAGGATTTCAGAACTCTGTTAAAACCTGTGGGACACAAGGGCGCTGACCTAGAGCTAGGTGGCCTCCGTGCTTGGCCACGCATAGAGAGTAGGATGACAGCAGCAGTGACTGGCTTGTAAACTCGTCACTAGTAATTCCAAGGACTCGGGGGTGTTGTCTCCGGCTCTCTCTGGCTGGTTTTCCTCAACTGTAAGAATAAAGGCCGTTAGCAAGCACATCATGTTGGACCATGGGCTCCCCATCCAAGTGGGGACAAGGTGCCACGGGTCGTTTGCTTGCTGGTTTGCTTGCCTTAGCTCAGCATCTCCTCAGGAAGCTGGGGCAAAAACCAGTGGAGCAGATCTGCTGGTGCTCCAAGGCCCTGTTTGCTACAGGCTGGCCAGGAGTTGCTCCACCACCATCCGACCTGGACACGTTTGGGCATAAGAGAATCTGCACCCTGCCAGAGCACAGGAGGACTCGACATCTCCACACCAAAGTCACTGCTCAACCTGTCCGGTCACAACACTGCTGTCCCTACGGGGCAGGTTTTCATATCCCAGTAGAACCTGTATCATCATTTGCTGAAATGACTCCACAGATTACAAGTGTTTGTTGATGATGGCCTGTCACATGCTGCCCTGCTGCTGAGGGCGGGGCAGGAGATTAAGTGAGGGTGGACTCCGAAGCTCATCTGCTGTAGAAACTTGGACTGACCTCTTTCTGTACTTGAAGGCCTTGCATCTTGAGGGCACAAGGTGCTGGCACCTGTCAACATTCTCAATTTGAGCAGTTGCTCGGAAGAGAAGTGGAGCTGACATGTTGTGACTACAGATTCACAGAGAAACCGCTCTCGAGATTTCCTGAATAAAAGACAGACGCAGCCTTGGTGAGCCAGCCATCAGGAAATGAAAGCTGGATCTTAAGGACGTAGACGGGCTGACCGAGGTCTTCAAAGCATCCGAGGATGACCAGTCAGGTGCAGCAGGGATGGGGCCAGCAGCCTGCCCGGCTCATTAAGCTTCTGCAAACCTACAGTGGTAACCA
>NW_006399822.1:5981259-5999568 GCF_000299155.1 Elephantulus edwardii
TTTATAATACACTCACATTTATACACAAACTCATGGTTACAAGTAAAAAAGGCAGAAATACCATAGAGAAACTAAGCCACTGCAGAACTGACCGCCTCCGACAGCGAGAACCACCGTCCTGTTCACGTGCTGCCCCGTGGGGGGACCCTGCTCTCAGAAGTTGGTGACAGTGTGCAGTTCCGCACACGTCTGGGTCTCCACGGAGCTGAGCTGGGCCTCCATGGTGTTCCAGGCCAAGTCCGCCAGCAGGAAGTCGTCCATCGCCGTCTGGGTTTCGTTGCTCGTGAAGAACAAGCTTCCCAGGGTCTCGAAGGCCGAGGTCATGGTCTGAGTTTCTGTGCTGTTGAGCTGCACTTTGCTCTCCAGGTCAGGCGAGCCCTTCAGAGTGGAGACGCCTTCGGTTTGGGTCTCTGTGTCGGAGGAATCGGTGCTCATGGAGAAGCTGGAGTGCTTCAGAATGCTCCCCAGAGGCAGGTGAGAGTTACTCTCCAAAAAAAAGTTCAAGTC
The DNA here is from genome assembly GCF_000299155.1 of Elephantulus edwardii. NCBI lineage: Eukaryota > Metazoa > Chordata > Mammalia > Macroscelidea > Macroscelididae > Elephantulus > Elephantulus edwardii. The sequence continues at coordinate 5,981,767 of NW_006399822.1, forward strand.
TGTCTGCGTTTGTGTATCAAACATTTCAAGGCCTAAGAAGTTTGAATTTTCCCTACAACCATAGGCCTGAGAGGAGGGATCTGCAAGTAAAAAGTCAGTTTGGGTCTCAATATCCAGTGACTCTAACACTGGCTCGGGGTTCATGCTGCTCAATTCACTCTCTTCCGTCTGCGTTTGGATGTTTGAGGCAGAAAAAAACTCTTCAATATCAAAATCGATTCCTGGATTCTGGGGCGGGCCAGGTGGGAGCTGCGTGTCGGGCCCAGGATTGGCATCAGACAGGAGGCTCCGGTTGTCCAGGGTCTGAGCAGGCAGGTTACTCGACAGGATGGTTTCCAGGTCACTAAGGAGATCCATGGTTTGGGTCTGATTATCAGTCATGTTCTGGGCACTGAAGTTCAGAACTGGTGCGGACTTGTCCATCTCGGGATGCAGGGTCTTTGGGTGGCTCTGAGGTAACAAACCATGAGTTACAGTGTCTGCTACTAAACTGTCACTCATCATGCTGTCTGTGGAAACACTGTATGATGGATGGACACTCTCAAAAAGGTCTCCGCACATGACAGCTTGGTCCATCTGGACGCGGGTGTCTGCAGAGGCTGCTAGTCCACTGGTCTGGGTCTCTCTGGAGATGCCGGCAGACTGGAAACAGGCATCAAGGAAGGCATCAGTCTGCGCAGCTATAGATGATGTGACCTTGGAACTGGGCAGCAGCGTCTGCGTGTGGACGCTAACGGGCAGGGACACTTGAGAACCGAATGTCAGATCTGTCTGGGAGCAAGACGACACGGAGGAATCGGGCGGGACCCACTGTGCAGAAGGCAGGAAGTTCTGGGAGGTGTAGGACAGGTCTGTCTGGACGTTGATGGAGGCAATGCTATTCTTTTGACATGTATTCCCGAGTTCTTGTAAAGGAGGAGACGAACTTTTGCCCAAGTTCACTTAAACACCTGTGCTGACTGGCTCAACAGCAACAGGACTGACGATTTTGGGAAAAGGCAGGCTCTCCTTCAGGGAGCACGCCTCAGAGTCGAGCCCGAGAACCAGGGTTCCTATGGACAGGGGAAGCAGGTGCACAGCTCCGGTGGCTGCCTGGTGGTCCACGCCCACCACCACCGGCTGGGCCGAGGGGTCTGCTGCAGGCACAAAGACGGGCACCGGAGAGAACTGCATCACGGGCAGTTTAACCAACGCTACCTTGGGCTTGGGTAGAAGCAACTTTTGGGGGTACCTTGGAGGCGCTGTCAGAGACTGTTTCCTGATGTTAGCACTGCAAGTGTCTTCAAAAGAGGCTACAAGCTTCATTTCAGAAGTTTCTAGCTCCTGAGCGTCTGGTCCAGGGGCCTGCTTACTGACCAGGGAGTCCAGGTTCTTGCTGGACAGCTTCTGGCTGTGCATGCTCTCCATTTTCCTTTTCTTACTTGGTGGATCCCTGAAAACAATGAGTCAAAAGGACAGTAAATATGCAAACAGAGGACAAGATGTGCAATTTCTTCTTTAACTCGAAGTATTGGAACTCGACTCAGATCTGTAAGCATAAGGCCGCCAACTCATTATATAATAGACCTTCCATCATTTCTACAATAAGAGGATATCACACCAAACAGAAATGTGACCTTTCAAATGGGGCACATTTTCATAATAAAACTTCCTCTTTAACAATTTGACATTAACAGAAAATGCTGGAGGCTAAGACTGTGTAAGGGAAATGACAAAAGATCCTTGAAAGGGGTTGGCATAAAGAATGAGGACGAGAGCCGTGTCAGCCCCAGGGCCCAGAGGTGTGTCCCCAGCTAGAACTTTTGTCATTCCAGACGCTTCTGGTGACCAGGCCATGTTCCTGTCCCCACCAGCCTGATGGCCCAGAAGTGGGTCCTCTGCTAAAACTGCTGCCCATGCGGCCCTCTCCCCACCAGCCCCATGGCTGTGTACATCCCAGCCCCCTCCAGCCCTGTGGCCATGTGCATCCCTGTCCCCATCAGCCCAATGATGTGCACTCCCCTGTCCCCAGCAGCCTGATGGCCCTGGACGCCCGTCTCCACCAGCTTGGTCGCTGTGTGTGCCCCTAACCCCGCCAGTCTGATGGCCATGTGTGCCCCTGTCCTCACTAGCCCAGTGGTCAACCTGAGGCATTGTGAGCCCCTGTCCCTGCCAGCATGGTGGCTGTGTGCGCCCCTGTCCCCGCCAGCCCTGTGGCCCGATGGCAGTGTGCGCCCCTGTCCCCGCCAGCCCGACGGCAGTGTGCGCCCTTGTCCCTGCCAGCCCTGTGGCCCGGTGGCTGGGCATGCCCTGTCCCACCTGTGCTCGGCGGGAATCTCGTGGCCGGTGCGGTAGATGTGGGACTGCAGCGCCGTCCTGCTGGCGTAGGGGCAGCCGCACGTGCACCGGAAGGTCTTGCCGCAGTCCTCCGCGTGCCTCTTCAAGTCCCACTCTGTGCCATAGGAGTTGCTGCACTTGCTGCACTTGTGCTTCTTCTCGGCGTGCATCTTCATAAAGTGCTAGGACCCAAAGGGAGGCAATGACCACCAGCAGGCACTCAGGCACCTCACGACCATCCACACACCATACCAGCAAGACCTTTCACTGGAAGTCCTGGCACTCCACAGCAAGAGAACTAAAGGCGGATGGCCTGGAGCACTTCATGGCGTCACTTCTTCTTGGCTCACGTAACAAGGGTTTAGGAAATAATCTCAGTGTCCAGCACGTAGGCAGGGCTACACTCCAGGGCCACGGCCAGGAAAGCAGCTCAGTGCCGCTTTTCCGAGGGCCCTCCAGGACAACCTCTTCCGGTATAGAATCATCCTGGACCCTCCTTTTCTTTTTTTCAATTTTATACTGATTTATTTACAAAGTTTGAATACATTGTTTTTCACAAAAGATCCCTCCCATTTCCTTCACCCTACCCCCACCCTGGAGCCTCCTTATCCACAGGGAGGCGTCCTCCTGCAGGGACACCCTGCCACCCAGTGGGGGACCCCCTCCAGTGTCTAGGCAGACACATTCACACAGAGACTCCAGCACACACATATGTACTTGTCAAACTGAATGATGTCCCCTCCTTTCAGGACGCCCTTCCGGACACTTCCCTCCGGATCACACCTCATGTCCATCCACTGTCACCCATCCAGACCTTCTCTCTCCATTCCCCAGGGGGGTTCTGGGCCTCTGCTGTCACACGCAAGCGTTCTGCTCAACTCTCCGACTGATACGTTTGGTTAAGTCCCAAGAACCCACACTCAGCTTATACCATCTGCATCTCATCCTCAGAGAAGGAGACTTAAGAAAAGTTCAATACCTGTTTTACAAGAGAAAACTGAGAAAAGGGTCTGTCAGGGCCCCGAGGGCATCCTTCAATTGGACAGCAGTAGAACTTCGGTAGAGTTTTCAGATCTTTTCTTACTGTTGGGTTCACTATGCCGTCCTGCAAAGGAAAAGTGTCTTTCAAGAATTATTTACAAAAACCCAAAGGACTCTGAACAGGGATCGAGATGACTGAGTAGGGCCCAGTGAGCTTGGGATGACAAAGATGTTCTCAAAGTGGATAGAGCCATGCACTGCACAGCTCTGCACAGTTAAAAAAAATCATCCTATTAGTCACCAAAGATGAGTGAATTTTATGGTTATGTAAACTGCGGCTCAATAAAGCTGTTAACGTTTTTAAATGCTGCTATTAAAAAACCTGACTTCTGCCCACTCTTTCAAAACTCTTCCTCTCAAAGCCCCTCTGTGTGAAGCCAGCTTTTGTGTAACTGGTACCATATTTATTTACCCAGGCCTGAGATTTTGTATTTACCTCAGGTCTTCCATTCTATCGTCTGACCTCCAAGTGTTCTAGTCTGAGTCCCTGGGAAAAGTTATCTGGATTAGGATCTTCTTGTTGTGTGCTGTTGAGGTGAAACCTACTTAGAGCTCACGCGAGAGGGTTTTGAGAGGCAGTCAATCGCACAGACGCTGACTGTCCGTATTTCTCCTGTAGCTGGTAGATTCAAACTGTGTGCCTTTGGGATTGGCAGTGCAGCTCCTTACCAGTAGGCCCCCTGGATTATGATCTAGGGCCATCCTAACAGGGAACATTATATAATGAGGCATTCTTTGATTATTATTGCCCCTTCAAACAGATGAAGCTACCTGACACAAGTGTTTGAATATAAAAACCATGATTTCGGAAATTTAATACTCATTATAAAAAGCTCACGTTGCTGTTGATCAGAATGGGCTCAGACATGATCCTCCACAGGCTTTGGAGGCTGTAAACCACATGGCAGGAGACTGCCACCCTATCTTTCTCCCTTGGAACTCCTAGTGGACTTGACCATTAGAGGCACTACGGACCTTTCTGTTAGCAGTGTAATGCCCTACAGAGTATGTCACCAGAGCTCCCTACAGAGGGAGGTACAATCCCTAGAAATCACTGTATAAAGTCAATTCTAATACAGCACTATGACCAGGCCAAGTGATGTCCTAAGTAAGTTAATTCATTTAATGCTCACAACTACCCTTTGTTATTAACTGTGATAGACTGATGTGTGATGGGTAAAGTATCAACTTGCTAGACTTTGTGTAGCTTGGTAGTTCTGAAATAGTTCTTTTTCAACATAAAAAACAAAGAAACAAACAAAAAAATTCCTCACAACTGTACAAATAAACATTTTGACAGATGCTTCCAGAGATTTAATTTTACTAAGTTCCAAAATCAACACCCATGGAGCATCAGTCAAAAATCAAATGATGACCTCGCGCCCTGGGTAAATCTGCTGCCAAGGGGCTCTCTGAAAACAAGGATGCGGCTTTAACAACAAAGGGTTTCTGCTGGCTCAAGTCATGGGGGGTTTCGGTTGCTTCAGATGCATGTGAAAGTTGAATAATGGTAAGGAAGACCAGAGACTCGAAGCCTTTGAGATATGGTTCTAGTGAAGAACACTGACTACCCCGTGGACCTCCAGAAAAGCAAACACTTCTGTCTAAGAAGACGTCCAGCCAGAATGCTCCTGAGAAGCAGGATGGTGAGGCTTGCATATTACAAACTCTGGGCATGTTACCAGGAGCCTCTACTCTCTGGAAAAATATATCCACCTTAGTAAAAGTGGAGGGTCATCTAAAAAGAGGATGTCCCTCAACGGGATGAGAGACAGTGACTGTAACAGTGCACATGTGCAGAAGAGAGACTTGTGAGGATGGTGCAGAATCTGGCCGAGTTTCATTCTGTTACACTCGGGATGGCTGTGCATCAGAGCTGATCCGATGGCAGCAAACAATAATGTGATCACCTACATGACAAAATCTCTGGGAGCCAGTCAGTCGACAGTGTCTCTCCTCCCTCTCTTCCTCTTCCTCTCCCACTCGCCCCCCCCCCCAACTTGGGTTTCTCAGCATCCGTCCTGCAGGGATGTGAGTCAGGAGAGGCCTCCAGTCTGCCCTCTGACCCACAGACTTGGGGCTTGTCAACCTCTAGAGTATCACATCTTGTCTCTCTCACATTCAATTGGCCCAAGACAACTAGTGATTTAATTTGACCTAGATGCTCTAATTGTCTTGCTGCCCCGGACAAGCCAGGACTCTCCAGCCTGTGACCACTGGCGACTGTCAGTATAAGAGTATCATTTTACCTGGCCCTGCCCAGCTGGCCCTGAAATGGGGGTGGTCAAGGACAGGGCACCTGAGGAAACAGGCCCAGTGCTCAGGCTGTGGATGCAGCTTCTATCCTTGAGTACACTACAGTGAGAAAAGCTCCCTTCCTTTGGAACATGCCACCCCCTTCTCAACCACCAGCGTATACCTAGGGAGGTGAGAAATTAATCACCACTTTGGCGAAGGCACCTCTTGTTACTGGCTGTCAATGGGAACATGCTGAATTCGGCTATCTGTACCCACTCACTCGGAGGGAAAAGCTGCTATTCTTACTTTATTTCCCAGTGGTGCAATTCTTCATGTGCTGATTTCAAATTCCACTATCTCTCTTTCTATGTCTTCAACACTGGGCCTTCTTCTGACCCTACACTCTCTACACATTCATCTGGATTATGGAAAGGATCCCTCACATAATTAATTTCTCTTTGTAAACCTTAAAATGTGGTGGGACATCTGACCTCTCTAGTTGACAAGGGGAGGGACAACCAGCATCACCTGCCTATGACGAGCCCTCGGAGGTGGAGGGCAGACATGTCTCTTCTCAATGCACCAGCTCAGACACCACCGTCCCACACTTGGCACTCTTTACTCTTTGTCTGGGTTTGATAATTCCCTGTAATAGCTACAGAGAACTCACAGACCATACTATCCTCACAGTCCTGGGGTTTATCAGAGCAGGAAGAGGCTACAGTTCAGGTTAGAAAGGACTCAGGATATAGGTGTTCCACACTACAGTCTCTTCTCAGCTGTGTCCCGGGCAGGCCTTCCCCTGGCCTCAGCTTCTCAGGCATCTTGGGACCTCAGGCTGGCCTCTTTCCTGCTCAGGTCAGAGCTCTCCAACAAGGCCAGTAGTGCCTGGGGACACTCCACTCTACCAGTAAGCCTTGGCCTGCAGGTAGGCACTCAGCTCTTCCACGCCTAATCCAGGGGCAGCAAGCCAAACTCTGGCGACAGGTCCCCAGAGGCATCCCACTCTGTGAGCAAGCCTGAGGGGCTCAGCGGTCAGCACTTCCAGGAGCAGTTCTGCTCTGGGGCTAGGAGGCACGCACACTATCTCCCGCTGGTCTCCTGCCATCTCCCATGATACAACTCTGTTTGATGGGTCTGGGAGATTCTTGGCAAAGGGATTCTATGCCCACATGACAGGCTCAATGGCCAGGTCTTCTACTTAATGGCAGGGGTTCCCCTTTTCTGCCTCTGGGATGGCAAAACTGACCAATGCCCTCATTAGGCTTCCTTCTATCTGATTTAGATGTTCTCACTACCACAAGGCTCCATTATTTGCATTATCCGCAAGCTGCCCCATCCTCATGATGGGCCACAAGGCATCCTGCAGACTGAAAAACCAAACAGACATGTCTCGGGAAGAGTGCAGCCAGAGTGCTCCATGCAGGCAAACAAGACGAAGCTCCATCTCTTACTTCAGACATGTTGCCGGGAGAGGCCTATTCCTTTGAGAGGGACAGCAAGCTTGGAAGAACCTCAACAAAAGAGACTGACACAGTGACTGCAGCAATGAGCCCGAGTATGGCCCACAACGACAGGACAGGGTTCAGATTGATTATTCACAGGGTTGTAATGAGTCATACACGACTCGACAGCACCTAACAGTAACAACCCAAAAGAAGAATTGCAAAAAAAAGAAAAAAAGGGGAGGGGGAAAGAAGTACTGCATTGGGCAAATCTTCTGTCAAGGATCTGACTAAGGTGTTAGAGAGCAATGATGTCAGTTTAACGACAAATACGTCTTGAAGAAAGTGCAGTGAGGTGCTCCTCGGAGGCAAGCATGGCAAAGTTTCGTCTCACATACTTTGGGCATTCTGATAAGAGGAGTCAGTCCTTGGAAAAGACATCATGCTTGGATAGATGGTCAGTAACAGGGAGGAAAACCCTCAGGGAGGTGGATCAACACAGTGACTGTAACAACAGGCTCAAGAATGTCAGCGAGCACAGGGCAGGGTTCAGATCCACTCTTCACAGGGCTGCCAGGAGTCACAGTGGGCTTGACGGCACCTGAGAACCACCCCCAGACACCTGACGCTTGGTGGATGTTGGAAGACCATGGCTCATAGAAATGTGATCCACTGTGCTTCACCCCTCCTCACATAAAAGTCATAAAAAAAGGCATTCCAAAAAATAATTTGTTCATTTCACATAATAATGTTTCTAAGAAAAAGGTGGTTAAAATACAATTCAAACTCCCTATTATGTCCCCAATCTACCATCATGATGGTGTCTTTTCCTCGCTCCCTTCAATACTGTCTTACTTCACCTAACAGCCTTCTCACCTCCAACTCCACCCACTCCAACGATTGTAGCAGACGATCCTGTTCTGTACAGACCCACACCGTCCCTGCTCTCGCAGCAGGAAGCACAATCAGCGTTGCCTTGAAAGCCACTTCACCACCCATCAGTGGCAAGAACTGGAGCAGGATGGTTAACCCCTCTGAACTAGTTAACTCATTTATAAAACTACAGCAGCATCTAACTCGCGGGGTTATCTTGAAACTTAGAAAACTAGCATATGTATTTTGATTTGTACAGAGCCTAGGTCAGACATCATCCACGAGAAACATTCCCTCCACCTCATGCTGCCCAGCGCCCAGATCTAAAAATGTGCCTTTCTGCGTTCTAAGATCTAGGCTCATTGCCATCAAGTTGGGAATGACTCATAGTGGCTTTCTGGAGGCTATAAATCGTCCAGGAGGAGCTGCTGGTGGGAGGGACGGTCAGAGGAGTGCAGCTGACTTGGGCTAGCAGTACACCTCCCTATGGCCACACTACCAGAGCTCTCCTAAGGAACTGAAAGCTGAAGGGAAAAACCCCACACCACCAAAAACCCATCAAACTCACTGCCATCAAGTGGGAACTGACTCATCGCTGTCCTTCCATTGGGATTGTGAGGCTGTAAACTGGCCATCCTTCTCCTGTGGAGCAAGTGGTAGTTTCAAACCCACAGATAGGATCAGCCTTTGGGTCAGCAATGCAACTCCTCAAAGCCTAGGCCACCAAACAAAACACTTCCTCCAGGTGTTGAAGTGGAACTGACTCACAGCTGAACCTCTAGCAGGGTTTTAGAAGCTGTATATCAGATGGAAGGAGACTGCCCATAGTTTGCCCTCAGTGCAGCTGGTATATCTGACCCGAATGCCTCTACACTGGCACAGAGCCCCACAATACTGACAAGCTACCTTACACACTGTTCTTTTCTTCTGTAGTTCCTACCACCTGACTACATTTCCTAGGGGCCAGAACTCCCTTTGGTGTTCCCACTGAACTAGGAGAACAAAGTACGTGCTCAATGCACACAGTGCAGAGCAGTGCAGCCTGGGAAGATCACTCAGGGACTTAGTATATATCTAAGCTGGCCCCACCCCAGGCTCTCTAATGCAGCTGGTCTGGGGTAGGGGTTAAGCCTATTTAAGAGTCCTTGGATGATACCTCTGGGTCCTACAATCTCTGCACCTCTGCCACATCAATGTGACCCTGAGCAAACAACACAGTCTCAGTTTCCTTATCTGTAAGCTGAGGATCAACTTTGGGGTTGTTGAGGGGACTTGGTTAATATATCTAAAAGGTGCAGAGCAATGCTTATCATGGGTTAAGCACTCCATGTCAGCTACTCATTATGGAGATTCTCATTTCCTGTTCCGCTGCCAACCAATTAAATGTCCCTAAAGTAATCTAACATCAAGAAATAAAAATCTTCACCACTGGGCCAACAGGCAACACCATGACAGACTGAAATTGTCAGCTATTTCACCTTGCTTAGATACACAGTCAACAAAGTTGGGACCACTGTCAAGAGAATGGGAAACACATTGTATTGGGAAAGTGTGTTGTCAGGGACCTCTCCAAAGTCCCGAAGAGCAATGAATACCAGCATATGCCTGATCCAAGCCATAGTCTTTCCAATTACCTGCTATATATCTGCAAGCTAGATAATGAATAAGGATGACAGGAGAGGAAGAATTGACATATGTGAGCTGTGGGTTGGAGAAGAGTGCTGAACACCCCATAGACTGTCAAAGGAACAATGAACTATGTCTTGGAGAAAAGTACAAAGTGTTCCTTGGAAGCAAAGATGGTGAAACTTTGTCTCACATACTCTGGACAAGTTGTTAGAGAGGCTATTCCTTGGAAAGGGACATCATGCTTCTAAAGGTGAAGGGTCAGTGAAGGAGAGGAAGACTCTCAATGAGGTGGACTGATACAGTGTCTGCAGAAATGGGCTCAAATGTGTTGACAATGGTAAGGACGGCGTATGACAGGACAGAGTTCAGATGTGTTGTTCACGGGGTTGCTATGAATCTATACTCAACCCAATGACACCTACCAACAATAAGAAGCTAATCTCAGGATTAGATGGTAGAGTAGTCAGAAGGTAGAGAGGTGCAATGTTAAGTCAAACGTGGCCCCTCCAGTGGCTCAAATCCAGTAGTGGCTCTACAAGAGAAAGATGGGCAACACCTTCCTGTGAGATTTACAGCCTCTGAAAACCTGCTGGAGGGCCAGCTCTGTGTCACTTCTAACTTGATGACAATGTGTTTCAGTTTTGAGTTTTTAAAGTTAATCCAAAACAGTACTGAATATTAAACAAGGTCTTTGAGGATGTCCCAGAGAAATGCAGCTTTGCTAAATGCAGGTATCAATCGACTTCACTGACACCTGCCGTTGCTCATTCTCACCAACTCAGACACCAATTCACCCAATGTTTCGTTTCTCAAGTCACTGTAACTTTCAATGAACTTAACATCTGTTCCACCCAAGGATTTAAAAAATAAAGAAAAACAAAGTGTGTGAAGGCTTGAAATGAGAGAATCCATGCAAGATTAAAATTCTTCATTCCCTTGGCCATTGTAAGGTTCCTCATGGTCAATCTGTTTCAGAGAAATGCGCCAGTTTTCTGTCAAATGCTTTGTAAGACCCTGCCATCCGGGGCCCACAAATCCAGCACTTTTCATGGCACTTCTACAATGCTACTTCTTGTCAGCCAGGTGCCACTCAAGCAGCCCCAACAAACAGCGACCCTCGGAACAACAGAAGGAACCTGGCCTATATTAGATAATCCAAACAATCTCTGCTGTGCGTGCCCCCCTTGTAGCTACTGCGCCAACCCACCTCATTGATGGTCTTCTTTGTCACACTCTCCTTTGCCAAGCACAATGCTCCTGTCTAAGGACTAGGCTCTCCTGATAACACGTCGAAAGTATGTGAGATGTCTCATCATTCCTGTTGCTAAGGAACATTCTAGCTGCATGTCTCACAGACAGATTTGTTTTTCCTTTGGGCTGTTCACAGTATATTCAATATTCTTCATCAACACCACAATTTCAAGGCACCAATTCTTCAGTCTTCCTTATTCAACTATCACATGTACATGAGGTGACTGAAAATGCCATGGCCTGGTCAGGCACACATTGTCCTCAAAGTGGCATCGTTGTTCTTCAGCAACATAAAGATATACCCAATGAAATACTATGCTTGATTTCTCACACTGCTACTTCCACAGGTGTGGACTGTGGATTAAAAGAAAAAGACATCTTGACCGTTTCAATCTTGTCTCCATTTATCATTACGTTTTTTATTGGTGGTTTTATGTTGAGGTATAATCCACAATGAAGACTATAATCTTTGAGCTTCATCAATAAGCGCTTCAAGTCTTTTTTTGTTTGGAGCAAAGCTGCACCCTCTGCATAACCAGATGCTGCTAATGAGTTTACTTCTGATGGGTCCTGAGGCTGCTTTCTCTTCAGAGTCCCCATCTCACGCCTGCAGCACCTGTCCTTTTGGAAAAGGCTCCTCCGTCTCCAGCCTCTTTCCTCAGCTGCATCATCTTCAGGCAGGTCCTCACGACGCTGCCTTTGGACTTCCTCATCAGCCTCAACTCATTCCTATGCCTCCAATCTCTCTTTTTCATTCACGCTCTGCAAGACTCCTCTTTCCAAAGTACAGCTCCAATGGCCTTATCACCTCCCGCAAACGTCTTCACTGGCACCCTAATACCCACGGCCCAAGTTCCCTAGCCGGACGGACATCCCGAGTTCCCTAGCATCCAAACCACGTCAGACAGCTTTCCCCCCATTAACTCTTAATACATAAGTAGTTCTGGAAACCAGATTTCCCATAGCCTTTTCAAGTAATACATGTGCATTTTCTGCTGTGCCAGGGCAGTGGTAGGAAGCCCTGGTGGCACAGGGGTGGAGGTATTCTGCGGCTAACCGTACAGCCCACGGGCTGCTCTGTGGGAGGAAGGTGTCGTCAGCCTCTGTAGACTACAGCCTTGGAAATCCTAGGAGCTTGTCCTACCAGGTCATACAGCACCACCAGCCAGCGCAGACAGGACAGGAGTGGCTTTCCGGGTGGGGCCCCTTCCAGGCTTTCAAACCTGAGGAATGACAGAAGTGGAAAGGTACGCTCACTCCCACCCTTCCTTCCCATGATCTGCTCCCTCACTTCCGGCATGGCTGACTGTAGTTGAGGCTGGGCTGGGCATCCCAGATTTCCTTACAGGACAAGGAACATGGACCTAACTCTTGGGCAGTTCATGAAACCCAACGGCAGCATGGATTCTACACCTACGGCTTGGGTCCCCATCTGCACCCACCATCCTTCATAGTCAGGTCAAGAAAGGACTATGTAGTTGTGAGGATGGGTGGGGAGCATTTCTTCTGAGAAGACATTAAAATAACCTAAGAACCATATAGCAAGTAACTGGGAAGGGGATAAATGCTCATAGTAGTGGAGAAAGCATAAGGGGGGAAAAAAGAAAGAATTGTGAATGCAAGTCGCTGTAACCAATACCATGAAAAGCCTCTTGCTGTTAAGATACTGTGCCAGGCAGATGCCTCAGAACAGCTTCAGGGTAGAATGCAGGAGCACGCACTTGGTGGAGGAGGAGATGCTGGTCAGCGCACAAACTGCTCTCAAAATAAAGGGAGCCCACGTCAGCCGGCTGCCTTGTCCAGGCCTCAGCTCCTTCCCTCCCTCCCTCCAGTCTGAGGGTGTATTAAGTGCAAGAATACTGCTGGGACTCCAGAGACATCTGTTCGGGAACTAGACTGAGGGCACAGATCTGCCACCCTGGGAGGTAGGGGTGTCTTGTCACTCAGGTGACTTCATTAAAGACACTCAATGCTTAAGGGTGCTGGGTGACAAGGCAAGGAAAGCACACCAAGAGGGGAAGGGAGCCTGTAAGAGAAAGAGCTGGTTCTGGGGAGTCACTGCCAACTCAAGGGGACACTCCACCAGAGTTTCTAGAATTCCTGGGAGAAAAGTCTGCCTCCGTGACCTCGGAAGGGGATCTGGAGAAGACTGTTTCTGCTGGCAGTCTCAGTTCAGTAGTGGACCGTGGATACTCTGGACTGTCTCTTCAGTTAAGAGGAACTGTGATGCAAGCCCGCATTTGTAGGTGTCTTGGCTGCACCCTCCCCCTTTAGACTTATCGACTATCTTTTACTCAATGGTATCTTCTGGTTTCCCAAACTTGACATGTTTTACTTTGTTGGAAATAAGCCAACTGTATCATTACCAAACCAACCTTGCAGATCAGGTGGTATCTGCATGCTAACACATGCTTAACAGAGTCTGGAAAGATCCAGGGCTCCAAGCAATCCCAGGGTTTTCTCTAGAACAACATAAATGGTGAAGAAATGCATGCTGATTAATGAGCCCATCACCCCCATAGAGGAACCCGGGGGAGACAGGCCTTTCCTTGATGCTCAGAAGTGTATTTCTTGATACAGCTGTTGATCACAGGGGACCACACTGAAGGCAGGTGATGGGTCCTGAATAGAACTCATCTGAACAGAGATCTATTCTGAAGGACAGCACTGTCAAAGCAGGGCAACAGCCACACCGCTACAAGGAAGACCAGTTACTGAGCCTATTAGTCAAGTAGCTGGGCTTGTAGAAATCCTACAAATACAACGCATCTATCTGAGTTAAAAAGGAACTACCTCATTAAAGTCTGCACAAGAGAGAAAACAGTACCCTGAAGATCATTCCCACATTACTACATGTGTATGCCTTGTGCCGAAAAACTCAATACTACTCTGAGGAAAATTATGAAGGGACTTCCTCAGCAAACACCCTTTATCTTCATGTGAGAAGCCTGGTGTTTCTCTGTTAAGGGAATGGTCAAAGCAGCCCACCCTTCCTGGACAACACACTTCTCTGTCCCCCTAAGGATCCCACAGCAAATTCTCTGCAAACAGAAGCCCCGTTCTAAGATAGCTCCCACGAAGACTGGCCTGACAGGTGCCCAGAACCTGGAGTACTCTGGACAATCTGCACTCACTCCTGAATCAACCTGAGCCCAAAAAGGCCACATCTCCACAAGACTGGTATCAGCAGCATACAAAGTCACACACAAGTGACCGAAGAAGTCTTCCCATTGTAGTGGCTGAGGAATTAGGATCTAATGGTTCTGGGAGAGGCTGTCCTCTATATTTTCCATAAGCTTTCCACAGATGTGCATCAAGGGTGAAAATCCTTGCCCCCATTCACACAATCAGAGAGGACTTGAGAGCTTTTTAAAAAGGTTCCACAGGAGAGATTTCCCTTAGGGCACATGCGAACTAGGCAAGCTTAGCGATGAAGCTTGCAGTTTCCTTCTAACAAGTTAGCCAACTTGAAGGCCTGCCAGTGGGTGGATAGGTACTGTGGGTGTGGTGTGAAGAACTCAGGTTTCAAAACCAGAGGCTCAGATTTAAATCCCAGTATCACTTCTCCGTCCTACGTTAGTTGCAGTATGGTGGCTTTTCTGTTGCTGTGATGCTGGAAGCTGTGACCTTGGTATTTCAAACACCAGTGGGGTCACTCATGGTAGATAGGGTTCAGTGGAGCTTCCAGTACAAGACACACTAGAAAGGAGGCCTTGGTGACCTAGTAGTTTGGTGAAAACCTCACCAGTGACAGTGAAATGCTGAACAAGGTGACTTTAACAATGTAGACGGAGTAAAGCTTTCAAGACTTTCATTTGCTGATGTGGAACCACTCAAAATAAGGTGTTAACGCCTGCAAAGATACATTCATTTAATAATCAGTTAATAAGTAAAATTTAAAAAGTATGAATTCTCCAAAACCTAGAAGCCATAAAGAATGGCAGAGAATGCATAAAGAGTGACATTCTAGGCTTCGGTGAGCTATGATCCAGGTACTGCCACCCTTGAACCCCTCTAACTGCAACACCTGGAGAAGCCATAGGGTTTCTTAAGCCAAAGAGAAGCAGTAGTGGACTTGCTGTTGTTTTCCAGAGAACAACACTCATCCTGCTCCAGGCCCTCAGACCTGCAGCCCTTTGGCCAAAAGGGGAAGACCAGTATTTAGATCCTTACTGAACATTGCCCGCCCTGGGACATTACACACTTATAATAGCCTAACATCTACCAAGAAAACAGTCACCTAATGTCAAGAAAGCAGTAGGCAGCCTCAAACATCATAAAAAAACAAAACAAAACAACCCTTTTTCTAGGCATGAGTAAGCTGAAAGAGGTGGGTTTTGGACATTTTGCACTGGATAGTCATATGAGCTACTATGCAGCAATGACAAGTTGAAGCGATATGGTGCTACCTTCACTGTCAAAAAGAACCTTTCAAAATCTATTCTAATGTGCAAAACTGTCAGTGATAGGATGATGCCCATATGACTACAAGGAAGACCAGTCAATACAACTATTACACAAATTTACATACCGAGCACTAATGCCCAAAATGGCAAAACTGAAAAGTTTTACTAATTTATGCAGTCTGCAATTGATAAAACTTGCAATCAAAACACACTGACAATTTCTGGTGAGTGGAATGTGAAGGTTAGAAACATGATGGAAGGCTCATCAGTTGGTGAATATGACCTTGGTGACAAACAGGAACAATACTAGAGACTGTGTGATACAATTTGCAAGAACAATCACATATTCATGCAGAAAACCTTTTTCAACAATATAGTAAGTGACAATGAATGTGGACCTCACAAAATAGAATTACCTAGAAATCAGTTGGCTCTATTTGTATAAAGAAATGGGGTTCAGTATCAACAGCTAGAACAAGGGCTTGGGCTGATGGTAGAATTCACCATCATGTAAGTTCAAGTCGAAGAAAATGGAAACAACTCTAGAAGGCATAAATACGGCCTTGAATAGCTCCCACCTGAATTTGCAATTTAAAAAGCAAATTTGACACATTCAATCTAACAGCTGAAGACCAAATGAGTTGTGTAATGAAATCATGGGCATCATACATGCAGAAAGGTCATTAAAAAGAGAGGAAAGAATGAAAAGACCAAAATAGATGACAGAAGAGACTTTTGTAACGTGCTCTTGAACACAGATCAGCTTAGTTCAGGGAAGAAATGATACAGTGAACCAGGTGAACAAAAGGTTTCTCTGGGTAACCTGAGAAAGCAAATGGCATTTAATGAAATGTGCAAAGATCTGGTGGTAGAAAACCAGAGGAGGAAAGGTGCATGTCATTTCGTAAGCTAAAATAACATCAACAGCAAAAATTCTGTTCCAACAGAATGTGGAAATTAGCCAGCAATATTATTACTTTCATGTGCAAGTAAAATATTGCTGAAGACGATTCAAAACCAGCTGGAGCAGTGGACTGACAGGGTACTATTAGAAATTCAAAACCAGATTCAGAAGAGGGTTTTGAATGAGGGATATCACTGCTGATGCCAGATGAATCCTGGCAGAAGAAGACCAGAAAGAATGTAACATTAGGATTGGAGAAAGACCATTAAATTACTTGCTATATGCAGATGCCACAACTTCACTTGGAGAAAATGAACACTCAAAGCACTTAGTGATGAAGATCAAAACGGCTACTCCCTTCAGTGTGGTTTACATTTCAACAGAAACAAAGATCCTCACAACTGGACCACTAGGTAACATGATAAATGGAGGAAAGGCTGAGGTTGTCAAATGAATTAATTTTTACTTGGATCCACAATCAACACTCATGGAATCAGCGGTGACGAGACCAACCTACCTATTGCCTTGTGCAAATCCGCTCCAAAAGACCTGGTTCAATTGCTTAAACAATCCCTAAAACTGGGTGAAGGCTAAAGTGAGCCTGATCCAAGCCACGGCATTTCCAAAGCAGGAGAAAAACTGGACAATGAATAAAGAAAACTGAGGAGGAACCGCTGCCTCTGAATTCTAGGGCTGGTGAAGAATATTGTATACACTACACTGATTGCCAAAAGAACAAACAAATCTGTCTTGGAGAAAACACAGACTGCTCTTAAGCAAGGATGGTGAGACTTCTTCTCA
Organism: Elephantulus edwardii; assembly: GCF_000299155.1. Lineage (NCBI taxonomy): Eukaryota > Metazoa > Chordata > Mammalia > Macroscelidea > Macroscelididae > Elephantulus > Elephantulus edwardii. Next base: position 5,998,671 of record NW_006399822.1, read on the forward strand.
GTCTGGGGCGTTTTATCAGAAAGGTTCAGGCCTTGGAAAAGGGCATCATGCATGTTAATGTGGATGGTCAGAGAAAAAGAGGAAGATGTTTCATGAAATGGATTGACCCACAGGGTCCAACGCAGCAGGACGGGGGCTGGAGCAGGGCTGGGGCGGGAGCAGGGCTGGGGGGGGCAGCAGGACTGGGCAGTGGTTCGTACTGTTGCACGGGTCTCGGGTTGAGTGGGAGCTGACATGCTGGCTCTGAATCGATTCTCATCCATCCCACGGGGATTACACGCATCTCACAAAGTTGCTGCACGAACTGGAGACAAAATGTGCATCACGCCAGGGCCGGTGCCCCGCGCTGAGCAAGAGGCTTGCCCGAGGCTGACACCAGAGCGGCATGACACGGTATTTCCCCGTGATGATGGGGTACCTGTGCCCTCCACGTCCCCTGGCTAGGCTGCGAGGTACCAGTTCAGCCCGTTCTACGGATCGGACAGCCGCGTCGAATGAATCTCAACCGGGAAGAGGCGGGGTGCCGAGAACTGCCGCCCAGGCTCCGTGGGGACGCCCCGCTCCTCCCCCCGTACCCCGCTGTCCCCCGGGGCTGGCCGCCTGCAGGTGCGCGCATCGGGCGCCCGGTCCAGGCCCGCGGACGCCGGGTCCAGGCCGCAGCACCCAGCAGCCTGCGCGACCCGGGCCAGGTGGGGCGGGGACACGCCGCCCCCGGGGCCCTGGCTCACCTGCAGCCGGTGGCTCTTGACCAGGTGCATGTTGAGCGCCGGGCTGTTGGGCAGGATCTTGCCGCAGCCGCGCACGGTGCACAGGATGTTGGTGCGCACCGCCCGGGACAGCTCGCTCACCGACGGCTGGATCAGCTCCCGGGCCGGCGGCGCCGGAGCCGCGGGCGGCG
>NW_006399822.1:6000713-6045997 GCF_000299155.1 Elephantulus edwardii
TTGGAATTTAGATGCACTCTCATTTAGTATCTTTTAATCGGGAAAACCACCCCGTGGGGGTATGTACTACTCCTTCCTCCATATTTGGTTCAGAAGCCGGTAAGAGATGAAGCGACTTGCCTTTAGGTCAGTTTATTACTGCATGTTTTGAGGGCTGCATTAAGTGTCTCTGGGAGGGTAGTGGCTTCTCACCGGCGATATGAGCTGAAGAAGACTGACCTCTTGTTCCTCATTCTGGCCAAGTACTGGGCAGGGATGGAATCAGCCATGGGAAGCTAAAAGGGCCTCCTTACAGATGTACAGAGGTCTTCAACTATTGGGCAGAAGGAGTGAGCCCAGCACTTAGGGAAGACGGCCCAACCACACCCATGATGAAGGTCTAACCTTATGAACGCAGCACCTCATTTTGAGGTAACTGAAGCTTCCAGTACATTCATGGGTGTTGTTAGTACCAAGTCTACAACTCACAGCTACTCTGCAGACAGCAAGGTAGCTTGGCCTGTCCTGCACCGTGCTCATGATGTATGAGACCATCGTTACAGTCACTGCGTCAGCCTATGTTGTTGAGGGTCTTAATCTTTCTGGCACTTCACCTTTCTCGAAGGACTGGTCCCTCCTGACAACACTCCCAAAGTATGTGACACGAAGCTTCACCATTCTTGCTTCCAAAGCATCCTGGTTACACTTCCTCCAAAACAGATTTGCTATTTCTGCTAAATTTGAAAACACAAAGAATACTCTTCATTTAAGATGGTGCCACACCACAGACTTTGTGTAAATAAAAGCAAATGACGCTTACTGATGGGTGGATCGGGGATCCGTTGTCACAGGGTGTAAATGACTATTCTGCAGGAATAGCAACAGGCTACATTCGTATACTGTTGAATCTGATTGTTGTTGTGTAGCATTGAGTTGAAATTGACCCATTAAGACATTATGCTTGGAAAAGCAGTGAGTCAGAGAGGGAGAGGAAGACGCAAGGAATGGACACTGTGGTTACAGCTGACTTAAGCGGAGATTGTGAGGATGGCACACGATCAGGCAGTTACAGTTTCAACCTGCTGTACATGGGCCCCTTTAAGTCAGAGTTAGCTTGATGGCGTGTAACAACCACCTCACATTGTGTATCTATTTGTCTACAATGACAAAGAGCCTTCCAAAGTAGATTAGGTGTCCTGCATAGGTCAGGCCTCAGAGAAAAAGAAATGTTGTCCTTCACGTCTATGGTCCAAGGTCATGTCAAGCACTCACGGCGAGACTTCAAAATGGTCTTCAGGCTCTGCTTTTGGACTGCTTATTTACACACAAGGGAGCTCTGGTGAGTGGTAAGGAATTGTGCTGCCAACCCAAAAGCGTGTGGTTCAAATTCACCAGCTGCTCTGCAGCAGCAGGACAGTCTGCCTCCTCTGAAAACCTGCGGGGTCGCTCCTGACTTAATTAACAATATTTACACATAGGCCCGGTGCCTGATTTGAGACCCTTATCCAATGGCCAACAACCTCTAGACAAGACCATTATGTCATAAAGTGCCACTTAGTCTTTTTCTTTCTGACTGTATTCAAAAGTACAGAATTGATCTTTGTGTCTTGAGTCCTTACTTCCAGAGGGTATGGACTCAGCCACTTTAATTATCGTTTCTCTTGAAACACATGCATGTAATTCTGTGTCAGAGCCATAGAGGGGATTATGGAACCCAGACTAGCTGGAGAGTGGGTGCTAACAAACAAAACTCATAGCCATCATGTTTGCCTGGCAGTGACCCTAGTGGACGGCACAGAACTGCCTCCTGGGGTTCCCCAGGGTGGAGACAGGTTCAAACCGACAACCTTTCAGTTAGCAGGTGTTTAAGTACTGCACCACCATGGCTCCTTGGAGGGTTGCTGTTATATACTGTCACACTGGAACTGACCCATAGCTGACCCTCCTGCAGGCTTTCAGAGGCAGTAAACTGCACAGGACAGAGCAGCTGATGGATTCAAGCAACATACCTTTGGGCTGGCAGCGCAACTCCTTACCACTCAGCCACCAGAGCTTCCTCCTTGAAAGGTAGGCAGGCTTTTTGAAAAAATTTGATTTTTATGATAAAAATGTTTATCTTTATCATGAAAAGGATACAAATCAAGACGAGCAGAGAAGACACATAGGATGATGTCTGTTGTGTGGTGTCCAGTCAGTTTCAATTCACAGTGACCTAGAGGACAGAGTAGAAGGGCCCCATCAGGCTGGCAGGAAAGTTTCCATGCGGAGCACTGGCACATTTCAATGGCCGGCGCGAACCAAGTGCTCTGTCTTGTGGATGCTTAGCAGTTTTCAGCTGGTCATCTCTTCTGTGCTTCAGAGCAAACTCCAAGCTGAATGTCTGATGGGTAGTAACTAGAAAGGCACTTGCATGTTTTTTTACATAGTTCTACCTCTTTCTTCATTTTGACCCCTTTTCTCTCTGTGGCCTCTCATTTGCCCAGTTCTCCTCTTTTAACTGTGGCATAATCTTAACCTGTTCCTAAATGCTCAAATCCCTTTGGGAAAGGAAACAGATTTGTTTGTTTCTGTTGCTGGGTGCCATGGAGTTCAGTATGACTCATAGCGACCCTATGAACTCTGAACTCTATCCTATCCCATGCCATCCTCACAATCTAGTTGAGGGTCTTTCCCAACTATAATGTCCCTTTCCAAGGAATAATCTCTCTTAGCAACATGCCCAAGGAATGTGAGACAAACTTCTCCAAGGAGCACTCTGGCTGCACCTTCTCCAAGACAGAGATCTGTTTGTTCTTTTGGCAGTCCTTGGGGTATTTAGCACTCTTCTCCATAACCACAGTTCAAAGGCATCAATTCTTCTTCTGTCATCCTTAGTCATTCATTGTCCAGTTCTCAGATGCACAGCAAATGACTGAAATGACTGTGGTCTGAAGCGAGCACTCCTTAGTCCTCAAACTAACATCATAGCTCCTCAGTAATTTGGAGAAGTCCTGAACTACAGACTCTCCTATCCAATACATCTGATCTCCAACTGTTGGTGGCTGTCAAGTGTACTGATTATGGATCCAGGTAAGAGGAAATTGTTTCTTTATTAGGGAATAGACTTAAAAAAAATGCAATTATTATAAAAATACATGTCACGAATTGTTGTTCACTGAAATATTCTCCTCAAAGCTGATTAATCAGTTTTTAAATATCTATATTCACAAGTCAGCATTATATTAGTTCAAATATCATATGGAGATACAATAAATTATAAAAAAGGATTATCAGAAAGAAACCATTCTTTTACACAGCTGGGTCATCTGAGATATTACCTCCGGCAGTGATAATGCAGTAGACCCAACTCTGCCTTTGGGATGCACCCATTTCCTGTTGCTCTAAGAAGTCCGAGTTATGCGTGGTTTCTTGGTGCTGTTTTCTATGATCCAAAGCCTAAACAAAAATCTTTGGAAATGTCTTGTAATCCCAAACAGTGTGTCATGCTTGCTTCGTTTTTGATCAGTCGTTCATCACAAGGTCAAGTTTGGAGCTATATGTACTTATGTATACACTCATGTCGCAAAAGCCCACATTTGCTCTATTTTTCAGGATAACTGAGAAAAATTAGGTGGATTGATCCCAACAGCTACGTGAACGTTTCTAAAATTTCAACACCAAGGACGAATTTCTAAAGCACAGTCCACAGAGAGAAGTGGTCCAGCCAGTGACAAATGGAAAGGAGTGTGGAACAGAAGACAGCCAAGGGGCTGCTGTGCTCACAGAGCCGCACAGATTTCATTTATCTCTAATCTTAAAATAATTCATTCCCTTCTTGGGGATGCAAGAGAGCAATGGAGACAGCGGTGCATCTGCAATACCTGAAACAAGAAAAGAGAAACAAGTGTCAAATAATCACAGCGGGCAGAAGGCTGAGGCCGTGAGAATGACCACGGCGAGAGGGTGGGCTTTGGATGCACTGTTAGATGCAGAAGGGGTCTCTGGCAGTGCAGTCTGTAGGCAGCTGCACTGCTAATTCGAAGGCTGTGCCTCTCTGGTGGCTCAGTGACTCCTTGGGAGAAAGACGAGCAATTTCCTTCCTTGCAACGTACAGCCTCCCCATAACTGGCTGGAGGGTCAGCCCTAAGTTGGTTCCGACTTGATGGCTGTGAGCCCCATGCAGAAGCAGAAGGTACAAAAGAGGGCACAGAACAAGGACATAGTGTAGACGTATGAAGTTAGAAAAGACAGGACAGAGGGCAGGTACAGGCAGCGTACAACTGCTGTCCCAGATAAACCCAATAATGCAATGCAACGAGACACCAGGATTTTTTTATTTCTCTAGTGCATGAAAAAGTTATGTTTATGCTAACTGCAGCCTATTAAATATTCAGCAGCATGAGTTAAGTTTGAAACACTGTAGGAATTACCAAATGTGGCACAGAGATGCCAAGTGAGCAATGCTGTCGGAACAAACAGAGCCACCAACAGAGCCTGCTCGACCTTCAACTTGTGAGAAAGTGCACCAGCTGGGAGGCCCCACAGGGCGAGATCTGCCTTGCGTGGTACTACCTGCGGCGTGGCCGCCACGCTGAGTCCTCACTCACCGGCTGGTGCTAAGGACTTGAGAGCTTCCAGCAGATGTGGGCTGGAGAACTTGATCAGGCACCGAAGGGGCTCTTTCCGCTCGGCCAGGATGCTCCGGTTTAAGTTACTCTGGAACCTTGTCTCCAGCTGTCAACAAATACATTTTTAGATGATCATTAAAAATGTCGGCTGTGATGTCAAATGGGATAATATGAGATTACACAGTTCATTAAACTTCTGTCTTCAAGAATTGCAGGGGTGAGCAGGGGTGAGGATCTCTAACTGCAGATTTTCAGGATGACCGGTACCTTAAATGAGATATCACCAAAGATGCCAAGCGTGCAAAGTACCCGACCCACTGGTCATGTGACTGACTGTTGCCTCTGCTCCTGGCTGTCCCTTCTTACAATGTGAACTTTTTATGGACAATGAGCATTCTCTTGTAATCTGTCACTCCTATGTCACAAGACCCTGTCTTTGGGACCATGGCCACTATTACTTTTTAATGTCTCGTTATAGAGGATAAGGGAATTCTGGAAGTCGAGTGGATAAGGAGTTGGGTTGTCAACCTAAAAGCAGGAAGCTCGAAACCAGTAACTCCTATGGGCAATCTCTTCTTACGTGAATTACATCCTCTGAAAACACACTGGAGGGTCCTCTATGAGTCAGTTACAACTTGTCATCAATAAGGGAGATGGATTATAGAGGATAGGAGCTATGGTCGCATAACGTCTGTCTGCCAACCTCTAAGTTCGTGGTTCCAAACCACCGGCTGCTCCTCTGAAAATGGACAGCTTTGGAAGCCTGATGTGCCGGTTTGTCCCTGACACAAAGGGTTTACTGTGAGTCAAAATCCGTCAATGGCAGTGCTGTTGGGTTTTTCCCTCCCTGAGAATGTCCATCAAATGCATGTGGAAGTAACGCCACAAACTACAGAACAGATAGAAAAATTTGGGAGTGTAATTCATTACAAGGTTGAAATAAATAAGTGAATCACAGAAATGGGAAACAGCCCCATCTAATGAATCCCCAGGTGGCCGTCTCTCAGCTAGAACAACCGTCAGTGCAGCTTTGTTGACAGAACAACCGTCAACATGCGTCCAGCCTTGCTTCTTGGACGAATCCCCCATTCCCTCCTACCCACGCCCAAACCCCAGACGGTATAGCATCCCATCTGTACAGATTTCAATAGCACTGGAAGAAAAGGATGCTTTTCCCAAAATGTAACTGCAATGTGACTATCACACCAAAAAAAAATGAGCAATTCCTTCCTATCGTCAAATAGCTCAGTGTTGTTGCTTCAGCGGGCTCTTATGAGTCTAAGATGCATATTTTCTTCCTTGAAATGATCCTTCTATTTAACAAATGAGTGGGCTGAAAGAGTTTGGGGAGGAAGGACGTGAATAATGCTTGCAACTATTGCAGATTGTTCAGGATGAAGAGAGAGAGAAAAAAGATCTAATGAGGTCAAATGCTGGTGAACTGAAGGGTCAATGAATGCTCACTGTGATCATCTGGCCAGTCTTTGAAAGGTTTAACACTTTTCAAAATAGAGAAGGTAGAGGAAATCAGGTAAGGACATTCGTGCACCCTGATTTGTGGACTAGAACCATGAATAAAGATGACAGAAGAGGAACTGATGCCTTTACACCGTGGTGGTGGAGGAGAGTACTGAATGGACCGCTGGAAGGCCAAACCAGACTGTCTGGAAGGAGGTGCAACCAGGAGGCTCCTTAGAGGCAAAGACGGGGGAATTGCGTCCCACTTACTTTGGTGCAGACCTTGGACAAAGACATCATCTGGGAGGGGCAGAGGATTAGAGAACGAGACCTTCAACAGGATGGACGGACACACAGTGACTGTCATAACGAGCCTGGGCAGGTCAGAGATAGCGAGGGTGGCACAGAATAAAGTTCACATCTGTTGTTCATAAGGTTGTAAGTCAGAGCTGACTAGCTGGTACCTAACAACAACAATAACGAGGAGTGCATAAAGGGATGTTTTGAGAGTCAAGTCTCATAAATTCAAGACCAGTGGTTCCTGAACACTGGTGTGCAGACTCACAAAGAGAAGGGTCTGTGAAGAAACATCACTAGGTTCTATGCTGTTTCTTCTGATGCGAGAGGACTAAGACGGCCAAGGCGATGCGTTGCTGACACAGGCCCAGTTGATACTGACACTGCTGGCCTGGGGAGCACCCTTTGAGAACCAGTGCCCTCCAGGGGCCCTAATGCCACCGTTGTTAGAGTGCTTGGCTGCTAACCAGGTCAGCACCAGATGGAAAAAGTGTGGCCACCTGTGTCACTAAACGACGGGAGCCTTGGAAACCCCGGGGGCCAGTTCAAATCGTCCTATAAGGGCCATTCTGAGTTGGAATCAGCAAGGAGCTTGAGTTTGGATCCTAGATTAGGTGCTGCTTAAAGGAACTGGGTTAAACCTGCCATTATGGAAAGCTCACTTGTAAGCTGTCAGTCAACTTCTCTTACTGACAATGCAGGAAACTGAACAGGCTTTGGATCAATCAGAGCAAACTGAGAGTAGATTTGGACTGTGGCTGGGAAGTACTGAGAGATTGAGCAGAAGGAATTTTAATAGTAGGGAAGAGACTAGGTTTTGAGTGTGGGCTTTGGAATCAGATTACACTGTCATGAGATGATTGTGGAATGACCCCAACAAGGTGGCAGATTTGCATGAAAGACCTGGACCTTCTGAAATGAGCTAAGGCTGAAGGGCTGTCCAGATAACTGCATGCTAGCAGGGCCTGCAATGGCTTCGCTACTCACTTGCTAGGTGTCCATGCTGTGTGCCAAGCTGTGCTCCAGGGGAGACGGGTGGTTGTTGATGTTCTCACTCATAGGAACCCAAGCACAACAGAACTGCCCCTGCCCAGGCCTGCCCTTGCTCACATGGCTGCTGTCCTTCAGCCTGCTGTTGCCGCCCCTGTGTTCCTCTAACTCACCAAGGGTCCACCTCCTACCAACCCTCTCCAAGGAGTCAGAAAGGAATCAAACCTAAAGAGGAAACTATTTCCCCCTCCTCAAAACTACACATCCCAGCCTGCTGGAATCACTGAGTGACTATGTGAGAGGTGATGAAAAGGCATTTCAAAAAGGCCAAATGTCTCCTTTGCCAATGAGGAACTTACAAGTCTATAAGAAAGAGGGTTATAAGGGAGCTCTGGTGGCCTAGTGGCAAGAAGCTATACTGCAATCCCAGAGGTGCGCGGTTTGAATCCACTAGATGCTCTGCTGGAGAAGGAGGGACAATCTCTTCCTGTACCAGTCAGATATGATTTCACGGTACACACAAAAAAATAATAATAAAATTAAAAAAAAGAAAGAGGTCTATTACATAATCTTGCACAAAATTAAAAGGTGAAATGGGAAAACAATGCAGCCCTTGGAAGTGCTTGCCTTAAAGATCCTGCTACCTCGCAATGAGGCGCTCACAGCCTCGTCCTACCTGGTACTGTGCGAACTCCAGCCTTGGCTGTGGGTAGTCTCCAAAGACCTGCTGCGTGACCCTCTGGATCCTCTCTTTTTCCACAGTGTGTTCATGAACGATTCTGACATCCTCTGCAGGGCGAAGATTTCACATGAGACAGCAGTTAGGAACAGGTTTCATCCTGGGAGCCTCTTCTTTTTCATACCTCACCTCTTCCCCCTGCTCGTGCAGCTGACCCGGGAAAGCCGGAACCTATGTGAGGGGAAAACCTGCCAGAGATGGAAAATGTGGACATTTTCCACTAAAACGAGCTTAGGAAGGTGAGAAGACCGCACCCTGGAGAAGGCAGGGAACCTGAGGGTTGGGGGCAATTAAGACAGCCCAGCCGAGGCCCGGCACGCAGAGGCTTGACAGGGTCATTAAAAGCCAGGCTGAGTGTGTCTTCTCTTGATTGTCATAATTTCTTATCAAAGAAAAGTTGGAAATGACATATTAATTTTAAGAAAAGATTAACATTGCTTATAATTCTACCAACCAGAGATAAACACTGCTTAACATTTTAGAATATTTCTGTTTTGACCTTTCTAGGGAGTTTTAATATATGTAATTTCTAAAATATAGTTTAATATATGTAGTTTTCAAAATACATATATATGCATTTTAAATTAATTTAACCATGTGGCATCCACTTCCGTAAATAGCTTGCCTCTAGAAACCCTATGAACCTGGAGAAAGGATGAAAGTCACGCAAGTGTCAAGGACTTTCGTTCATAGGGTCACTATGAATCTCCTATGACTCGATGGCACTTAACAACAACAAACTATAAATACTAAAAAATGTAATTTTTTACTACGCGATTGAATTCTATGCTATTGAATTAACTATTCATTGTCATGGAGTCTGAACTGACTCATAGCTGACCCTCCAGCAGGTTTTCAGAGGCTGCAAATTACATGGAAGGAGAGTGCCCACGGCTCTCCCTCCCTGATGCTGGTGGATTTGAACCACCGGAGAGGCGTGGCCTTTCGGTCGGCAGTGCAGATCCCTACAGACAAGGCCACAAGAGCTCTCTATTATGTGATAGCATACTAAAATGGCATATATAGTTTTAAAACTTTTCTTATATTTGTAAAGTATATATGTGTATTTATGGGTGCTGTTATGAAATGCATACAATTTTGTTTCCTATCCCCTTCAAGGAACATAAAATAAACAACAGTTCCCAGGCCATTGAAAAGATAAAACATTTTTAGTTTATTTGGAGTGTACCATTTCATTTTTCTCCATTTTTAATAAATTTAGATTATAAGATCAACCACGTTTCTGAAATCTTTCGACTCACTTTAGAGGCAATAGGGGAAACCTGAGAGCCTGGTGGGTAAGGAGCTGTGCTGTGCACCCAAAGGCAGGCGGTCTGACTCTAGCAGCTGCTCTGAGGAAAAACGAGGGGCAGCCTCCTCCCCTGTGGTGTACAGTCTCTGACAACTCGTCAGAGGGTCAGCTATTTTCAGTGTGTTCCGATTCAACCGGGATGAGGTGAATGAGTAACTGGACAAGGAGTCTTAGCGGCGCAGTGGTAATGAGAAGGTTGGCAGTTCGAGTTTACCTGCTGGCTCGAAGGGAGAATGATGAGGCAGCCTCCTCCTGTGAAGACCTACAGCCTCGGAAAGCCGGAGGAGGGCCGCTGCCATGGTGGGGAGTGACTTGGTGGCAGTGGGCCTGGTGTTCTGGGTTAACAGCTCTTCACCCCCCCACATGTGGGCTTCCCAGCAGGAGACCGACGCTGCCAATGAGCAGTGATGTCACAGCTCTGGCCACCTGAGCGGCTCCCCCGGCAGTAAGAGTCTCAGATGTAGACTCAGGTGGTCTTGCTGTCACTCTGGCCTCTGCCAATGACCAGCTGTCACTGAGCCTCTCTGTAACCTAGCTGCTACCTGACCAGCGGGCACTCACAGAAACAACACACAGAAACATCAGAGGAAGGTGCTTAACACAAAAGAAATGCTCAGCAGTGATGAAAAAACACGAGCTGATTTTTGTTTAGTTTACACGAGGCTGTTAGGGTAATTTCTGAAAGAGACCCATAATAGCTTAGCTACACTTCTTGCCTAACATTTTAATCTTCAGTGGTCTGAGAGCAAGGAAAGAGTTTCAAATGAGGGTGGACAAATAAATACACTGCGGGACAGACATCTGAAGAGGGAACAAAGCTCTTCAACATTTCGGTCTTATCTTAAACACACATACCATCTGTATCTTGCCACGGGCTTATTTCCTGGACAGGGGCAGGAGAATTGTGAGTTTCAAAGGCCTAGAAAACAAGCAGAATAAAGTCACAAATAGGTTCTTAAGCCTTTTTTGTGTGTTACTGTAAGGGAACATTTGCCACTTCAGCCTGTTTCCACGTGCGGCTGAGTGACACTGGTCGCGTCCACCTCGCCCATCATCCTTCACGAGCTTCTCTCTCTCTCGCACCCCCAATTCAGAGCCGAGCCCCCACTGGGCTTCCCAGGCCATATATCCCACAGGAGAAGACAGCCCATCGAGGAGACAGCCCCTCTTTCCCCCTTGGACCTTCTGGTGAATTGCCTGAAAGGTTCTACCTTTGGGTTTACAGTACAATTCCCTACGGATTTATGCCACCGAGGCTCCCTTAACACAGCCTGTTGTTATCAAGTAGGACACACAGTGACCTTACGAACAACAGATCTGTACCCTGTCCTGTCCTGTGCCAGCATCATCTCTGACATACCCGAGCCACTGCTGCAGTCACTGGGTCAGTCCATCTCACTGAGTCTCCCTCTCTTTTGCTGATCCTCCACCTTTCCAGGGAATAGCCCTTCTTAACAACATGCCCAAAGTATGTGAGCCAAAGCTTCGCCACCCTGGTCTCTAAGGAGCACTCTGTCTCTACTTTCTCCAAGACATTACCTGCTGTTGCCTTGGCAGTCAGCCCTCCACGTCAGGAGCCCTTCTTTACTCTCTCCTACTTCACTGGTTTGTTGTGGGGTGTTTTTAAAAAATTTTTTTTTTCCATTCTACTTTACTCTGGTAACTTAGGTCTGTATATACTATCCGCCCCAGATGGCTCATGCAAAGAGGGTCCTCCAGCAGAGGTCTCCTGACTTCCAGTCGTGGTCTCCTGACTCCACTCAGCACGTCTCTTAGGTCATTCAGGCCCTGGTACGTAACAGGCCCTCAGCTTTCTTTAAGGGTGGGGCAAGTATCCACACAGTTATCCACTGACTGGCTGCTGGATTCTAGGCCTCATCCGGCCTCTGGCTACTGTGGCTCAGGCCACCGTGAGCACTGGTGTACAAGTGTGCGTGTGCGTGTGTTCTTGCTTTATCTGTTCACGATTCACAGCTCTTATTCGATACCTTCATTCTGTTTCTTACTTCAGTCAACACATGAATTACTTCTTTCTTACTTCCTTTGAAACCTAGGGTTCCAGAATATCTGTCTGTATATTTCTTATCTCTGTGTTCCAGGGTCTTCGTGGTAGAGGGTCTTGGCCATCAGTTGCCTAGTCTACCATTTTTCTGGGAACATTTGGATTCTTGCTTTTAATTCTTCAGATTCGACACCTAGGAGTAGAACTGCTGGATCATATTCCACGTTTAACTCTTTGAAGAACCACAACGTTGCTGGCCACAGTGGCTGTTTTTCACTGTTTTACAATTCCACCAGTCATGGACAAGGGTTCAAATTTCTTCACATCTATGTCAACATTATAATAGGGAGTATGAAGTGATGTTGCACTCGTTTTGAGTTGTTTCACTAATGGTTAAGGATACTGACCAACTTCCCAGTCATTTGTTTTTCTCCCTTGATAGAATGTCTAGGGAATCCTTTGCCCATGTTTTGATTAAGTTCTGAATCTTTTTTTTTTGGTTAACAAATAATCCTTTATTGAAATATTTTCATCTGTAGTTCCTTAGCTAGCTGGGCATTCCACAGCACCACTGTTGATGTCTTCCTATGATGTCATGAGTGTGACAGCCATCAACATTGCAGCCCACAGACTGGGCAGTTCCCAGGATCTCTTTAATAGTTCCAGAGAGTTCTCTGGCTAAAGACCGGTGTCGCATCTGCCGGGCAATGCCAACAATCTCATCAAAAATGATATTTCCACTGTGCTTAATATTTTTCTGCTTCTTTCTGTCTCTGGGTGGTTCCTTTAGGGCTTTGATGATCAGGGCAGAGGCAGAAGGCACCACTTCAATCTGGGCCTGTCTGTTCTGAATGGTCAGTTTCACTGTAATCCTTAGTCCCTTCCAGTCACCCGTGGCCTTGGCAATGTCATCACCAACCTTTTTTGGAGACAGACCCAGGGGGCCGATCTTGGGGGCCAGAGCGGAAGTGGCACTGACTTCCCCACCGGTACACCTCAGGTACACGACTTTAATCTCGTTGGGGTCGACTTTGGGCAGCATGGCGGAGGCGGCTGGTGTCGGATGAACCCGGATGCGCGATGACCGAAGAAAGATGCACCGAGGCCTCTCCGAGCCGCAAGTTCTGAATCTTAAATCCTTATCATATACACGAGTCCCTGTCTTTGCCTCTTCTCAGTTTTTTCCCACTCCGTGAAAAGTTGACAAGTCCTAATGCTTTTTCACCCAATAATTCACGTATCTTCTTACAACAATAACTGATTCATAGAATTAACTGCATACATACAATAAGGGGTCGGATTAGTACATTGCCTTTCCCTTCACCCAACCTATCTATTATTTTCTACTGCGCACTCTCTCCCTTCCCATCCCTGGTAATCACCCAGGAATGATTTTATTTATGTGCAAACCTTTCCTTAGCTTTTTTATAATAGTGGTCCTTATTTCATAATTGTCCTTTTTAGACTGACACACTCAGCATAATTTGTTCTCAAGTCTTCCATGTTGTGCAGTGCTTCTTGAATTCTTGATCATTTTTTTCGTGATGCATAAAATCCCACTGTGTGTTTGTACCATTATTTCTTTTACCATTCATCTGCTGATGGACACTTGGGCTGCTATTACAAATAACTCTGCAATCAACATGGGTGTGCTTATATGAGTTTATGTCAATGTTCTTATCTCTTTGTGATATATGTACCTACTATTAGTGGTATTGCTGGATCAAACAGTATTTCTATTCTTAACTTTCTGGAGAATTCCCTCACTGCCTTTCATAGTACCTGCACTATTTTATTATTTTTTTTTAAATATTTTATTTCGTTATTTTTTGTGTGTACCGTCAAATCAGATCTGACTGGTACAGGAGGAGATTGTTCCTCCTTCTCCAGCAGAGCATCTGGTGGATATGAACCATGCACCTCTGGGACTGTAGTTGCAGCTTCTTTCCACTAGGCTACCAGAGCTCGCCAGTACCTGCACTATTTTAAAATTCCACAAGCAGTGTTAGATGAATTGATACAGTAGCATCCAACCACAACCACAAAGTAATATAAAACATAATTCTGGGGAGCTCTGGTGGCCTAGTGGCAAGAAGCTGCACTGCAATCCCAGAGGAACACGGTTCGAATCCACCAGATGCTCTGCCGGAGAAGGAGGCGCAATATCCTCCTGTACCAGTCAGATCTGATTTGATGGTACACGCACACAAAATTAAAAAAAACAAAAAAAACGAAACATAATTCTAAAAAGATAATGGTCAGGGTGGGCTGGGGAGGGGGCAAGGAGCTGGGATAAGAAAATGTGCAACAATGAATGAAAAAAGAAAAGGGGGAAAAAGGGTAATGGTGAGAAACTAAGCATTTTCCCTCTGATGTTAATTTGTTGAAGGCTTTCTCATCCCTGCAGGGAAATCTAAGTGACCTCCTCCTGTCAGAGGTGGCCTTTCCCACATGCTAAGTGGCTTCTTACTCACCTACGAGTAAACTTGACGGAGTGTCACCATTCACTCACCTGATTATACTGTTTAAAAACAATAGATACAAGGGAGTCCAGGTAGCGGCTCCTGAAGTCCTTTTTTATAATCTGATGGTGCTTGGTTGCAATCACCAGTGCCTTGAAATGAAAACGAGGGAGACTGTTAGCACGGCTGTGTCCACCAGGATTATATCCTTCAAGGTAAACACATAGGATCTACAACCAGTGAACAGTTTTCAGCAAAGAGGGTGAAAAGGCCAGAAGTATATAATCTCATGGTGTGTTACTCATCTTAAATCATCAAAAAAGTGGCTAATGGCCTGGTGATTAGGTGCTGCTGAGTCGCATATGATCCTGTGAACGATGGATTTGAACTCTGCCCTCTCCGGCTCCAGCCTATCTGCCACGGGCAAGCCCACTGTTACCGTCACTGTGTTAGTCTACTGCACTGAGGGCCTCCCTCTCTTTCACAAACCCTCTGCCTTTCAATGTTGTTTCCATCTTCCTCACTGCCAGCTGTTAGCTTTCTCTTGCAGACCAGGCGGTGGATTTGTACCACCAACTTTGCAGTTAGCTGCCAAACACTTTCTTGACTGCTCTACCAGGGCTTCCTGACAACAAGGAGAGAGTCTGTTAAGTTAAAGCAAACTACAGAATGACGTATAATAAAGTATCTTTCCGAACAGGAAAACCGTTCACGGTAGTTATTTGAGAAGGGACTTAGGGAAGGGATATGACATTCTGAAAGGCTTTCATTTTCAGAGACTTCCGTATTGGCTGAAATGTAAAACTTAAGTGCAGCTGAGGTGTTCCTTGGGGGCAAGGGTGGTGAATGTAGGCATGTTATCTGGAGGGACCAGACCCTGGAAGAGGACATCGTGCTTGGAAAAGTAAAGGGTCAATAAAGAGAGGAAGACCTCGATGGCAGGGGCTGACGGAGTGACCGCAAGGATGGGCTCAAGCACAGTGGAGATCGTAAGGGTGCAGGACTGGGCAGAGTTCTGGTCTGTCGTACGTGGAGTCGCAATCAATAGGAGTTAACTCAAAGGCCCCTGGCGAAAACAATGTGTGTTACTTCTAGATTACAAGGCAAAAGAGAACGGATCCAAATCAACCTCTCTGCCATGTTCCCTCATGCACAGTAACAACCTTTCTGTCCTTGGAATGACATGTGACTCTCCCTGTTAGATGCTTCTCAGACGACTAAAAACCTCTATCATACCCAGTGCTACCATCATAGTGGTTTCCCCATCATAGTGACCTGTTAGGCTAGAGCAGAACGGCCTCAGTTTCCAAGGCCACAAGCTTTACCAAAGCAGACCATCACATCCTTCTTCCCTGGAGACCTGGGGGATTCAGACAGCTGACCTTTCCATTCCCTGAGCACGTAACTACCAGAACTCTAAACCTATGTGGCGCTTTGCCAATGGGAATAAGGAAATGCAAGCCCTCGTAATCGTTTTCTCCATACCTGACCCAGAAGGGGTATACTGCTCTTCATCCTGGAGGAAGACACAAAGACGTACGGAGTCTGCGGATAATACACCACGTACGTGGCCTTATACTGGTTCGGCATCGTGCGCTGCGTTCCCCAGGCAATCCGAATCCACAGTGCTTTCTCCTCGGCTTCTCTGAAGCTGACCATCACCTTATGAAGAAAGAGTAAGGTTTCCTTGTTGAAGTCTCACTGCAGCACCAGATGTGGGTGTTTTCTCGAGGTGCGAGGTGAGAGTGACATCATGTCATCTTGCACCTGGACTGCGATCCGGCAGTGTTTTCGCCTACTGTCCATTATGATACTGGGAAAAACGTTTAATGAGGATTACTGCTGATCCTCTCCCAGTTTCCAAGGCTACAAATCACACAAAGGAGATCGTTCCTCTTACCTCAGCGTCACTGGCGGATTGGAACCAGTGCAGGTGCTGTTTGGGGTTAGGAGCACTCCCTGCACACCAAGCCACTAGAGCGCAGCAGGAGGGCAATGTTTTGGGAAAGTCTTTTGTGCTTTTGTAAAGACAGGGCGCTCTGGTGCCGTAAGCCAGAAGGATGTGTGCTGCTACCCCAGGTCATGCCTCTGTGGTGGTTCAAATCCACCAATGGCTCGTTGGTAGAAAGACAGGTAATCTCTTCCCAAGTGACTCGCAGCCATGGAAACCCAATGGAGGTTGGTTCTGACTCCACAAAAATGAATTGAGTTTGTGAGAGCACATACCTATGCTCTGCAAAGCCTTCTAGAAGAAAAAAAAACAAACCATAATCGGGGTTTGACATCAAAACTTTTCAATAATTCTTTGGGCCTGTCCTGAAAAACTGCTTCCACATCCATCACGTTATGAAGCTGGACAACCTTATGGATAGGATTCCTACGTCATGATGAAGCTTTTTTAGCATCTAGGACAGACCTAGTGGGCATTAGAAAATCTAGGAGTAAAATATCCATGGAGTAGTAAGCTTAAAAATATACCAATCCTAGTGCTTTTATGCATTTAGTGCAGAAGCTAAACACTCAAAATGCCAGAGATTTTTGTTGTTTTGTGAACCCAACACAATGATTTCAGGGCTCATATTGAAAATTAACCAGGTCATTTTTGATAGAGACAAGTGACTGAGGGTAGATCAGTGCTGACTTGCTTTAACCCACAGTAGACTGTTTTAAAAACAACTGCAATGAAAGACTGCAGAATTTGCAAAGACTTTGCCTAATTTAGGAGACCTGGTTGCATAGTACTTAGGGCTATTGGCTGCTACCAAAAAGTCAATAGTTTGAACTCACTGGTAGCTTAGCAGGTAAGGAGCTGTGCTGCCAACTTAAAGGCTGGTGGTTCAAATCCACCAGCTGCTGTGCCATTAAACAGCTGTATGACCCAACTCACTTCATCATGGGGCTGCAGTGAGTGATTGCAAAACACTTAGAGCAGGGGTCGCTTAACTCAGGGTGTGCAATCAGTACTACAGCAAAGGCAGACCAGGCCAACGGATGCTGAAAAGTGAGCTGGGGTTTTCAAACTCAATCGGACAGCAGAACCCTCAGAAAGCTGGATCACAGATGGCCGGGGCCTGCTGCCCCATTGTCTGATTCACTAGCTCAAGACGGTTGTGAGGGAGCCACCAGCCACACGTGGTCACTTCATTTAATGTCATTAAGCTTAAGAATTCAGTGCCTCTGCTACATCAGCCACATTTCCGGTGCCCCAAAAACACACGTGACTAGGAGCCAACACAGAACACGTCGACCACTGCAGAGAATTTCGAGGGCAGGGCTGGTCTTGAGAAGGAGGAATTAGAGAAGACAAGGAAGCTGTCATAATAGAAACAGTTCGTCTCTAAGGTGGCTAGAGGTAGTCCTTGGATTATGAATGAGTTTCATTCCTTAGTTCATCTTGAAGGAATATTTGTCTATTACGTCAGATCAGTCAGATGTGGTTCTTATCTAACAGCAGTCAGTCAAATGTTCTACTAGTGTATGTTGTTGCTGTGTGCTGTTGCGTCAGAACCAACTCATAGCTGACCCTCCAGTGGATTTTCAGAAGCTGTAAATCACACCGCATGAGGTTGCTCATCTTTCTCCCAAGAAGCAGACTGTGGATTTGAACTGTGTGCCTTTGGGTTGGCAATGCAACTCCTTTTCCCACCATGCCACCAGTGCCTCTACTTATATATACTTTTCTGTGCATAAAAAAAAACCCAAACAACACACCACACACAAAAAAAGACTTTCATATACTCAAATAACTTTAACAAAATAAAAAGTAATAGCTACATGGAAGTACAATAATAACACATCAGGAGGTACTGATCATTTTGTGATTAATAAGCATGGTTTTGTAGTTCAGATTTTTAGTTTAATAGGCTTCACAGAAGTTGGTTTGCAACTTCTAAGTTGGAGGTTCATAACCCGGAGACTACTGGTAGAGAATTTCTTATAAATTAACAAAAAGCAAACAAAGCCCATTGCCACTGAATCATCTGAGCCAGCAACAGCCCCATGGGACAGAGGCTGTAGGGTTCTCAAGACGGAAATCTTTACGGAGAAAACCTGCTGGCTTAGTGTGCGACGTGTAGGGCAGCCAGTGGCTCAAATCCACTGGTGGCTCCGCCGGAGAAAGGCCACTCCTCCTGTCAAGATTACAGCCTCAAAGCTGACAGGGGTTTGCTGGGAGTCGGAAGTGACTACTGGCAGAGAGTGTGGTTTGAGGAGGAATTTTTCTGAATGAAGACTTCTTACTACACGTTTGTCAGGGGATTCAAACCAGGTTTTCCAGTTAGCAGCCAAATGCTGAACTGCTGCTGAACCAGGGTTCTTGAAATTAAAACACAAACCAAGAGAGTAACAAATCTTAAGTGGAGGTGCCATAAAACGGAATTTAAATGTCCTGTTGTAGGTAGGGTCACTGTGACTCAGAACTGAGTCAACGGCGCTCACATCAACAAGAGCCAGGAGTGCGCCACGTGAACCCAGGAGGGAAGATGTGAAAGAGTAGAAGCTTTGAGGGTGATTTTTGCCTTTAAAAGTCACTTAAAAAGTGGTCACCAATTACTCTAGAGTAAAAATGAGAGGCTAAAGGCATAAGGAGAATGGCACTCTCCAACACATCGTAAAAAATGTAACCACGGTCCCTGGACCATTTGTGCGACCACTGTTAAATGGAAGTCTTAATTTCTTGTGTAAGCTTTCACCAAAATGCAATAAAATAGGAAATTAGACATAATTGGGCGGAGGGGAGAATCACCTGGGAAAAAAAACTGAATTGAATGGAAGTTCTGATGAGTTTTATCCTTACATTTTTTAAAGCTTTCCGAAGAATTTTTGTAAATGAACTTTTGAACTGTTCTATGTCAAAAAGGTCAACGTCTTCACCTGTCAGAGAGAAGATGAGAGAAAAATCAGGAGCTCTGCGTCTTTAATGAAGTCATCTGCAAAGAACACTGAAGCTAAACATTTTGGGTGACCTCAAAAAGCAGTAAAGATCCAACCACACAAATGCTACCAGTGCCTCTGACGTGGGGCCAATAGACATATTCCACGTTTTTTCCTAAATAACAATAATTATCTCATTTTAGGAAAAAACCCAAAAGAATTGTAAGGAGTACCTACTTCCTTTTTTCAACTGGGACTTGAGTGCAAATTTCCAGAGTGAATTGGTTTTTCTTTCAACCGTTCATACGCACTTTGTTTCAGAACATTTCAGAACATGCCTTGTCATTCTCATTTCCATGAATCCTTTCACCCCACCCCGTCCTGCTTTATGGCTTTATCCTTGGCTCCTCTCTATTTTGAAATTGCCGAAATGTGAAAGGTAAACATTGCGTTTAAAAGTAGAAGCTATTACCTGCTCCTTTACTCATCTTAAAAACATCCCACAGTTTCTGGTGCCGATGAACTTGATTATCTAAGAAGAAGGAGCAAGAGCTTGTTAGTTATTATTATAGGAAAGAACTTTGAAGAAGCAAGAGGGTCGCTACCACGATACCAACTGGAGCAGACAAGCACACTTCCTGGTACGCTGTGTGCTGTCCAGTCGATCCTGACACTCAGTGATCCTCCTGGACAGAGGAGAGCAGCCTCCTTATGGAGGTTCAGAGACTAGAAATATCATGCGAGCTGTGGGCCAGGCTTTTCTCCTGTGGAGCTGCTGACTGCGAGGGTTTGAAACACTGACCTTCTGAGCGCTTAACCACAGGTTATTCAGAATTTTAGTCAAACACAAACTTTATAGGGATTAAACTGACTTCAGACAATGGGAAACTGGGCAGAGAGTTCATGTGAACGGAAGGGGGCCAGCGCAGGAAGGGAGGGGAGGACGGCAGCACAGCTTCAAGAATGGAACCCAGGAGGTGGAACTGTATGGCGAGAAATAGTTGCACTGGACTATGTTCTGCTGTGTGTAGTCTCAGCAACAACAAAAGTAAAGCAAATGATAAGCTAATATTAACCTCAGAGCCAAGGACTCATACAGCCAACCTGGGTATTAGAGACGTGTTAGGGTTTGTTGGTTTTGGTTTTTCCCTCACAGATCACGCATCTAATTGTCACACGTTAGATGTGTGCGTTCCACTCATTTCACACCCAAGTCAGAAACCAAACCCACAACAGTCGAGTCAATTTTGACTTCTTGTGACCCTTCATGAGGTTTCCCAGGCTGTCTGTCTTTCTCCAGAGGAGCGGCTAGTGGGTCCGAACTGCTGACATCCCAAGGTATAACCCAGCAGGGACGCACATTTGGGCAGCATGACAAGCCAATTTTTCCCCCAGATCTCTGAAAATTCCTCCGACTCGAGCACATTGCCTTGAAGAGTGTGGGCTTCTGATAAACCCTGAAATCAACAGACACCTGCTTTCCAGCTGAACGTGAACGTGACCAAGCTTCCCGTCAAGGCAATGAGTGCCTTTGCCCTAACGAATGCACCAAGTCCCTTCCAACCACCACCCTCCTGCTCTGCTCTCCTTTCTGGCAAAGTATCTGCAGTTACTGTCCTCACTGTACTGTCTCTTGTCACCCCACTCTATACTGCGAATGTCCGCCTTGCCACTAAGACCACCTTTCCAGGGGCCCCAAGGATCTTGACATCATCATTCATCTATCCCCTAATTCTAGGGCCTAACCGATTTCACACAAAATGTCCCCGCTGAGGGTGTAGGCATTTCAGTTTAAGTAAAAAAGATCACAACTTACAAATGATGTCTAAAAGGGCCACGTCATCGAGACTTACACCACTCTCCTGAAAAAAAAAAAAAAAAAGAATAAATTATTTAGGGAATGCGGTGACAGATTTGATTGCATCCTACCTGAAGCACATTTTGTTGCTGTTAAGTGCCGTCGAGTCGAGGACAATTCATAGCAATCCTATGAACAACAGATCTGTGTTTTATCCTGCACCATCCTTATCATCCTCAACACATTGGAGACTACTGCCACAGACATAGTGCCAATCCATCTCGTTGAAGGTCACCCTCTCCTTTGCTGACCCTCCACTTCCCCAAGCATGATGTCCCTTTTCAATAATAGCCTCTTGTAACAGCATGTCCAAAATACACGAGATGAGGCTTCACCATCCTTGCCTCCAAGGAACAGTCTGGTTGCCCTTTCTCAAAGACGTATTTCTTTGTTCTTTTGGCAGGTCCACGGGATAGTCAGTTGTTGAGAGAGAGAGAGAGAGAAAGGAATAGTCTCTGAGCACAACAATTTACAGCCTCAGGACTGTGATCAGGACTATGATTCAGAACCAACTCTATGGCAGTCAACTGTTCATATAAATCTTAATTTATTTTCCAATTATCTGTTGATGGACATTTTGGGTTGTTGGATAGATATTGTTGGGGTATTACACAATATTGCTATACATATTTGTGTGGACTTATGTTTCCTAGGCATGGAAAGGCTGAATTGTATAGTAGGTATTTTTTTACCTTTTAAATAAAGTGTCAACTTGATTTTCCAAGTGCTTGGACTGTTATAGTCCCCCTGGTTTTTATTAATGTATTTTATTTCCTTCTTGATATTTAAGGGTTCTCTGTAAGTTAAAGGTCAGGTGATGCTGTTGTTTGCTGTCAAGTGCATTCCGACTAACAGCCGCCCCACGGGGCCGATGAGAATTGCCCCAGAGGGTTTCAAAGGCTGTAGATCCTTCCTTCCCTTGGGGAGATCGTAGCCCTCATCAGTTCAGTCTCTCTCTTTCATTGCCAGGGAGTTGGAGCTGACTCACAGCCGACGCACCAGTGTTTCTGTCTGGAAATCGCCCAGGAGGAGAATGTCCATCTTCATCCTGAAGAGCTGATGATGAATTCGTACCGCCAAGAGGTGCAGAGGTGCGGCCTTTGGGTTGGCAGCACCACTTCGCACAGAACTACTAGAGTTCCTCATGGTTTAGTAATCTTATATCCCCTCTGGACAAAGGGACGGGGAAAAGGATAAAGAACAAAGGGGAAGCATGCGGTTCAGGGTTCGTTGCTTTGAACACGTACCTCACAGAGCTGGACCACGTCCTGAGCAAGAAGTTCCTTTCTTTGCCGTAAGGTGATGGTCTGCAGTTGACTTTCAGACAAAAAGCCCCATGTCCTGAGGATTGTCATAATTTCTGAAATTGGGATTTTCAAGAGGAGCCTCTTGATAAACTCGGCAAGCAGCTCATCCATCTCTTGGGCACTTGAACAAGACAAAAGCAGCACAATAAATCATCAATCAAATGCTACAAAGCTTAACTGGGGATCCCAGCCAGGATTTTGACATGTAAGTCAGGTTCAAACAGGTTTATCTTTCTTTTAGTCAAATTGTAAACAGGGTTTCAACATGAGACATTAATTATTTTCTCCTTAAACTGTTTAGGTCCATGCGTTTCTATCTTGACTAGAGAATTTTGGTCATTTGATGGTAATAACAGATAAATCATTCATTCCTGCTGCAAATTACAGAGTAACCCATGGGTCCCAGACATACTCCTAGG
Source organism: Elephantulus edwardii (assembly GCF_000299155.1). Classification (NCBI taxonomy): domain Eukaryota; kingdom Metazoa; phylum Chordata; class Mammalia; order Macroscelidea; family Macroscelididae; genus Elephantulus; species Elephantulus edwardii. Next base: position 6,023,016 of record NW_006399822.1, read on the forward strand.
CACTGAGGACAGATATGTGCCCATGAAAAAACACAACCTTTTTTTTTCCTTTTAATAATTTTAATGAACATTTACAGAGAATCTGAATTTCCATTCATTCATTGCTGCACTTCTCTCCCCACCCAGCAATCCCCCCGTGTCCCCCAGTTCACTCCTCTCTTTCAAAAGTAAAAGAAAAGGGGAGCTCTGGTGGCCTAGTGTCAAGAATCTGCACTGCAATCCCAGAGGCACACAGTTCGAATCCACCAGATGCTCTGCCGGGGAAGGAGGGACAATCTCCTCCTGTACCAGTCAGATCTGATTTGACGGTACACACAAATAATAAAATAAAAAATAAAAAAAAAATTTAAAAAGTAAAAGAAAGACTCCCTCCCTGGTACACAATGCCCCCACATCCCTCCCACCGCCCCAAGTACATTCCATTATGCAACCTTAATTGTGAACTCTTGTGATAACCATGATACCCTATCATACACCGCTTTTAAATTATTCAGTCCCTCATCTGTTTCAGTGTAGTACACACAATTTATCCAGTTTTTCTCAGTCTTACCCCCACCCTGATATCAGTCCCATTTTACAGCAGTGGCACCATGCAATATTTGTCCTTTTGTGACTGAAATATTTCACTCAGCATAATGTCCTCCAGGCTCACCCATTTTGAATAATATTGAATGAGTTCCTTAAAACACAACCTTTTACAACGTGGAATGTCCTACTGGGGCAAATGGTAAAATAAGTTCAAAGTGATAAGTACTGTGGAAATAAATGGATTGGGAATGAGGTGGGAGTGGGAAGTGGACAGAATGGGTCTCCTGAAAATGGGGATGTTTGAGCCAATCCTTAGAGAGCCAAGTAGTTCTCTGGTGGAGGCACTTTCTAGATGAGAGAGCAGCAAACACAAAAGCCCTGAGGTGAGTGGTGCCTGGGTGTACGTGAGGACCAACAAGGTGGAAGTCTCCAGTGAGGCCAGAGCAGAGAGCAGGGGAGGACAGAAATGAAGATGAAGCCAGAGATGGAAGAAGGCCCTATGGCAACAGGGTGTCTTTTACTGACAAAAATGCCCTGCAGGAATGCCTCACTGATATTTTTCACAGGACAAACCTGGCTGCTGTGCTGATAAGAAGTCCAGGGATGGAAAGGGCGGAAAAGGGTAGGCCAGTGAGAAAGACGGTTCAATGATGCAGGTAAGGCATGATGGGAGACTGAGATGGAAGGTGGTCTGTTAAGAGTGATCCAACCAGATCAACAGATTTCCTGATGGACTGGATGGGAGGTGAGAGAGAAAGCCAGGACTCAAAGGCGATATTAAAGATCTGACCAGGCAACTCAAAAGATGGCACTGCTCAGTCTGCTTGGCTCCACAGTCAACACTCTCAGCACCAGTGGCCAGGAGATTAAAAGACATATTGCCATCGGAAAGTCTGTTGTTAAGGAACTCTCCAAAGTACTGAAGAGCATTGGTGTCTATCTGGAGACTAAGGTGTGTCTGATACAGGCCATGGTCTTTGCAATCACTTGTTATGCATCAGAGAGTTGGACAATGACTAGGGAGGATAGAAGGAAAATTGATGCCTTTGAGCTGTGGTGCTGGAGAAGAGTATTGAGGATACCATGGACTGCTAGGAAAACAAACAGATTTGTCCTGGAAAGGGTTAAACCGGGTGGCTCCTTGGAGGCAAGGATTCTGAGGCTCCGTCTAACATACTTTGGACATGTTGTAAGGAGAGACAGGTCCTTGGAGAGGGACATCATGCTTGGGAGGGTGGAGGGACAGTGCAGGAGGGGAAGACCCTCTATTAGGTGGATTGATTCAGTGACTGGGGTAATCGGGATGGGAGTGTCAGAGGCAATGCGATTGGCACAGGATAGAGCAGGGTTTAGGGCTGTCGTACATAGGATTGCTATGAGTCGCAAGTGACTTGACGGCACATAACAACAACATACCTGAGATGAGAAAGACCCTGGGCGAGGCAGAGTAAGATGCCAAGTGATGACGCTGGATAAACATCTGGACTTATGAGTCCAGAAGGCACACAAGCAGCTGGAAGTAAAAGACACTTGTAGCTTCTTTAACGATTCACCAATTAATGTACAACCATTACCTGCCCTTTCTCTGGAAGATGCCCGAAGGTGGCATTCTTCGACTGTCCACCAGGTCTTGTGTCTCAGATCTGGTGCTGTTCTCTCAGCAGCAGGCGAGTGCTGTCATCTCCCAAGGCATGACCAGGCGCTGTGTCAAAGACAAGGCACAGAGAGGTGCCTGAGCCCCTTTGTTACGTTTCCTCAGGGCAGAAGTTGTGGGCCACAAGTGACAGCTGACAACTTCTGAATTGTACGTTCTGCTCTGTGTGTTCTCAATAATAATAACCAAGTAAGTAAAACGGGGTGTGTGTGGGGGGGGAATGGCAAAGGCAAACGTTTGCGATATGGTAGAAACAGCCACAGCAGGATGCTCCTGTGTTGTATCCTTGGCCTCCCAGAGGTCTTGGCGGAAGCAGATGTGATTGATGGCCCGACTTTTTTCAGGCTGTTGTCTTAAACACAGACCAAGACCTAAGTGTCCCTGCCTGTGAGAGAGGATGTTAGGAGAAGTTAAGTGTGTCCTGCATGTCTCCCTGTCTCATTCTAAGCAAAGATTCCATAGAAAAAAAATCTGATCCAAAGGAGAAATACAGAAGTCCATATTCTCATGGAATCAGATTGTCTAGAACCACAGAGATGGAATGCATCCCCAAAACTGTTGCCCTGAGATTACCTTTAAATCTGTCTCCTTTTGAAACACAGAACATCTCAAGCAGAGAAACATGATTACTGGACAAGCCTTAAGCAGGACATACAATTCAGAAGTTTCTAATAGACAATTTAATGACAGTGATTACACTGCTCAAGTTGTACAGCCATTCTCATTTCTGTTTCTGAGTTGTTCTTCTCCCTTTAGATGGACTCACTGTTCAGTAATGGTAGCCGGGTACCATCCGGTTCTTCTGGTCATGTAGGGGAGGGAACTGTTCACAGAGGGAATGAACTACATATTCACACCCTCGTCCTATTCCTGACGCTCCTTTCTCTGCTGCTCCAGGTCAAGAGAGATCAACTGTTGTGCTACTGACCTTAAGCTTTGTATTTTGGGTTTTAAACCCATTTCCCCCAAACTACTTATACTATGTAAACTCCCATTTTCCCTCCAAAGTTATGGGTAGTTAATGGTATTTTTAAAAGATTAAAAATTATAGTGATAAAGGGAACTACGAAGAATTATTTAGAAAGATAAAAATAGGTGAGCTCTGGTGGCCTAGTGGCAGGAAACTGCACTGCAATCCTAGAGGTGCACGGTTCAAATCCACCAGATGCTCTGCTGAAGAAGGAGGAACAATCGCCTCCTGTACCAGTCAGATCCAATTTGACGGTACACATAAAAAGAATAAATAAAGAAATAAAAAAAAAGAAAGATAAAAATAACTGAAAACAGGATGAGGGAAATGAAAATCAGGGCTTGGGTTTTTCGGTCAAAGCCCAGGACCATGTCGTCTTTAGGAATGTGTGCTGCTAACCCGAAGGCCAGGCCTCTTGGTGGACAGGTTTCAGCGGAGCTTCCGGACTGAGAGAGGTTAAGAAGCAAGACTGGCCATCCATCTATTCTACCATTAACAGAGGACAGCCATTAGATACAATGGTGGAAGGTGAGTCTGGTTTGGAAGGCACTCAAGAGTGGGGAGAAACAGCTCCAAACATCCACAAATAATTGGAATATGGAATATACTAGATATGAATTCAGGAAAATGGGAAGCTGTCAGTAATAAAATAGAATGCATGAAGATCCACATACTAGGCATTAGGGAAGTAAGATGGGATTGGCCACCTGGAATCAGACAAGTCTCCTTTCGCAAGAATGACAAGTTGGGAAGAATGAAGTTACATTCGCAGTGAAAAGGAACATTTCAAAGTCTGCCCTGAAGTGCAATGCTATCAGTGCTGCGATACCATCCACATCCATACTAGAAATATCTATTAATATGACTATTTTTCAAATAGAGGCACTAGTCAACTAGTAAGTGCAGTCAGCCTAGTATTTACTCCCGCAGCACTTGTGGATGGAGACATCAGGTTCTCTGCCTAAGCAGGCTGCCTCCGGGAATGACAAGAGTCCAGAATAAGAGCCGCACAGTCAAGTGGTCCGTGGTGGGGGATGACAGGACTGTAAAACAATGAAATAAGGGTTTTTTTCAAAAGGAAAAAAATGAACTCGGAAGCGCAAGGAGGAAAATGTGCAACAATGACTAAATAGAAATCCAAGTTCTTTATAAACTCTCATTAAAATATCAGTAATAATAAAAGAACTAAAAAAAAAAAAATCAAGGAAGAGGTTCAACTCTTTTTGGAAGCATCAAACCAACCCTTTTTCTAAACCAACAGCAGAGGGAAGGGGGAGGTGGAGCTTGAAAAAGCAGATTCCAGGACCCCATCAAGTTAAATCAGGGGGTATGAAGTGCCGACTTAAGTCTTGAGAATGACTATTTTTAGAGAACACTTGGGATGCTGCTTAACTCTGAGTAGTCTCGCAATGCCATTCTAAAGAAGTCTGGTAGAAGGACAGTGCACACGATCTCACGGCTTAACAACTGCAAAAGCTTGAGTCCCAGTTGACTGTATTTCCATGTCCTAGCTTAGCGCGGCCCTTTCTGTTTGTCTATCTGTGTTGTGTTGTACATAGGGTTTTCAGAGGCCTGCCATTTCAGAAGTGGATGGCCAATCCTTCTTCCTAGACTTGGACAGGGACAACATGCTGGGCAGAGTGGAGGGACAGCACAGGAGGGGAAGACCCTCTATGTGGTAGATTGATTCAGTGACGGGTAATCGGGATGGGTGTGTCAGAGGCAATGAGATTGGCACAGGATAGAGCAGGGTTTAGGGCTGTTTACATAGGGTCGCTATGAGTCGCAAATGACTCGACGGCACATAACAACAACAACAACAACAACAACAGCTTAGCACGGGGCTTGCCAGGGTCCTGGGCTTCCCGCCACCCTTGCAAACTCCAGCCAGTCCACCTACACTTAGAGAGTAACGTCCTGATTAAAACAACAACAAAAAATTCTTTTCAACAAGAATACAAGCCATGGTCTTTGCTATGATATGATAGCAATCACTTGCTCTGTATCAGAGAGATAGATGGACAATGACTAGGGAGGATGGAAGAGCTGTGGTGCTGGAGAAGTGTTGAATATACCATGGACTGCTAGGAGAACAAACAGGTTCATCCTGGAGAGGGTGAAACCACGCTGCTCCTTGGAGACAAGGATTCTGAAGCTTCGTCTGTCATACTCTGGACATGTTGCAAGGAGGGACCAGTGCTTGGGGAGGTACATCATGCTTGAGAGGGTGGAGGGACAGCGCAGGAGAGGAAGATCCTAGATCAGGTGAACTGATTCAGTGACTGGGGTAATGGCGATAGGTATGTCAGAGACAATAAGATTGGCTGGGGACAGAGATGGGTTTAGGTACATAGGGTCGCCATGAGTCAGTTGAAAGTGACTTAAGGGCACATAACAAAAACAACAACAAATGTAAAATCGTGGGGGGAAGAGTATGAAGAACGAAGCAAGAAGTAGCAAGAACAAAAAGGTCTGAAACCAAATAGAAGTCCATCGCAAAACAGAACCCCCAACTTTGGGCAAATCATTAGGCAGGCAGGCCGTCACATGCCACCTCGGGGCGCTTCCGCCTTGGCACGTGTGCCACGCCCCGGTCACTCCCCGGAGGACGTGACATTCCCGGCGAGGGACCGGCCCCGTGCCCGCCTCGCACCGGCCACACTCCCCCAGCTTCCCTCCGGGGCTCAGAACATGCAGCAGACGATAAAAAGTGACCCCGGAGACCTGCGATCTGGCTTCCTCGGGACTCTCAGCTCCCTCTGGGGTCTGATCACCCGATGCCAGGACCCCCTTACCGGCGCTCGGCTCCAGCCATCGCTCACCTCAGCAGCTGTCGCCGCCGGCAGCGCCTTCAAAACCTCCAATTGTAGTTCCCGCTGCTTTCAGGCCCCGCCTACCGCTCAATCAAACTTTGGACTGTACCATCCTTACGGGGGAACTCATGGAGCATGAGTGAGAAGAGCGCGACCGGCCGAACACATGTGTCATTATTCTTAGTGCAGAGTTTTGTTAGATAACAGGAGTTTAATCATAAGGTCTGTTTTTTCTAGTTAAATAGTTATTTTTGGCGCCGAGGTGCCTCAGTGGATTCGTCGCGTCTCCCCCCGCAGATCCTGAAAGTGGGCCAGCCCAGCGAGGTGACGCATGCGCGCTCCGAGCCGGTGCCGGCGCCGGGGGCGGGGCGAGCGGAGGCTGGCGGCGGCGGGCGTCAGGTCAGTGGCCGGTGGTTAAGGGGCGGTTCACGCTGCCGGCCGCTTTGTGGGCGTCCGAAGTCCTTCCCCGCGCGGGGGCCGCTCCGGTGAGTCTGGCAGTTCCTGGTCGTTCTGAGGGGCAGTCTCTTCCAAGACGCCGAGCTGGCCGCGAGTGTCCGAATCCAGCGCCCTTGTCCTTTTGGGTTCGCGGTGTCGCTTCCTCGCGGGCGGCGGCCGGAAGCGTAGTGCCCCGGAGCGACCTCGGAGCCGGCCCGCCCTTCTCTGTCCACCAGCTGTGTGACCTTGGACGGGGCCCCCTGTGAGCCTCGGGGTCCTGGTCTGCAAAGTGGGTCCATCCCGTCTCCGAGGAGTGGGAAGGACCGCCCTTAACTTTACGTCTGCAGAAAAGCAGAATCTCGGTATTATTTAGGAAATTCGCGTGTCGGGGACCGGTTAGAGCTCCGTCCTGGGTGCCAGGACCCCCGCACTTAGCAGGGACCCCGCGTGTCAACAGCTATTGTTGGCCTTGACCCTGTTGGTAATTCCTTGGTGTTTCCTGAAGAGTCTCCCGGGAATACACGTCTTGGACACCATCGCTGGTGAAGGAATTCTGTGTTAACACCATTTGTGAGTTTTCCAGTTCACTTCGTGGCAGCTTTTTATTTATGTCTTTTCCTTTTTTTTTAAAAAAAAATAATTTTAGTGAACGTTTATAGAGATTTAGGGTTTCCATTCATTCATTGTTGCACTTTTTTCTCAGCCTCCGCCCTCCCCCCAATTTACTCTTTTTGAAAAGTAAAACTCGGTGAGCTCTGGTGGCTTAGTGGCAAGAAGCTGCACTGCAATCCCAGAGATAGGCGGTTCGAATCCACCAGATGCTCTGCTGGAGAAGGAGGGTCAATCTCCTCCTGTACCTGTCAGATCCAATTTGACGGTACACACACACACACACAAAATAAAAAAAAAAAAATTAAAAAAAAAAAAGAAAAGTAAAACTCTTTCATTGTTACGCAATCCCTCCCCCCAAGTCCACTGCACTGTGCAGCCTCCGTTCTGGACTCCTGTCATGACAGTAATACCCAATCATATATCCCTATTAAGCAGTTCTCTCCCTCATCTGTTTCACTGCAGGATACATCGTTCATCCTCTCCTTCTCTGTCTTCCCTCAATCCTGGTGTCAATCCCATGACTTTTTATTTTTTAAGTGAAGGTTTACAAATCATGAGTGTAACAGAGCACGTCATTCAGACAGTTTGCTTTCTATTCATTGCTATTAACTAACTGCGATGTCTATCTTTATCAATTCCTGGTGACTCCGTGGACTCTGCCAAAAGATCAAACAAGTCTGTCTTGGAGAAGGTGCAGCCTGATTGCTCCTTGGAAGCAAAGATGGTGGTGGCATTTTGGTCTCAGCTGCTTTCGGCATGATGTTGTAGAGGGACGTGGTGATTCAAAAGGTGGAGAAGGAGAGGAAGGCCTTCGAGGAAATGTGATGACACTGTGACTGTCACAGTGGGCTCGAAAATATAAAAAATGATCAAGATGACACAGGGTTCAGATTCCTTGTTCATAGGCTTGCTGTGAAACGTCATCTACTCGAGGACACCTAACAACAACAATAATAACAACAATAACATGAGTTAGCCTCTGCTCTCTGGCAGGGAGAAGGTTGTACATTTGTAAGGATGTGTTCCATCCTCAATTCTTTGAGGTCTGTTGACGGAGTGCATTACATAGTAAGTGCTGATAAATGATAATTCAGGAAGCAAATACAGTGTGCAGATTGTCCTTCAAGACTTCTATTTGGTGGAAGTTTCATGTCTCTTAAGGCACCTCAGTGGCAAAATGGTTCATTGCTGGGCTTCTGATAAAAAAAGGTTAGTGGCATCGTGGAACTGTTTGAAATGAACAAGAAAAAAGTCTATCGTAGGATGAAACAAGGACATCTAAGCATGATAGCCTTCTCCAGGGACTGGTCCTTCTTGATAACAGGTCCAAAGACTGTGAGACACAGAGCATCCTTTCTTCTTTCTGTCCAAGAGCACTGAATCTGCTTTAATGAAAGTTGACTGAGGGATATATAGGGGCATTCTCTATCTCGGAAAAAGTTCATTGTCACAGAGTGGAAATACTCTGCTGGACCACAAAAAGGGATTCATTCTTATATTGTTGGGTCTGCAATTAAAGGCTACAAAATTAGAAATTGAAAGACTATCAGGAGAGTTATTAATTTTCTGCAATCAGTAGGTCCATACATATAAGTAGGATTACATGATTGGTCACATGCCATTCAGTTTATTATAAGATGCCCTTCTTGGTAAATTTACTTTCTCAAGCAAGTCAGTTTCTGGGCATCCATTCTAAAGTTTTGGATAATTGGTGCATTAGGTCACAAGCTATTGTGTCTTGCATCTTTTGACCATCAGCTCTTCTGAAGAAAGATGGGCAGCCTCCTCCTGTGTGATTTACAGCCTCTGAAAACCCACAGGAGGGTCATCACTCAACGACAATGAATGAATGAGGAGTCTGGTTAGAATGAGGTGCCTCTTGAGAAGGTATAGAGGTGAGGCAGTGTTTGAAAAGTGAACTGATTTATTAATTCCCTCCATACCACAGGAGGGTTTGCAGACTGGGCAGTTAGTGTGTGGAAGAGGGTTCTTAGCAATCACCAGAGCCCCAAGGCTTTATTTTACCAAGTTTGTAAGGTGCACATGTACTTGTATGTGCACACACATAGTTTAGAAATTAGTTGGCTGGTCAACTAAGCACGTTACCAATAAAGAAGTTCTGAGTTATTTTCAAATGGTAGAAGCAGCGTGTCATTAAAGTAGGCATTTGATACTCTGCTGTTCTCTGGTTATTTTTTTGTGGCTGCAGCCAGCATCAAGCTGTAGTTTTACCTTGGTGACCTGTAATTGCCATCCACAATATGTGCACAGTTAGATGACTTCTCATTGTAAACAAATGTGTATCAGGCAAGAACAGGTCTCATAAATCAACCTAACATTAAAAGGAAACCAGAACCCCAAAAGTCAGGCTTGTCCTTTGGATCTCAGATCCCAGTTGCTCAAAATCCTTGACTCAAGAGACAAAGCTGTAGCATCTGAGAAGGCAGAACAATAAGACAAGTACCAGACGGAGCTGTGGGCTCCCTGGTTCACAGGGCAAGAGCTCTGTGAGCGCCTTTGAGCAGGATGCTTGCTGGTGTAGTGGATGTCTTTGGGCCTTTAGTAAAGGTTAGCATGCTAACTTGTGGAACCAGAGGACATCACCTTTGAGCTCAGGCTTGCTATTAGAGTGGAATGCTTTTGAGGCACTTAACATAGCTGAAAGAATTTTGTAACACATGCATGAACAGCGTTTAAACCCAAGGCTGAGAAGATCTGGACCAGAAAGAGGTCTGTCTGCTTTGGGCACAACTAAAGGGAGGTTTCTCTTGAGTGAAGAACCATGTCCTGAGTTGTTCCTGAACCTGAATTGTAAGTTTCCTAGTAATCACCATGACTTTGAGTATGGTCACTGAGTTCTGTGTGGACACAACAATTCATTACCAAACCCAGTAGAGAAGAAGAGAATGCTGTGAGCAGTATGATTGGTGTCTGAGTTGGTGGAAGAATTTGTCACTAGGGCACATCTGGCCTCGAGCTGTTGATGCTGTTGAGGATATTCCTTCTGCCTTAAGTTAGTGGAGGTTGGCTGATGTCACCTCAACAGTGTTTTTATATGTATATAAGCAGAAGAGCTCTGGTGGCCTAGTGGGTAAAGAGTTGAACTGCACCCCCAAAGTCAGGTGGTTTAAACTCACCAACTGCTGGTTGGTAGAAAGATGGACACTTGCTTCTGCACTGTGACTACTTACAGCCTCTTAAAACTGGCTGTAGGGTCACAAAATAAGATTCACAGTTAGGAAACTTTGGAGAAATACTCATTTATCAAATACTACTTCTTTTTGAAATTTTAAACCTTTTTTAAAAAAACATAGCTATATATAACATTGATATCAGTTTACAAAGGCCTTCTAGGACATATTATTTGGATAGTGAACAAATGATTGTGTCCTTGGTTTGTGGTTTTTTTTAACTTATTTTGAAATAATAGAAACTGCAACTGCACTATAAATTTCTCTCTAGTTCATCAAGCTCTTGTAAAAGTAAAATAGAATCATTGCTGTTGGCTCTACGAAACAGAGTAGAATTGATGTATAGGATTTCCAAAGTGTAAATCTTCACAGAAACAGATGGTCATATGCTTTTTCCTTGGAGTGACTGGTGGGTTTGAATCACTTGTTTTGGTTAGAGCTGAGGGCTTAACCTATGTACCACCAGAAATTGGTGGTGGTGGGGGGGTAATCTGAAGAAAAACTAAGTGGCGTTCAAGTGTAGAGTCTCTGGATCCGGATCTGCTGGAATATGTTTTTAGTATTCTTAGCACCACCCCCCCTTTTTTTTCCACTAGAGTTAATAGTTTGCCTACTCTTGATTTATTCATTTTCTAAAAATTATGCCACCTGGTGGTTGAAATCTGCTGATTGTCCTGGCATATTCAGGAGAATTGACCAGAGAGTTTTGGTTGACTGTGGAGAAGGGATTAAAAAAACAACTGTAATTTTATATCTTTACTGAGAGTACTGTCTACATCTGCCCTGCCAACCTACCTACAGGTGAAACTTTAAAAATTCCTTTTCCCGTTAGGCAGATGTGAAGGCATCAGGTTATTTTTTTTAAAATTATTATTAAATTTTATTAGTTTTAATGAACATTTACAGAGATTTCGGGTTTTCATTCATTCATTGTTGCACTGTTTTCTCTACCCTCCTCCCCAGTTCGTTCTTCTTTCCCCCCCATGTCTGTTTTAATTGTCCAATTGCCACACTGCTTGTCAAAGCCAGTTCTGATTAATCTCCTTTGTTAGTGTGTCCCTTGCCATTCCCTATCACTCCTCCCTGAGAGAGACTTCACCCTGATTCATAAGGAAAAGGGGATGGCGTATTCTCTTAGCTACTTCCTGCTGAAAAGGGACGCTGTGGGTTTCAGGGTGAATGTCTTCTCTCACTACTCTAAAGGGCCCCCTTGGCAGTAGGAAACACATAGACTATTATGGAGATTGATTTTGGAATTTAGATGCACTGTTATCAATTGTGCTTAGCTGTACATGTTCATATCCTTGAAGATGTATCATGGAAGTGTTGCAGCCTAGAAGATACAAATTTAACTAACAAGTTAAAAGTGCATGAGTCAAAAATTGAAAAGCAATAATATTCTGAGTAGAGGTTCTAATAGTGGCACAAATCAAGTTACAGAGGTAACTTTGCCATTGCCATCCTTACTCTAACTTAATTCTTTTTTTTAAAATTTAAATTTATTATTAATTTCAGTGAAAATTTACAGAGGCTTTGGATTTCCATTCATTCATTGTTGTAGATTTGTCCCCTCCCAAGGCTCCCCCCCACCAGACATTACCCTCTTGGAGAAGTAAAAGAAAAGATTCTTTCATTGGCATCAGGTTATTTTTTGTACAGGTTTGGTATTGAAATCTGCGTTTGTACTTCAGAAAGTGGAAAGGGAATAACAAAGGGAGGTGGTGTAATTGTGATTAAGTTTACCATTTAATGTTTTTTAAATGCCATTGTGAGTGTGAAACTGAAGTTTTATGTTTAACTAAATAATAGTGGTTTGAATAGCATGTCTCTCTCACTCCATGAGGTCCTTATGACAAACAAGTGCTCACTTCACAAACAGGTGCTTCTCCAGCACTGCTGATGTTCATAATTACCTCAACAGTGTCTTTCTGAGACTTTTTTCTGTATTCTTAGTGGTAGTAGCATGTGTTTATCCTTAAGAGTGTGAATTTTAAGTTTAGACATAGCTTGAAATCATTTAATGTAGGTTAAGGAAGAGACTTAAACATGTAGTTTAAGAATATCCTCTGTGACATCTCTAATTGATGTACCCAGGTTCTTGAGGCCCTCTGTGACCGATCAGTGTACACCAGCGGTGGTCTGTTTCAATGCTGGACAGCTCCATGATAGCCTCCAGTCAGTGGTCTTATCTTTCCATATGGAGTTACTCTTATGTGATATTGTGTTGAATATATAAATAGAAGTGGAGGAAAGATGACATCAGCCTCTGTAACTTCTTTCCTTTGATGCTTTGGGATGGTACTAGAAACCAAATGAAAGTAGATTTGGTTCAGTCTTTCCTATCATGTCACAGAACATTGAAGATTTTTAAATAATATTTTACATGTATCACTGTCACCGTTTATTATTTCAGATATTCTCACTTAAGTTATTTTAAACCCCATGGCAACTACGAGATTTAGGTCAGACAGAACTATTCTCTCTGAAGTAAAAGATTTGTCCTCAGATTCAGTAACCAAAATGATATAATTTATGACTATTTGAGTCTACAACTGTTAACTTTAAGCCCACATCCCTTCTCCCTTCAATTTTGTTGCTTGTTATACTTTAACCAGGGTATTTCTTCTTCACTTCCCTTCAGCTGTAGGCATCTCTAAACTGGTAAATAATCCTAGTTTCTCATCAGTAGCTCCTTGTAAAACTGTGTGTCCACTCTGAGCATTTTTCTGGGGAATATCCAGATTGTCAATATTCTCAATGAGGCTGACAGGTGATGAGTAATGTGAGTCTTTTATTTTCTTCAATGGACTATAATTTTAATATTATATGGTGATAACACATTGCCTCCTTTGGAATCCCTCATTGTACTTGAGTTGAAACTAACTCATAACTTTCCCTCCACCAGGGAGATTGTTCATATTTCTACTGTGGAGCTGTGTGTGGGTGGATTTGAACAGCCGGAGAGTATTATCCTTTAGTTTAGCAACACACCTCCCTGTGTATTACCTGACCTCCCTAGAGTCTTTGGAATCTAGTCCTTAGAGTTCATACCTGCTAAACTTGTAGCTACGGGAGCTCTGGTGGCTTAGCAATAAGGAATTGAGCTGTGAATGCAAAGGTACATGGTTTGAGTCTACCAGCTGCTCTGTAGGAGAAGGATGGGCAAATCTCCCATGCAGTTTTCTGACCCAGGGTCAGCTGTGGGTTGGGTTCAACTCAACAGTCATTACACAATATCAGCAAAAAACTTGTAGCCAACTAGAGTCTCCTCGAGTTTATTTCATTCACTAACTACAGTTAAGGCAGCTCTTTCCTGTCCTGGACATGGAAAGCTCTGTCCTGGTGAGAGATCATGTTCAGTGATAGTGTGACGTAGACCTTAGTCTTGCTACACAGAATGTGACTAGTGCACATTCAGGGAGATGATTTCTAACAGTGCAGCCTATTGTGAGACGGAAGCTACTACCTGGGACATTCTTTATAGACCTGTGCCCAGCATATGCTGAATGTGCAACAGATTACTTGTGAAATGAGGTAGATATCACTTCTATAACTTAAAAAAAGACTATGAAATACATATTCCATTAGCCTTCATTTCATAAAAAAATTTTGAGTTACTGAGATAATGTTGTTATTGTTTACCATCAAGTCAGAACTGACCCATAGCTGACCCTCCAGCAGGTTTTTAAGAATCAGTTAATCACATAGGAAGAGATTATTCATCCTTTTCTCACAGAGCAGCTGGTGGATTTGAACTGTGTGTCTTTGAGATTGCAGGCACAGCGTCTGACCACTAGGCCACCAGAGGTTTTTTAAAAATGACACCTGGAATGTATCAGCCCTCATTTAAATGTGTTCTGAAAGAAAAGTGTTGCTGTTTTGTAGCCATGCTTTGTTTACATTAGAGCCATCCAAGCACGGGTGCACCCACAGTCAGGCAAAAGAAGGAGTGTATATGTTTTATATGTTTTTGTGTACACACAATTTTTTAGTAAGGTATCAGGTGATTGTTTAGAGCTTTGGATTCAGACCTGTCTTCTTACCAAAAAGAACAGGAAAAGGAAACAGAAAAGTGGCCAATTTAAATCCACCAGCTGCTCTGCAGTAGAAAGATGGACATTCTCCTGTGCGGGTTACAGCCTCTGAAACCCGTTGGAGGGTCAGCAGTGACTCAACATAGTACAGCAAGCATTCTTTGGCCTAGGATTGGAGGAGTTTATAGTTTTGTGTCGTTGTTAGATGCTTTTGAGTCCAGTACGATTCATAGCGACCCTATAAACAAAAGATCTAAACCTTGTTTTATCCTAAACAAAAGATCTGAACCCTGTTTTATCCTGCGCCATCCTCACACTTCCTGACACACAAGAGTCTATTGCAGCAGTCACTGTGTAAATCCACCTGGTTGAGGGTTTTCCTCTCCTTCGCTGACCATCCATCTTTCTCAGCATCATGTTCCTTCTCCAGGGAATAGCACCTTTTAGCAACATGTCCAAAGTACGGGAGGTAAAGCCTCATCATTCTTGCCTCCAAAGAGCACTCCGGCTGTACCCTCTCTAAGACGTATCTATTTCTTCTCTTGGCTGTCCATAGGATGTTCAGTGCTCTTCAACGCCACAGCTCAGAGACGTCAATTCTTTTTCTGTCATTGTCCAGCTCTCAAATGCATAGCATAGCAAGTAATCGGAAAGATCATGGCCTGAATCAGATGTACCTTAGTCTTCAAACTGACATCACTACTCCTCAATAATTTGGAAAGGTCCATAACTGCATATTTTCCCAGTGCAATGTGAATTTACAGTAGCATTTGTATTTAAAATATTTGAACTTTAGTTGAGGGAAGTAGCTTTTTATCATTGTATATAATTATGCTTTTTTTTACCATAGACATGTGTATATTTATTTCCACAGCGAAAGTGACTTTCCGAGTATTTGCCAATTACAGAAGTCTTATCAGTATATTGTAAGCTTATTTCTGAACTCAATTTGAGGGCTAGTTTGTAGAAATGTACAATGTTTTCTTAAGTTCACTTGCAAAATGAAGTAAATGTTAAAGATTTTCTAGGAGACTAAATCAGTGTACATTTTCCTTTGGAAAAAACTAATGAAGCAGAAACCAAGTAACTCTTCTGCATAATGTTGGTACAATATTAATTGACTTAAATTTCTGAACTGCCTGAAAGGTGGAAAGCAGAACAAACAAATTGGGATCATTAAAAAGTTTTATAATTGGTGGCAAGGAAATCAAATATGAGCTTGAATATTTCAGGTTCATCTCAAAGATACTAATCTATAGCTGGGTATGGTTATCTGTTCTATGATCTCGATCTAGGATGTATGTACAGTTGGGGTAGTAACTGAATGGAACATTGATTTACTAATATATTTATAAGTTAAATTTGAAGCAGTAGTTATCCACTGTTGTAGTTAACCTGCCATCAAATCACCTGTGGCCCATAGTGACCATATGAACAACAGATCTGAACTTGGCCCTGCCCTGCATTAGGCACACCATCTCTAATATGTTTGAGCCCATTCTTAGAGTGAGGTCATCTTGTTGGAAATCTTCTCTTTCTGTGACTCTATCTCTTTCCCAACATGATTTCCTTTTCTACTGGCCCCTCTTGGCAACATGCCCAAAATATGTGAGATGAAGCTTCACTAACCGTGCTTCTTAACGCTCAGGGGTTACACTTCTTCCAAGACAGACCTGTATGTTCTTTTTGCAGTCCATGGAATATTCAGTACTGTTCTGTTAACACCACAACTCAGAGGCATACATTTTCTTTTGCTTTCTTTATTCATTGTCCAACTTTGAGTTGCATTGGAACTATTTTAAAAGACTGTGGCTTAGATCGTACACACCTTAGTCTTTAAACTTGACATTGTTGCTCTTTAGCATTTTGTAGAGGTCCCTGACAGCAGATTTTCCAATGCAACACATCTTTTAATTTCTTGATTGCTGTTACCCTGGGTGTTGATTATGGATCCAAGTAAAACTACATTGTTTACAACTTCAGTCTTTTCTCCATCTGTCATAATGTTGACTGTTGGTTCAGTGATGAGAATTTTTATTTTTGTGATGTTGAAATCTAATCCATATTGAAGGTTGTAGTCTTTGATCTTCCTCAGCAGCAGCAAGCATTTCAAGTCCTCTTCATTTCAGCAAGTAAGGTCGTGTCATCTGTTTATTGTCACAGGTTATTGATGTTTTGCTCCAGTCCTGATGCTACAATCTTATTCATATCGTCCTCGAGTTCCTCGAGTACTATTTGATTAGACTTTTTTAAGAGAATTCAGTGATTTCAATAAATTTATAAAGTTGTGAAGTCCATCAACATAAAAACTTTTTCTTTCTGTCATTTAGAAACTAATCCCAGCAGCTCTCACCTTCAGCCCTAAGTAACCAGCGATCTTTCTTGCTTCTTTACATTTGTCCTTTAGTAGAGGGTGGAGGGAGAGCACAAGAGAGGAAAACTCTGGATGAGATGGATTGACTCAGTGACTGGGGTTAAGTATGTCAGAGACAATGCAATTGGCTCAACATAGAGCAAGGTTTCGAGCTGTTATACATAGGGTCACTACGAGTTGGTGTACATAGGATCACTATGAGTCACAGGTGACTTGACAGCACATAACAGCAACAACAATAAAAAGTCAAGATGTAGACTTTCTTCTCCATCTTCTTTCATTTAACATAATAATTTGAAGGGTCATAATATATGTAAAGGAACATATATTAATAGCTAATTCCTTTTAATTGCTAAGTATTATTCCACTGCCTACATATTTATTTACCTGTTTACTCATGTTAGAAATTCGAACTTCTGGGTTTTTTTTCTATGGATAACGCTGCTATGTACATTCACCTACATGCCTTTATGTGGATATTATTTTAGATATCTTGGAGTGGGATGTTTTTGTTTAAATTTTCCAAAAATTTCCAAATTGTTTTTCAGAATGTATGCCATTTTCTATGCCAGCAGCAACGTGTAGGGTCCATTTCTCCATGTCCTACCCAGTACATTGTAGTGTTGACTTTTTGACTAGAGTCATTATTCTGGTGCTTGTTACACTGGTATCTCATTGTAGTTTTAAGGTGCTTTTCTTTGATGACTGGTGGTTTTGAGTATCTTTTCATATGTTTAACTGTCACCATTCCTTTATTGTCTTTGGTGAAATAGCTGCTTGCCAAAATGGACTAGTTTTCAGCCCGTTAAAAAAATGACATTGTCTTATCCTTTTAAGTATTCTTTATATATTTCAGTATTAGTCCTTAATCACCTGTAACCTTGCAAATGTTTTCTTCTAATCTGAGGTTCATTTTTAATTTTATTAATGATTTTTTTAAAGCATAAGAATTTTTTATTTCAATGCTTGGTTATCAAGGTCATCTTTTAGAGGTCATGCTTTTGATATATCTAAGAACTTTTCCCCCAATCTAAGGTCATGGTTTTCTCCTAATATTTCTTGAAACTTTTGAAAGATTAAAACAATTAAGTAGTTTTTTCTTTTTATAATCTTTGTGCATTAAATGAAATATTGTGAGCAGAAGAGTTGATCTTGACTCATACATGAAGAAAAATACAGTAGATAATAGTGCTAAGTAAGTATTGCAGGCACCTCAGAATAATGTTTTACTGTGGCCATGTCTGTTAATTTTTCTCTCCATGGATGAACCAGTTAAACTTAATTTAAATAGTTTTCAGTTCTACTTTAATTCTACTTTATAGATGTATCTGCTCAGTTGGAACTTTAAGAAAAAAACATTTTCACATTGACTTTAAAAAATTTAAATTATGAGTTGAGTGAAAGTTTATAAGCAAACTGGTTTTTGTTTGCACTCATCATCCATGTTTTGTTTTATGACTAATTGCAGTACCCACAGTGTAGCTATACTTTCCCCCCTTGCTCCCTGTTATTGTCATTTCCATCAATCTTTCTATTCTACACCTTCTGCTTTCTAGGCTTTACTCTTGGACAGATGGTGCCCTTTGGGTGTTAAGTGGTTGGTTATTCTAAGGATTGAATGTCTCTCTTAGTGTTATTTGTTTGAAAGTTGAACTATGGGGATGTTTTGAAGGATGACTAAAGGTCATAGTTTCCAAGGTTCTACCAGTGTCTTCAGACAGGCCAGCCTGGCCCGTTTAATGTTTTACAGTTTGCTCACATTTCCACACTACGCTCCCCTCATGACCCTCCTCTATCCAGGACCTTTTACTGTGATCTGTTTAGATTTGTCAGCAGTGGAAGTCAAGCTCCATCTGGATCTTTAGGTCTAGGGTCAGAGAAGTTGAGGTTTGTGTGGTCCATGGCCTGTTAGTCCTTTGGACCGATAGTTTGTATACAACTTTGCTCAGGAGATGGCGAGAACTAACGTGCTTTTGAGACGCAAGTTGCTATTATTCACCAAAGTGAGATGTGGACCGTTGTCTTTGTAGGATATGCTTACATTTACTTCTTTAGGTTTTCTCAGCCAAATGTTAAGAAGAAAGCAGTCGAAATGAAACCGTACTAATGTGAGGCTAACTAGTGGCTTGAAACTATCAGATTAATGTCCTTTATTGAAAAGTTTAGTAATCAAGATTGGTAGAATTTCATCTGAACAGAGTGCATTTTAATCACTTTAAGGAATGTGGGAAAGATATTTGAAGTCAGACTTAATAATACAGGCAGCTGCTTATTGCTTGAGTACTTATTTCTAGTTATGGGTCTCCAGGGGATTTCTGTTCGGTTTTAAAACCTGTAGGCTCTTTAGACTTCTGGTCACGTACTGAATATGTTAACTTACTGGATAAGGAAACTGAAGTTCAAGTTTAATAACTTACTTGCCTGAGGTCACATAACTTGTTAATGGTCAGCATTCCTTTCTGATAAAAGTCACTGAGAGTCTCTCTTAAAAAATAGTTTTATGTTGCCCTATCAAAAATCTGCATGCATATTCAAGACGCTCTTGTGTCCACAGGTTGTTCTGCTGTTCTCCGTCACATTCTCCTAAGGATGCATCCAGACTTGTCTCCACACTTGCACACTGAAGAATGCAACATCTTGATTAACTTGCTGAAAGAATGCCACCAAAATGTAAGAGTTCAGAAAAATGAAACTTGGGTACAATACCCTAGTGTAAAATGTCATCACCACTAATGGAAGAGAATGGTCCTAGCTTAGGGACAGCCCTTGGAACTCAGTAAAGGTTAGCAAGTAATGCTTATGATTTTCCAGAAAGTACCCCCTCTTGTGATGGGTAAAAATCAAGCAAGGTGGTTTCTTTTTTTTTTTAAGGGTGCTCCATGAAGTAATGTGAGTGGTTGAATTCTTTACCCTCACTGTTAGTGCTGCCCACTTCCTAATTACAGAAAGCTAGAGTACTCATGCTCAACTTGGAATCTTCAGAACATGATGGGATTACTCTAAGATTATCTTTTTACCGATGTCTGTTAGTCTATGTTTAAAGAAAATTGAAATACTTAATGGAAGTTAACTCAATTTAAATTGTAATTAGCCTAGGTTATCAGGCTAGTTGCTAGTGGATGGAAAGAAAATGTCATGGTTTAAAATAGAAAAGATCCTCCTACTTGAAATCCAACACAGACTTATTGAATCAGGCTGATATTTTCCTTGATTTTTGAATGGCATTTTTTAGAAATGGTGAATATTTACTTTTTTCTTTATGTATTTGGTACATGGCATGATTGTTTTAAGAAGCTTTTGGTTTCTCTCTAACTTTGTATGATGCATTAATTCTTTTTCTCATGACATTTCGAATTGTGCACATATATATTTCTAACGATAATAAGCACCATTTACATGAGTCAGTGTCAAAGACCAAAGGTAAGGTAGTAAGTAATATGACTGGTCATATTTTAGCAGGTCAGTTATTTTTAACTAGATCAAAGAATATTGTTGATACCAGTATGCTTTAGGCAAACTGTTCTCACCATACACTTAGATGAAATGGTGGGAACAAGTCTTACCCTCCTCTTCACTGACCCACCTGAGAAATGAGCCAGACCACGTAAGTAAAACAGATCTTTAGATTTTTAAAAGGAAAAGCATAACAGATGTACTATTTTAAGAACAGGAAATGATTATTTGTGTTGACTTGCTATTTTAATTCTGTACATACTCCATGATAACATAATGTAAGAGAAATATCTCCTGGAAGAAGGAAGCGCAGTGGGGACGAAGACTTCAGGACTAACACTTCCATCTGGTCTTTGAGGACTTGGCCGGGACAACCGTGTCGAAGTGTGTCATGTATTTCATCACAGTAGATATAAATAAGACTATCAGCTCTTCATATTTTTTCCCAGAGTCAATGAAATGAAGACAAAAGCCAGAGTGTTTTTTGTTTTCATATAATCTTTATTACATTTTTATATTTGCGTATTGCCTTTTGGTTTATGACTATTTTAATCTAGTATCAAATTAAGCATTCTTTTTCTTCTTTAAAAAGGATTTCTTACAGTAAAGGTGACATCTCAGATCCCTAGAGATAAACTGTATAGAAAATTAATTTTGTCACAAAATAATTTATACTTAATATGTTTATTTTAAGTGTCATTTAATGAGCTTTGGAAAAAAATATGAACACCCATTAATAATATAATATATAACACATTTCTATTAAAAACAAATGCACAGAGGGAAAAAAAAATCCCATTATGTCATGAAGTTTTCTCATGACCCTCGGGAACTGTCATCTCCTTCCTGGCTCCACTTCAGCTCCACTGAACTACTTTGTTAAAATAGATTTTTTTTTATTCTAGAGATTCTTATAAACATTGTTAATGTTGTGTACTATCAAGTCAGGACTGGCTCCAACTGACCCTCCAATAGGTTTTCAGAGGCATTAAATTGCAAGGGGAAGACGTTGCCTATCTTTCTCCTTTGGAGGTGCTTCTGGATGTGAACCATGTGCCTTTGGATTGGCAGCTCAGCTCTTTATCACTAAACCACTAGAGCTTGCTTTCTTATAAACAGAAACTACATTAGTAGGATATAGTTGATAAACTCTTATGCTTTGCATAGTATAATTTTTTTCAGTTTCATACATGCTCTTGCATATAACAGTTTATTTCTTTCGATTTTTTTTTCTATAATTATATTTTATTAATTTTCATAAACATTTACAGAGATTTTGGGCTTCCACTCATTGATTGTTGCACTATTCTCTCTACCCTCCTCCCAGTTTGTTCTTGTCCAAATGCCACAGTGCTTGTTCGATTTTTTAATAGTATGATTAAGTCACAGTGATGGACAAACTTGATAGACAAAATTGATGGGCATTTGAGCTGTTTGCAGTTTTAGACTATTTTGAATAGAAGTAATGTGAACATTCATGTACATATCTCTCTATGGACATGCATTTCCCTAGAGTAAATACTGACTAATGGAGTGGTTGGGTGTGATGTGGTATCTTGTTAACCTTATTAGAAACTACCATACTATTCTTCTATTTGTATTATTTTATATTCCCACAACACTTGACATTTATGTCTTTTTTAAATGTTTGCCACTCTGTGCTGTGTAGGTATCTGATTGTGGCTTTAAATCGTATTTCCCTAATGGCAAATGATTTAGAGAATCTTTACATGGGCTTATAGACTATTCATAATAATTCTTTTGCTCATGTTTAAAAGGTGGTTTCTTGTATTTTGAGTTACAAGGATGTATAGTTTGGTATATAAGTCCGCTGTCTGAGGCTTGTCTTGTGACTCATCTCTCTTGATAATCAGCAGCAAACACACTATATAGATTGTGCAGCCAGAATGCTATTCAAGTTAATTTTCTTGTATAAAGTTTGGATTGAGATTAATCTTTTGTTGTGGATATCCAATTTTAACAGCACCATTTTTATAGATGTTACTATCCTTTCCCTACTAAATGATGTTGATATCTTTATAAAAAAGTCAGTTGACAGTATTGAATGGGTCCCTTTATGACCTCTCTAGTCTGTTCCATTGCTTTGCATGTCATATCTGTCCTGGCTCAGGATAGAGTTCAGAGCTATTGGACATAGGGTCAAAGGCACTTAACAACAACAACATTGTAACCTTTAATAAGTCTCAAAATCAGAAAGTGTAAGCCATTGAACTTGGTGTTTTTAAAAAAATGTTTTGACTATTTTAGGTTTCTTTCATTGCCATGGGAATTTTAGAATCAAATGAGTATATTGTTAAGAGGTAATTCCTTGGAAAGGGACATCATAATTAGAAAGGTGGAGGTTAAAAAAAAAAGAAAACAAAAAAAGGTGGAGGTCAAAGGAGTGGAAGGAAGACCCTCAATGAGACAGACTGACACAGTGACTACAGCAGTAGGCTCAAGTGTGTCAGAGAAGGGAAAGATGGTGCAGAACGGGACGAGGTTCAGATCTGATGTTCTTACGGTCACTGTGAGTCATTCTTGATGGCACCCAACTACAACAACAACAGCATGATAGAAATTGATGTGTGCTTCTTGATTTGACATACAAAGTAGAATACATTCTTTTTCTAGCCTTTCTACCACAAAGGCATAACCTGATTCTACTCATGAAATGATATCCACAAGCACAAATGAGATGCATTTTTGTGAAGTAACTGCCTGCACTCCTTAAAATGCCAAGCTAATCAAAGACAGAGGTTGAGGTGCTCTCACAGAGCAAAGGAGACTAAAGAGAAGTGAAAACTAAATGCAGTGTGTGGTCCTCGATGAGATTTTGATATTTTTAAGTGACAACACTTAAAAGTAAGTAAGTAAGGGAGGGAGGGAAGGAAGGGAGGGAGGGAAGGAAGGAAGGA
>NW_006399822.1:6046233-6065636 GCF_000299155.1 Elephantulus edwardii
AGGGAGGGAGGGAGGAAGGAAGGAAGGAAGGAAGGAAGGATGGATCGATCTTTCACACAAAAGACATTACTGGACCAACTGGTGAAATTTGAAAAAGATCTGTTAATTAGGTCCTGTTGTTAGGTGCTCATGAGTTGATGCCAACTCACCGTGACCCTGTGTATAGCAGAACAGAACCTGAGCAGTCCTGCACCATCCTCACAGCCTCCTGTGCTTAGGCCCGTTGCTGCAGACACTGTCTCAGTCCATCTCTTGGAGGATCTTTCTCGCCTTTCTGACCCTCTGCTTTTCCAAGCATGATGTCTGTTTCCAAAGTTCAACTCCCTCCGGCTGACATGCTCAGAGTGTGTGAGATGAAGTCTCATCATCCTTGCTTCTAAGGAGCGCTCTGGCTATTCTTCCAAGACAGATTTGTTAGTGTTCTTTTGGCAGTTCATGGTGTATTCAGCACTGTTTGTCAATACCACAATCAAAGGCATTGATTCTCCTTTAGACTTTCTTATTCAGTATCTAATTTTTACATGCGTATTAAACAATTAAGAATTCCATAGCTTGGGTCAAGCACATCTTAGTCTTCAACATTAAATCTTTGTTCTGTAGCACTCTGAAGTGGTCCTTGATAGCAGAGTTGCCTAGTGCAATGAGTGCATCATCTGACTTCCTGACTGCTGCTTACATGGCTGTTGAGTAGGTACTGTTGTTGTTCTGTGACCATCAAGTCGAAACTGCCTCGCAGCTGACCCTCCAGATGGTTTTCAGAGGCAGTAGATCACACAGAAGGAGACTGCCCATCTTCACCCCCTGGAATAGCCTGGTGGATTCACACTGCAGGCATTTAGGTTGATAGCACTTCTCACCACTAAGCCACCAGAGCTCCCTTGAGTAGACACTAGTATTTATGTTGAAGTTTCTGATTATGATAATGTCTCATGGTGCGCCTGATCCAGGCCATGTTCTTTGCAATTACTTGCTATGCATCAGAGAGCTGGACAATGACTAAGGAAGACAGCAGAATCGATGCCTTTGAGTTGTGCCACTGAAGAAGAATGTTGAACATTCCTTGGATGGCCATGAGAACAAACAGGTTTGTCCTGGAGAGGGTGAAACCAAGTTTCTCCTTAGAGGCTAGGATTTTGAAGCTCTGTCTCATGTACTTTGTACACATGGCCTTGGACAAGGACATCATGCTCAGAAGGGTGGAAGGGCAGAACACGAGAGGAAGACCCCCAGATGAGATAGATTGATACAGTAACTGGGGTAATTGGGGTAGGTGTGTGGGAGTCAGTGAGATTGGCTCAGGACAGGGTTGCTATGAGTCACAGGTGACTCAACAGCACATAACAACAGCAGCAGCAACAATGTCATTCTGTTTTCAGGAAACACTTGTTGTTATGTGCTGTTAGTCACTTGTGACTCATAGCGACCTTATGTACAACAACCCTAAACTCTCCTCTGTCCTGTGCCAATCGCACTGTCTCTGACACTCTCATCCCGATTACCCCAGTCCCTGAATCAATCCAGCTCATAGAGGGCCTTCCCCTCCTGCGCTGTCCCTCAACCCTCCCAGGCATGATGTCCTCCTCCAAGAGGTACAGGGCTATCATACCTAAAATTGATGACTTGGATTTAGAAACAACATGGAAGAAACAGTGTGTGCGTGTGTGTGTGTGTGTAACAGAAAACACCAAGCAGATGTGATAAAATGTTAACATTTGGAAAATCTACTTGAAGAGTATGAGGAGATTCTTGGTTCTAGTTAATAACTTTTATGTAAGTCAAGAAGTATAATAAAGTGCTTCTGATTTGTGTCAGGAAATAGTTCAGCAGCATATCCTTTATTATCTATCACCAGGACATACCTAACTGACCTTTCAAGTATTAAAAATCCAAAACAACAACAAAAAGTCAAACTAGTTGCCCTCAAGTCTGCTGGTCCGTGTGTGTCAGAATAGAACTGTGCTCCATAGACATTACCCTGGAGGGATGATATGATCTGCCCTATAGTTACTTTTAAACATTTCATTGAGTTAAAATGCACATGCAGAAGAGTGTAGGTGTACACCTATGTGAACTCTCCCAGGCTCGCACACCTGTTTAACCAGCACCCTGGCCGGCTGTGACTCTGGTGCTGTTCTGCCTGGTTTGACGCTTCATCAGGAAGCACAGCCCATACACTCCTTTGGTAAATTGTGTTTTGAGAAGGCCCAGACTTTCTGCCTATTCTCCTGAATTCTCTGAGCATACTAAATCCATATCCACAGGTCTCGGTGGGTTAGTCTGTAAAATGAGCGGATTCAATTATTTCTATACCTAAATTAGTTTTGTGTTTTAACCATTAGTATTGATAAGCCATCATTCTGACTTTGTGGGGCTGGGAGGGGGCAGGAGGCTGTAGTCCCTGCACTCCTCTTAGAGTGTGCTTTTACGTGGTCTGACTATGGTGCTTTCATTGTTCATTATGTGTTTCTGGGTCTTCTGTGGTTGTAGACAGATGTCATTTTCACAGCCATCACTATTTGCAGCTTCTGAGCTCCTGGCCGATTTTTGCCTACATTTGTCAGCACAATTCTAAGATTATCTGTAGTTAGAACACAGAGTTTATAATACCTATTTTCCTCAAAAATTAAAAGTACTTATGTGCTTTTTCCTGATTTATAAAAGCAGTACATAATAATACCATTATAGCTAGTATAAGAAGTCTAGGAATGTGCACAAAAAATAAGAACAACTCTTTATTCTATTTGGAGAGCTCTCGTGGCCTAGTGGGTAGGGAGTTTTTCCGCCAACCCAAAGGCAGGGGCTTCAGATTCACCATCTGCTCTTTGGTAGAAAGATGAGCTCTCTCCTCTTTTGTGAATTACAGCCTTTGAATGTTGGTGGGTCAGCTATGAGGCAGTATTAACTCAGCAGCAGTGAGAGAGTTTTATTCCACTATTGCATGGTGCATTATATACTGTTTTGCTAACCAAGAGGTCAGCAGTTCAAATCCATCAGCTGTTCTGTGGGAGAACAATGAGCAGTCACCTCCTATAAAGATTTAACAGCTTTAGAAATCAAGGGAAAGTTTTTTTTGGTTTTTAAATCCAGAGAGAGGTTCAAGTCATTAACAATTGGGTTTATGTAGCTTATATTTTAATCTTTTTACCCCTCCCCTGTTATTTTGTTCATATTGATGTCTTAAAATACCTGTCTTGTATGTGTGTGTGTGTGTGTGTGTGTGCGCGCGCGTGCACGCAAACACCCCCTATATCTTTTACATTGTAGAAAATGGAAACATTACATCCTTTTCTGGAATCCCACCCTTTGGTATCCCATGTCTAACTTCCCTTTCAGAACTGACCATTCAGAGAATTCAAAGAATATGTGCCTTGCCTGTTCTCTTCTGTTTGGTGTCTGCCTTCCACAGGGTCCTAGAACCACCCAGGTCACCAGTGACTACACTGTGGTGCTGAACTTGCTGGATGTGTTTGGTAATTTCCTCCCTTGTCTCCCAGGCCCCATTTGATCCCTCCTCAGAACTCTCTTTCGTAGACTACCATCCCCTTTCTCCTCCTGTTTCCCTTTGATTTCTTTGCTTTCAGTCTCCTTGGTGGACACCTAACTGTGTACTGGACTTGACTGTTCTATATAAGCTCAGCATGTCCACAAACAACTCATCTTAACAGTTTTAGAAACTTTCAACCATCTCGCTGAATAGCATTTACTCCTCTGAGCCAGAAAAGCCCATGTCGTCTTGAATTTCTCTGCATCCCTCACTTCTTACTTGAGAACAGTCACCATATACTGCCCATTCTCTGCTGAGTATCACGAATATCTCTTGAATCAGTTGTTCTCTCTCTGTTGCCACTGTTGTTCTTGAGTACCATCAAGTTGGAACCAACACATAACTGGCTTCCAGCAGGTTTTCAGAAGAAGTTAATCACAGGAGAGGAGATTGTGGATTGGATAGAACCTTTGAGATTGCAGCACAGCTTTTTACCACTAGGCCACCAGAGCTCCCTGTTAGCGCAGTCTATTCCAACATTAGCTGTTCCCAGGGTCTCCTCTGACTGACTTCTGTTTGGTCTGATGACTTTGTGCTCTGTCCTCATCCAGTCTGCACAACTGCATCTAGAATGGTTTGTCAAACCTATGGTTAACTATTATTTTTTCCTTCTAAGGGCTTTCTGTGCTTCTAGAATGAAATGTAAATTTACTGGCATGTGTTTCAAGGCCTTCAGATAACTGTTGTTGTTTGATACCATTGAGTCAGAACTGGCCCATAGCTGACCCTCTAGCAGGTTTTCACACAGTAAGTTGATCAGTAGATTGCATCACTGGTCCCTACTTTTTAGCCGCACCTCTTCCCCTGGCTCCTAATCCCATCCCTCTTTTCTGCAGCTGTGGGGAACCTTCCACGTGCTGTTTTCTGCAGCTGTGGGGATCCTTTTCTGTGCCATTTCCTCTCCTCTAAGCCTTTGCTCTTTGCTTTGAGAACATTCACACTGTCTCCACTGCTCGTTTGCTTGACCAGGTTTGCACATCCTTTAGGCTTCACGCCTTTGCTCTTCTCCTGGCCTAGATTCTCTTGCTGCAGTGACTGTGCACAGCAGTCGCCCCTTGTGTCTCTGCTCACACAATACTTTCCCTCCATTGTTACCTTGAACGTTGGACTTTCTGACCTCAGGACTCTTTTCACTCTTAAAGAGTATCAAGGACACCTAAGACTTTGTTTATATCGTAACTGCCAGTATATACTGGATTTAATATTAAACCTGAGAAAGTATAAAAATACAGACTTATTTTAAATGTAGTAATAAAAATAATTGCATCCTAATTTAGTTATTTTTAATTAAAAATCTCACTTTAAAAAAATGTAATGTGTGATTGTCTTTGTATTTTGCAAATACAGCCTCTGACTTAATGCCCTATGGAGCTCCTGGTACAGTGGCTATAGCATGGGACTGAAAGGTCAGATTTGACCCTACCAGCCCTCCCTGGGAGCCTTCTGCTCCACAGTGATTTACAGTTCAGAATCCCTTCAGTCCTGTCCTGTCCTGTTGTATAAAGTCATCGTGAGTCAAAATCAACTCAGGAGGTTTAGTAGAATCTCCCTGGATCCTCACACCTGCATCCACTTTCTGCCTGTTGCAGTATCAAATAGAATAAAAGTAAACAAACAAACAAAAACACTGCATGAGCATTTGGAAAACTACTGCCCCCTTGTGAAAGCATGAAAAGTGAAGGAACACAATAAGTGAAGTCTGTATTCTAAAAAAACTCATTGCCATCAAGTCAAAATGACTGTTAGTTGACTCTGTAGCATGTTTCAGAGGCCATGCATCCCATGGAAAGAGATTGCCCATCTTTCTCCTGAGGAACAGCTGGTAGATTCAGCAGCCTGCCTTTGAGTTGGCAGCATAACTTCTTACCCACTGGGTCACCAGAGCTCCCGTTTGGGTGATTAGGAAGATAGATGTGTCGACGTGCTGAATTTCTGCGTATCCTGAGGATGCACTTTGAGGACCACTGCTTTATACAAAGTGCCTCTTCCTTGACTGTGTGCTGGGAGAATAGGACCCAGGCCCACCTTGCCCGCTGTGTTCATCTGCTGTCTGGGACAGTGCCCTCCGTGTATCAGGTTCTCTGCTGATGATTCATTTTTTTGGGTCAGTTGCTCAGTTAGCTTGATTGTAGAAGTAGACATCAGTTGGTAAAGACTTTGGCCAGGTGATTACAAGAAGTTACAGTCCATAAACGTTTTCCCAGTGGGGCACTTTTTATGTATCATATTTTTCATGTGTTGTCACAAGAGTGTTTAATTCTGACTTGGATTTTGTGTTGAAAGAACTGCAAACATAAGTTAGTTTTTGTCTTGGGTTAAATACCTGAGTATGTATGTAGGGGATGAGAAATAATGTACATTCAACAATGAAGTGTTACCTTCCATTCTACAAGTCTATTTCTGTAATTTCCGCTTTATTAGTTGTGTAAAAACACACCTCCTCTATTTATGTTGTCGAGGAATTTGTTTAGGGAGAATACAGACTTCATACTCTGGACAGAGCATTGGGTAAACAATAAGACATCTTAGTCCATCGTAAATGCCAGCTATAAAAACTGACCACTGACTCAGTGTGGACTAGAAAAGTATATATAAAATGGCAGGAAGGGGGGCATTGTGTGAGACCTGGCCTACTAATTATGTGTTGTGTGGTTTCCATGAAAGCCTTAATTTCAAAGAAAAGGAAAAGATGTGCTTATTATACCTACTAGTTCTGTGTTTATGGCTTGTTATTACAGAGATTGCCATGTGATCTGACCCACCCTTTAAAAATGGTGAAATGCAAACACACCAATTATGGCCTTACTAAAGTTGAGGCTCTTTAAATGTGTCCCTCTTCACCTGCCGTGGACCATTCATAATTTAAATAGGACCTGACACCACTAGGATATTTTTGTTTTTGAAACAATGCAGATTTTGGAGTTTATGGTTAGATTTTCATATACTGTGAATGTGACTTTGTATGACCTGCACAGTCCTCCCAGGAGTCCTGGTGGCACACTGGTTAAGCATTGCATTGCTAAGGAAAAGTTTGGAATTTGCAACCCACCAGCCGCTCTGAAGGAGAAAGATACAGCAGTCTGCTTCTGTTGAGATGCAGTGCATTGGGAATCCTGTGGCCGGTTCTGCTCTGTCCTGTTGGAGGATTGCTACAGTCGAGGATGGCTCCTGCTATCATTTTAATGTTACCTTTAACAAAGGAAATACTAGGGAGATAAAGTTTCTTAGACTTTGTGATGTGATTCCTGGCTTGGCAGCCTCCCTTTTTATATGGGAAAATCTTTCTACTTTTGCTTTCTACTTTTAGTTTACTCATCGCTCTGTTGTAGGAAGGGCAGATCCGTGGTGGTGGTTGTTGGCAGGAATTTTTTAGTCATTTTGACTCATTATGACCCTGTATACAGTAGAACAAAACACTGCCTGGTCCTGTGCCACCCCCTCAGTCACTCTGCGCTTGAGCCATTGTTGCAGTGTTGAGGGTCTTTCTCTCTGTCCCTCTAATTTACCAAGCATGGTAACCTTCTCTGGGACTGGTTCCTCCTGATATCATGTTTGCAATATGTGAGATGAAGTCTTGCTCTCCTTACTTCTAAGATTAACTTTGCACTTCTTCCAAGAAGGATTTGTTTGTCCTTATAGCTCATGGTATAGTCAAGATTCTTCACCAATGGCATAACTCAAAGGCATCACTTCTTAAAAAGTCTGTTTGTGTGTTTTAGCTTAGCTGCTCACTTGAAGGTATGGTAGAGGACAAGCCTGCTTCCATTAAGATGATAGCTAAGAAGACCCTGTAGAACAGTTCTTCTCTGATGCACAAGGTCACCATCAGTCAGTTGATTGATGACAACTAACAACAACAATGCATGCGATTAACTATTGTTTGCTTATTATCAAGGGGACACATTAAACCAATTGTTCTTTAGGAATGAGTTTAAATTGTTTGTGATGGACACGTTAGCGTATTACACTCTCTCCTTTTCTCTCATTGCGGTTGAGTCCGGTCTGGCTCAGAGCTGACCATATTTAACCCCTTTTTCCCTTTTAGCACAGAGTCCTGAAATTTTTTGGTCACTGCAATGATCTTGATCGGCAGATGAGGAAATGCTTAAAGACTGAGGTAAGAAAAGTGTCAAAATAATGGAAGTTCTCTCTCTTATTGATATGGTTAGCCAGAGTTATTACTTAAAAATTGACAATGTGGAAATGGAGGCTGGTTGTGTAATACATAATTGCCAAACCCTTGAAAAATGCATAGCTAGCCAAGTTTACACCTGACCAGAACCATCACTCTCATCATTTCTCCCACCTCACACCTGGGCCTCCATCACCCCTGGATGCCCCACTGGTAATGGGAAAAATAGTCAGATTGTAGGTTTTTCACTATTGATATTTTACAAATGCAGAGTTTTGGATATAGTTAACCAATGGAACAGAACATTGTAGCACTCTATGTACCACTGCTATTATTAATCTACCCTCCTAAATTATAGTTTAGCGTAAGGTGGACTTTGTAAGTGTGTCTTCACCTAAAACCAGGCAAATTGGATTGGCTTCTAGGGACAGGTTTAGGACATTGCTGCTGTTTGGCCACACGCAAAAGTGAAAAACAACTTCCTTGTAATAATTTCTACAATTCAGCTAGATGCGTTTTAGGATTTGGAAAATGGAATTTCTGTTGAGCAGAAATATTTAGATCAGCTAGCTAGTAGCTGTGACCAAGTAAATACAGCACTGGGCTTTCATCGCCTCACATGTAAAAGTAGAAGGGTTAGATTTGGGCTCGTTACAGCTTTAAAATTGTAAATTTGTTTAATAATTGTGATATGTATAAGCAATAAAACTCTGTTTTGACTTGATTATTAAGACTGTCAGGCCCTGAATCTTCTTTTAGACTATGACTTGGACAGATAACTAACGTATCTAATTTATTGTCTTTTTCTTTCAAATACTACCTAACCCATTGAGAGTGCATTTTGGGCTTTTGAAAGACATTTAGTTCTCTTTCTGTTTTGTATGTCCAATATTTTATATCAGAAACCCTTACAAATAGAAATACTGAAAAAATTGTCTTCAAATAATTTTGGTTTGGGACCTTTTTTCACCTCCCTGTAAGTCAGTAGAGAAGTGGGATGCTAACCCCAAGGCTACTACTCTCAGGATTGACCCACCAGTGGCCCCAAGGGAGAAAGATGGGCAGTCTTCTCCCAAAGCATTTACAGCCTCTGAAAACCCACTGAAAGGGTAGGCTATCAGTTGGGTTCGACTTGAAGGCTGTGAATTTTTTTTTTATGTGCACACAATTTGATACTGTCAAGCACTGTTACGAAACCAAGAAAGGTTTGTGTCAGTGCTATAGCCTTCCTTTATACTTAGTCTGATGAGCAAATAATTTGAGAAACTAAGACTTTCTAAAGAAGAATGTGGCATCAGAATCAGAGGAAGACCCAGCAACAACCTGCAATATGCAGATGACACAGTCTTTCTTGATGAACTTGAAGAGAACACTATAGCCTTCAATGTGGATTGCATCCCAACATCAAGAAAAAAAATTCTCACCACTGGAGGAAAGATTGAAGTTGTCAACAGTATTACTTGGATCCTTAATCAACACTCAGGCTAATAGCAGTCAGGAAATCAAAAGATATGTTGTTTTGGGAAAAATCTGCTGTTAAATCAAAATAAAAATAAAAAAATAAAATAAAATAAATAAAAAATAAAAAAAAAATAAATAAAAATCAAAGTGCTGAAGAACAAGGATGTCAGTTTAAAGAGTAAGATGAGCCTGAGCCAAGCTGTGGTCTTTTTTCAGTTACTTCCTGTGCATCTGAAAATTGAACAGTGAATAAAGGATGACAGAGTAATTGATGTCTTTGACTTGTGGTGTTGGAGAAGAGTGCTGAATACTGCCAGAAGAACAAACAAATTTGTCTTGCAAAAGATGCAACCAGAGTGCTTCTTGGAGGCAACAATGATAAAACGTCATCTCACATACTTGAAGCATGTTGTTAAGAGGGGCTAGTCCTTGGGAAAAGATACTATGCTTGGCAAAGTAGAGAGACTGTGTAAGAGAGGAAAACCTCCCATAAGATGGGCCTACGCAGTGGCTATAACAGTGGGCTCAAGTATGTCCAAGATGATGAGCATGCCACAGGATTGGGCAAGGTTCAGATCCATTGTTCATAAGGTCACTGCGAGTTGCAGTTGACTTGATGGCACCTAACAACAACAACAGCACTTACCATCTTTGTACTTACTTATCACTGTTGTGGCCTTTGTTGCTGTCCTACCCCCACAAGAGTTCCTGAACTCTTGGTGTTGGAGTAACACCTATCTTTACTATTTGAAGACCCTCCTATAGTTCTGAGTTAGGAGCAGTAATTTTCTGTGGGCACAAATTGTGCCTTCATAAGTTTGTTAAAGTTACTTAGGTGCTGAGCTGTATTGAGTGAAATTTTATTAAAGATCCTCTCAGATTGCTCTTTCTAATCTCAGGTTAAGTGAAATATTAGAATCCTAAGAATTTTGTAACAAAAAAAAGGACTTTTTAATTTTTTACAAGTACTTGTAAATACTTCTCTTGGATATTAGTGACTTAATCTGCTGTCTCTTCTCTCTCTTTCTCCTTTTATTTTCTAGTATGCAGTAAAGAGGACCAAGAGCAGGGAGTATGGCGATGAGATGAGAAGGAGAATCTTGAGTCCTCCAGATGAGTCGGGAAGATGAATTCTGTTTCCATTGGATGGCCCTGGCTGAAAGAAGACCCAAAGACTCTTGATGGGTGATTGAAAGATTCCATCTTCCTTGGTCTTCACGATCCTCTGACTGCCGAAGTCTCATCCACTTCTGTCCTAGAAGAAATGGTGGACTTCAGAATTCTGAGCATTTGTTAGTGGAGCCTTTAGCAGTAGTCGTCTCTCCTGCCGAGACACCTGACCAAGACAGACTTTCTTCCCTTTGTCTAGAGCCAACTGGCATCAAATAACTTGCTTCCCTCAATAAAATAACTTATTTTAATTGCATTTTCTCTTTTGTCTTATATGTTTCTGGAAGTAAGTTAGTTACCATTGAGTCAACTCTGACTAATAGTTGACCCCATGTCACAATATCTAAACCTTTCCAATCTACGTCATCCTCATAACTTTTGCATTCAAGTCCATTGTTAAAGTGATGTCAGTCCGTTTCATTGAGGGTTTTCTTCCCTACCCTCCGCTTTTCTAAGCATAATGTCCTTTTCCAGGGACTGGCCCTTCCTGACAGCTTAGACCGAATATATGAGATGAAATCTCATCTTCCTTATCTTCAAGAAGCGCTCCATCGGCACTATAGGCAAGATAACACCATTAGTCTTTTTCACTGTACAGAGATTCAGAAACATAAAAAATTGAAGACAGGAGGTGGGGTAGAAAATTCTGAGGAAAGCTCAGTCATATAAACTATATGAAAAGTTTTCAACTTTATTGTTTTTAAAGAGGGTTTTGGGGTTTTTTTGGTTGCTGTTTTAACTGCAATTCTATTGGCAATATCCTTTTCTTTCTTAAAGGGGCCCACACAGGTTGCCCATGAACTTGGTTGAGTGTGTCTCTTTTCAGCCTAGGTGTAGGGCTTTTTGTTCCAGACTGTTTCTTGTAATCTTTTCCTAAGTTTTCCTTATGTCAGTTGTTTCTGAGTCTTGTGATTTTTCTGGATGTCAGCATCCTCCAGCTTTGGCCCCCAAAAGGCCTTGGACTCCTTGTCAAATATGTGTGACAGAACGGATTGTCAGCTCATTGCCGTGGAATATTGGCATCCAGCTTGAGGCCTGGTTGGTGTTGACCTTTAATAAGTGGACTCCTATCGTAGGAGGATTTCAAGGGGCTGGACATGCATTTGACAAGGTTGTTACAGAGGTCAACAGACATTAGATGAAGGGATGAGTTGGAGAAAAAGCAGAATTAATGTTGGGATCCTTTCCAAGACTGAGGTTGCCTGAGTATTTATTCAGACCCCCTTGAATGTTAAGTGGTGGTGCTACAGAAATGAGGCATTTTTTCCTTCTGAAGCTATGGTAGCTGGTGGGTTGGCCATTACTGTAGTGTTAAGTGCAGCTATAGGTTGGTGTCCTAGAAAAACAGAAGAGAGCATCTGGAAGTGGGATACCTTCTGGAGAACCTGAAATGGCTTAGCATGACTGGGACACAGAAATGAATTGTAAACATCCCAAGTGGGAATTTTACAGTGTGATGGACGTGGGCTGCTGGCCTCTGACTTCTGCTGTCTTCACAAGGAAGAAGAATCTCATCAACAGCGTCCATAGCACAAGACTGATTTCCTGTGAGTCATATATGCCCCTCCATGTTCCACACCTTCTGATAATCCCAACACTAACCATCCCATGACTCTTGCTACTCTATTCCTGGGGTCATGAATTTGTTGCAGTGGGCACACAGAACTCAGATAATACTCATGACGAGGTGATTCAGTAGGGAAAGAATAGACTGCAATTCACCTTGGAAATGAGCTACAGTCTTTCAATTAGGACAGCCTCTCTTCAGCCATACTTTGAGGTAGCCTCTCTCTGACCCTCAGCCTCAACCTCTGCACTGGGCAGCAACAAGGCCACAGGAGTTGATGGCGTACTAGTTGACATAACAGACACTGCCCTGGATGTGCTCACCAGGTTGTGCCAAGAAGATCTATATTTGTTCCTATTCCAAAGAAAAGTGACCCGACAGAGTGTGGAAATAACTGAATAGTATCATTAATATCACATGCAAGCAAGATGCTGCTGAAGATTATCCAGAAATGACTAGAACAGCACATCAACAGAGAACTTCTGAAGTGCAGCATCATGTAGATGGTGAAGAGATTGTTAACAGCTTTAGTTTGCTTGGTTCTGCAATCAACACTCTTGGTACCAGCAGCCAGGAAATTAAAAGATGAATTGCATTGGAAAAGTCAGCTGTCAGAGATCTTGCCAGAGTACTGAAGAGCAACTTATGTCAGTCTGGAGACAAAGGTGTGCCTGATCCAGGCCATGGTCTTTGCAATCACTTGCTATGCATCGGAAAGCTGGACAATGACTAGGGATGATAGAAGGAGGAATGATGCCTTTGAGCTGTGGTGAAGACTATTGAATATATCATGGACTTCTAAGAGAACAAACAAGTTCATCCTAGAGAGGACAAAGCCAGGCTGCTTCTTGGAGGCAAGGATTCTGAAGCTTTGACATACATTGGACATGTTGTAAGGAGAGAGCAGTCCTTGAAGAGGGACAACCTCCTTGGAGACTGGAGGGATATGGCAGGAGAGGAAGACCCTCTATGAGATGGATTGACTCAATGACTGGGGTATTGGGGAAAGGGTGTCAGAGACAAGAAAATTGGCACAGGATAGAGCAGGGTTTAGGGATGTACATAGGGTCACTATGAGTTGCAGGTGACTAGGGCACATACCAGCTAGTTTATTTACAAAGGTCTTGGTTCTTTAATTTCAGTTACGATCCATTTTGAGTTCTTTTTGGTTATTTGGTGTGTAGTGTAAGTCCAGCTTTATTCTTCTGCATGCACATGGCCTTTTGCCTCAACACCATTTGTTAAAGAGGCTCCTCTTTCTCCAGTGCATAGACTTAGCCCTCTTGTCAGAAATCAGTTGATGTGTTATTAGATGTCATCAAGTCAAATACAATTCATGGCCTCCTTATAAACAGGGTTGCCCCAACTTGCGTCATGCTCACAATCTCATAAGCTCCAGCCCGTGATTGCAGTTGCTATGTCAGTCCGTCTTGTTGAAGGCCCTTCTCTCTCTCTGGCCCTCCTCCTTCCCCAGCATGAGATCTTTTTCCAAGGACTGGCCACTTCTGACACCACAGGCAAAGCATGTGAGGCAAAGTTTCAACATCCTTGCCTCTAAGACAACTGCCTCCAAGACAGACGTGTTCTTTTTTATTATTAATTTTTTTAACATGTTTTCCTTTGGATTTGGCTTCTTTTTTTTTTCTTCAGTAAATATTCCATTTTTTAAAAAAATAATTTTAATAAACATTTACAGAGATTTTGGATTTCCATTCATTCGTTGCTGCACTTCTCTCCCTGCCCAGCCCTCCCCCCCTCCACCCCCTAGTTCGCTCCTCTCTTTCAAAAGTAAAAGAAACACTTGCTCCCTGGTACACAATCCCCCCACACCCTTCCCACGGCCCCAAGTACATTCCACTATGCAACCTTAATTATGGACTCTAGTGATAACCATAATACCCTATCATATATCACTTTTAAATTATTCACTCCCTCATTTGTTTCAGGGTAGTATATACAATCTATCCAGTTTTTCTCAGTCTTACCCTAACCCTGATTTCAGTCCCATTTTACAGCAGTGGCACCATGCAATATTTGTCCTTTTGCGACTGAGATATTTCACTCAACATAATGTCCTCCAGGCTCACCCATTTTGAATAATATTGCATGAGCTCCTTGTTTTTCAATGCAGCGTAGTATTCCATTGTGTGACTATACCACAGCTTCTCTATCCATTCGTTTGTTGATGGGCACTTGGGTTGTTTCCAACTCCTTGCTATTGTGAACAGAGCTGCGATAAACATGCGTGTGTATTATTATGTTTTTAAAAAAAATTTTATTCTCTTTTGAGTCTGTACTGTCAAAATGGATCTGACTGGTATAGGAGGAGATTGCCCCTTCTTCTCCAGCAGAGCATCTGGTGGATTTGAACTGCGTACCTTTGGGATTGCACTGCAGCTTATTGCCAGTAAGCCCCCAGAGATCCCTCAGATGTGTTCTTTTTGCAGTCCACAAGATATTTGTGCTCTTCTCCAACACCATAAAATCAAAGGCACCAGTTCTTCTGCCATCCTTATTCATTGTCCAGTTTTCAAATGCATCGGAAGCAATTGAAAATAATGTATTTTTTTTAATTAGTTACACCTTAGACTTTAAACTGACATATTGACATAGATGTATGGATGTATTTCTAGAGTTACCAGTTCTGTTCCCTTGGATTAACAATATTGGTCTATGTTATTCTTAAAGGAGTTCTGGCATAATGTGTTTTGTAATGCACTTCTATCCAAAAGGTCAGAAGTTTGAATCTTTTCCAAGGGGAAAAATGGGAAGCCTCTTCCTGTAATGAATTGATTTACAGCCTCAGAAATCCAGAGGAGATTTTGCTGTAAGTCATGAAATCAAGGTATTGGCAATGAGCTTGGTTTTTACTTTAGTTCAAACTAAAAAAATCCAACCTCAAAACAAACTCAAGTGGAATTGAGTTGATTTCAATGCGCAGCAAACCCTACATTGTGTTTCTGAGGCTACAAATCTCAACAGGAGGAGGCTGCCCATCTCCTGGGGAGCCTTGGTGATTTGAACCACCAGAAATGAATAGCTTTTTGGTCAGCCACAAAATATACATGGTGTTAGGACTTTTGAAAATGTCTTTTCTATCCATTGTCTTAGCCACCCTCTGGGGACATGGTTTCCAGCTGCCTCAATTACAGACACATGGGTCACTGGTCATCAGCATCTTTTACATCATCACCAGCTGTGAGGGCCTCACATGCGAGAATGCGCTGACCTGATTGGGGAGAGTTCAGCAAGATGTATCCTGATAGAGCCAGAGTTAGAGGTGAATGAAGGAAGAGCTGACTTGTGACTGCTGGGCGACAAAGATTGCTGGGTGATTGAGGAAACCAGAGGCGTCTTGCATCTGTGTTGCTGGACTGACCTGGCCTTTTCCTTGTTGACTGAGAAGTGGTCAGAACTAATTGAGGAATTGGTCTGTTTTGGAGGGGTGAAACCAGGTTTCTCCTTGGAGGCTAGGGTTTTGAAGCTTCATCTCACATACTTTGGGCATGTAGCCAGGAGGGGCCCAGACTTTGAAGAAGGCCATCATGCTTGGAAGGGTGGAGGGACAGCGCAGGAGAGGAAGAGATGAGATGGAGTGATAAATAGTAATCGGGCTATTGGGGGCAGGCGTGTTGGAATCGATGAGACTGGCTGAGGACAGGGTAGGCTTCAGAGCTATTGTACGTAGGGTAGCTATGAGTCCCAACAACAAACATCAATCTTCCTGCTGATCTGGCTTGAGACTGCTGTTCACTAAACCTGGAATTTCACTGTGTAATATCCTTTGCTTCCCCCACTCCACAATCTATCATAAACCCCACAACTGTGAGTAAAGTCAAATCTGTGGTCACCTGCAATGAGTTTCGGACCCAGTAATTAGTAGAAGTAAGTGCCGGAGTGTGAGGGGCCATGGTTGACCTTCCAGGGATCGGTTTTACACTGTGGAGGTTGTTGATTAGTAAAGGTAAGTCTCAGCCTTCTCCCTGCTGTTCTTGGCCCTTTCACAATATTCTTCAGACTACACCACTAGATTGTATGGGATTTACTGCCTCTGAAAACCCACTGGAGGGTCAGTTCCAACTGGATAGTACACAACAGTAACATCTATCAGAAAGATTTTATTTTGGTTAGTCTTAATAAATAGTCAAATTGTGATATTGCAAAGAATTCTCTTTACTTTGATTGCTCTTGTTACTGTCTCCTATCTTCCTCTATGTTCTTACCCTGTCATAGCAAGAGCCAGTCCTGGGTCTGCTCCCTTATCTCTCCTGTTACCACGTCACTTGGTTTGGATAGTTTCCAGTCTTCCTACCTCTCCCACTTTCCTGTGGATCAGAGGGAAGTCTCACGGCTTGTTGCTTTGGAACAAACACACTTTCCTCCTGAAGATTTATTATCATTCAGAGCAGAAGCCCAAGAAGCTAGAGGAAATTAGGGTAGTGGGAAGCAGAGCTCCCCGCATGTTCCCTCTTTTACCTGGGGTTTTACCCAGCTTCTGCAATGCACACTGGGAGCTGGTGATGAACAAGAAAGACGAGGCCCTGCCCTCAGGCAGTTATCCTTCAAGGAGACAGAAACAGGCTAATCAAGTACCTGTCGGAGTAACCTGGGACAGAAACTGATGGCTGGGGTGATCAGAAAGGTCCTATGGAGAACAAGAATTTTACGAAAACCCTGAAAGATTAATAAAGCTAGGGGAGTAGAGAAGAGCCATTGAAGCGACCAAACAGCTTCTCCAAAGGCTGAGGTTGGAGATACTGTGGCTGGAGGTGTGTGAGGGGCTGGCTGAGGGTGAGAGTTAAGGGATCATGTAGGGCCACTTGAGCTTTGTGAAGGAGTCTGGCTTTTCTCTTGAGAGCAATAGGAAGATGTCATAAAATCCCTGAGAGATACAGAGAGATGTAGTACATTTACTTGACTTATTCCATTGTCCATCTCAGGGCCTTTGGGTCATAAAGAACCATCCCCTGAAGTTGAAGAGCCCAGGCCAAGGTTTTCTTAAGAAATCAAGTTTTGCAGTATGTTATGAGCCTTCATGCTTTGATCACAGCAGATGTGTTGTTGCTGTTTTATTGCAGGAAGCAAACCATGCAGTGTTACCTAGGATTGTGGATAGGAAGTCAAAGCTTTTCTTTTTTTAAAAAAAAATTTTGTTATTTTTGTGTGTGTGCGTACCATCAATTCAGATCTGACTGGTACAGGAGGAGATTGTCCCTCCTTCCCCGGTAGAGCATCTGGTGGATTCGAACCGAGCACCTCTGGGATTGTAGTTGCAGCTTCTTGCCACTAGGCCACCAGAGCACCCCTGAGCTTTTCTTTTTTCCCAGCCTTTCCTGAATGGAGTTTAAAATCAGGCCGTGGCATTCCTACCTTGAAGTACAGAGTTTCCCTGAGAAGGATCTCAGGCTAAAGCAATTAAGTGAGGTGATTACTCTGCTTGGTCAACATGACTGGGATAAATTAAGCTTCAGAAAATACCAATTCCTAAGGCTGGCAGTTCGAATCCACCAGATGCTCTGCTGGAGAAGGAGGGTCAATCTCCTGTGCCAGTCAGACCCAATTAGATGGTACACAACAACAACAACAAAAAAAAAAGAAAAGGAAATACTAATTCCTAAGTAGACTGTCAATTCTGTTACACCTTGTGATTGAAATCGGGGCCTTCTGTCCAGGGATCCTGATGTGCCCAAATTCTGCCTTAACGTCATGCCTTCCTCCCTCATGCCTCATGAATGAGGTCACTGAAGGACACGTGTGCCTAATGGAAAGAGCAGGGAGAACACAGGATTTCTTCTGTCTCAGTGGTCCTAGAGCCAGAGCTGATGGCCTTGGCTGAAGGCTGCTGGACTGTTTCCTTAAATGGAATCCCAGCAACAACTGGTCACATGGGATGACAGGAGCCCAAGAACAAGATCACAAAGAAGGCATTAAAAAAAGAATTGCTCAGGGAGCTCTGGTGGCCTAGTGACAAGAATCTGTGCTGCAATCCTGAAGGCACATGGTTCGGATCCACCAAATGCTTTGCTGGATAAGGAGGGGCAATCTCCTCGTGTGGCAGTTGGATTCGATTTGACAGTATACAGCAAATAAATAAAAAAAGTTTATAAAAAAAAATTAATGACTTCAACTTAAAGTTACTAGATATTCATTTAATTATTCTTTAAACTGGTCAAAAAAGACAAGAGTCATCATTAGTCCTGACTTTCATGGCAATTTCTGTTCAAAGTAACCAAATGATTCATGAAGGAAAGTTCTTTTTTACAGCTTTATTGAAGCAGAAGTCACATGTTATAAAATTCAGCCACACACTTGGTTTTCAAGAGTATTCAGAGTTAGGTAAACATCCTCACCACAATCCATTTTAGAACATTTTAATCACCTAAAAGAAGAAAAAAAGAAAAAAAAAAGACTGTAACCCTTAAACAATACCTCCTCATCCTTCAAGAACGTCAGGTCCTAGGCAGTCCCTAAATGGCTTTGTGTCTGTATATATTTACCTATTCTGACCATTTCTTATAAAAAGAATCATATAGTATGTGGTCCTTTGTGCTGACTTCTTTCACCTAACACCTTTTGAAGTTTCATCCAAAATGTAGCATGTATCAGGACTTTATTCCTGCTTTCCAGTTCTTTATTGAAGAATCAAGTGGTTACAGAATTAGATAACCACTGTTTTGTGAGCACTGGTGTTGTATTGTGTTATATGTTAGGGAGCTAACCAAAAGGTCAGCACTTCAAATCCACAAACCACAGATGAGGCAGCCTTCTGTAAGGATTCATGGCCTTCGAAACCCAGTGAATAGGTCATGAGTCAGAATCATCACAATGGCAGTGGTTTTTCCTTAGTAATAGGTCTCTGGACAATGTAGACAACTTGCTCTCAACTGATAACACTGATCATGAAGTTAGTAGTGAGTTGCACTGCTAACGCAGAGGTCATATGTTCAAATCCACAAGGGACTTCTTGGCAGAAGAAAGGCAGTCTCTTCTTGTCACATGTTGTAGCCTTGAAAACCTGATGAAAACGTTGTCAGGAACCGGAATTGACTCAACAGCAGTAAATTTGAGTTTTTGTTTTTTTTTAATAGCCTTAAAGAAGCTTCTGCCTAATATACTGGGCTGCTGAACAAAAGGCTGGCTGTTCAAATCCACAGTGTTCTGTGAAGATTCTCAGTCTCGGAAACCCAATGGAGGGTCTCTATGGGTCCGAATTCACTTACTTGGTAGCTGTGGGAGTGAGCTAACTACAAGGTCAGTGGTTTAAACCCTGCCAGTGGCACAAGGAAGGAAGACTCGAGATCTGCTTCCATGAAAATTAGAACCAAGAAAACTGTGTTTCTGCTCTGCAACAGCACGTGGAGTGCCGTGGTAGGAGTCGACTTGACCACAATGAGGACTTTTTTTGCTTTTTATTTGCTAGCTTTTTTATTATTATTATTAAATTTTATTAGTTTTAATGAACATTTACAGAGATTTTGGGTTTTCATTCATTCATTGTTGCACTGTTTTCTCCACCCTCCTCCCCAGTT
>NW_006399822.1:6066429-6067906 GCF_000299155.1 Elephantulus edwardii
CTCTCTTTGGAGGGGGAAATGAGCTGGTGGGGAGGGGTGGGAAGGGAGAAAATTGCGGCAATGAACGAATGGAAATCCAAATCCTCTGTAAAGTAAAAAAAAAATTATAAAAAAAAACCACACACACACACACAAAATAATTATGAAAGGAAAGGAAGACCCCCACCTCCATGAGACGGATTGACATGGTGACTCGAGCGGTGGGCTCTAGTGTTACCGGAGATAAAGAGGGGTATGGGCAGGGTTCAGGTTGGCTGTTCATAGGGTCCCTGTGAGTCATACTTGACTCGTCAGCACCTAAGTACAGCAACAGCAAAGCAAAATGTGACTCTTTTTTTGTATTGTGCTGGCAACAAACCAACTGAAAGAAAAACACTAAACAGTTTTGAGACAATTTGAAAACCTTCAGCAAGATTAGGTGTCAGACGAAGTTAAGAAATTACTGTAATTTTGTCAAGTGTGTTAATGTTGTTGAAATTATGTACAAAGAGGTCCTTATGCTTTAAAGATGCACGACTGAAGTATTTACAGGGAGAATGAGAGATGTGTGGGATTGACTGTAAGATCCCAGCTAGCAAAGTGGCTTTAAGAGCGTTGAGATGAATAAGATTGACCATGACTTGGTAATTGTTGAAACAAGATGCGGTGGGATTAACATGATAGGTTCCCAAGGCTTTGTTAATGCTTTTTTTCTCTTCTTTAATGAATGCTTGAGATTTTACATGATACAGTTTCTTTAAAAAGAGTCCTAGACTCTCAGAATCAAGATGCATATTCATCAAGAAATGCAATGAGAAATATTTACTTTTCTGAGAAAAACTCAGAATTGCTTGTTCTTCCTTTCTTAAATCTTTAAGAGTTATTTTGATCTTTCTGACTCTGTAGA
This sequence comes from Elephantulus edwardii, assembly GCF_000299155.1. Lineage (NCBI taxonomy): Eukaryota > Metazoa > Chordata > Mammalia > Macroscelidea > Macroscelididae > Elephantulus > Elephantulus edwardii. The sequence goes on from NW_006399822.1 coordinate 6,067,316, forward strand.
CTTCTACTAAAGACACAGGGCACGCTTTCAAATAAAGACAAGTGTAGGCAGTGGAGATACTTGGCATGTGCCTGAGTTGTCTGCTGCTGTAATCGAAATACCACAAGGGCATGGCTTTAACAAACAGAAACTTACATCCTCACAGTTTAGGAGGCTTGAAGTAAAACTTCGGAGTGCTGGATAGAGGGGAAAGCCTGCTCTGCCTTTGTCAGTTATGAAGGAGGAACGTCCTTCAACACCTGTAGGCCAGGTGTTACCTCGAGATCTTCATGTGTCTTTGCTTTCCTCAGTGCCCAGGGGCAGATACAAAGAGGACACGCTCCACTCCTGGCAACTCTTTTTCTTCTCTCTCTTTATTTAGAGAATACTTTATTTCTGTAATCAAATCCATGTAGATAAGACCTTACTCATTGAATACAGTGCATTACCCCTGCACAAATGGGGGAAAAAAATTTTAACATTTTTAGACCAATATGGCTATTAATTTCTTTACAATACCAACTCAACATGGTACAACTGGGTTACTTTTTTCAAAGCTGATAGCACGGCTAGTTTCCAAAAATGTGTGTGTGTATATGTATGTATGTATGT
>NW_006399822.1:6068006-6069439 GCF_000299155.1 Elephantulus edwardii
AAAACAATTGCAGTGTCTGGCAATTCTTTCTTGATAGTAGTGCGGTCTCTCCCACGCCTTTGCTCTGTTTCTTTCCCTTTTATCTCTAGTGAGACAAAAGGTATTACAGGCAACACCATAGGGAAACTCCCCTGACATCAGTATGAGATATGATGAGATTAAGGGATATTGGGTTCCCCACTTAATCCTTTTACAACAGTGAAATCCTTTAATTTGGTTTAGCATAGCTTGGCGAATCATTACATAGATTCTACTTTTTATACATGTGGTTTTGGGGGGATACAGTTCCTTCCATATAGCAGGGCAGAATAGGAATAGGGATGTTTTCATTTCTCAAGGGAGGCACCAACAGGTAGCCCCTGGCCTCCGCAGAGGAGTACCCAACGCGTGTCCTCGGGAAGTCTTGGGACATACCTGTGTGTCTGAAGAGATGAAGAATGAAGAGGTAGTGGGATGAAAGCAAATTTTAGAGTCAGACATTTTTCATTGGAAGTTTGGTTTCCTCACCTGCTGAAGACGCATCGATGCCTTTGAATTGTGGTGTTGACTAAGAATATGGAAGGATGACCAGAAGAACAATCACAGTTGTCCCAGGAGAGGTTCAGCCAGAGCTCTCCATACAAGCAAAGATTGTGAGACTTTGCAGTCCATAGTTTGGGCCTGTAGGAAGGGGCTTGTTCTTGGAGAAGGACATCATGCTTGATAAAGTAGAAGTCCATCAATAAACGAGAAGGTCCTCAATGAGATGAGTTGTTGCAGGAGCTGCAAAAATGTGTGTAAGCAGAGCAGAGAGTGCGAGGCTGGCACGGGATCGGGCAGTGCGTTCTGTTGTATATACGATCACCATGCGTCACGGCTGCCTTGGTGGCACCCAGCAAGAACAACACGTCTTCGGCAGGCCACCGCATCTCATTTCTTTGTGCTTCTGTCTCCTCATCTATAAAGTCCAGCTTCTAGTCATCACCAGAATTCTCAGGCTGATGACACATTATTTTAGCCTTTATTTCCATTATCATGTTCACCTCTTTTTCTGTGACTGATCTCTTGCTCTTGAAGAAAAATTATGTTTGTGTTTGGATAATTGAGTGTACTCTCCCCTGGGCAAGATCCTTAACTCTCTCCATCTACACAGACTGTTTTTCCTCTATCAGGTAACATTTTACAGGTTCAGGATACAGACTGATATCTTTGGGGACTGTTAGTCAGCTTACTACACCTGGTAGTAATATCTAATAATAGTGGATTTGCGTTATGTCAGCATAGCTTGTGTAATAGGGTGTGTTGCTGCTTCCCCATAATGCTCTCCAATGAAGAACTTACCTAGCTTTCCAAATGGTGATTTGAGTGAATAAATAGATATATCGTGTGTGTGTGTGTGTGTGTGTGTGTGTGTGTGTGTGTGTGTGTGTATGAGGGGGGAAGTGGGAGGTTTG
>NW_006399822.1:6069539-6114952 GCF_000299155.1 Elephantulus edwardii
AAGTGGGAGGTTTGATTATATTTCAGATAGATATAGATATAGATTAGATAGATAGATATAGAGATAGAGATATAGTAGTTTGCTCTCAAGTCAGAACCAACCCATAACTGACTCTCCAGCAGATTTCAGCACAGCTTCTTACCATTAGGCCACCAGAGCTCCCTAAGGAGATGTACATATAGATATCTGTGCTGCTGCCATCTCAAAGGCATGTGGTCTGAATCCACCAGCTGCTCTGCAGGAGAAGAGCAGTTTCATTTGGAAAGGAAAGAGACTCAGAATAAGCAAAGCTCTCCTGAAAACCAAAAATGAAGTAGGAGACATCTCACTCCCTGATCTCAAAACCCATTACGTTACTACTAGCTGTAGTAATCAAAACAGCATGCAATTGGTACAGATGCATAGGTTGGTGGAATGAAATGTAGAGTCCAGAAATCAACCCATTAACCTATAGTTAACTTATATTTGACTAACAAAACCCATTAAATGGGGAAACTACAGCCTCCTTAACAAACAATCCTGGTGAAACTGGACATCTGCTTGCAGAAAACTGGAACAGGATCCATACCTCGCACCATACACATATAGACCAACTCAAGTTGGATCAGAGACCTAGAGGTAAAACTTAAAACCATAATGATGATAAGAGACAAAATAGAAACAAATTTAGAAGTTCTAGTCTATGGCATAAATAGGCTTTGCAAATATAGCCAGAAGGGCACAACCAGGAGAGGATAAAACTGACAAATGGGATCTTCTTAAAATCAAATCCCTGTGCACATCAAAACTTTGTCTAATAGGCTGGCAATCCTTTCTTGAGGCTACTTAAGTCCCTTTGACTAGCTTTTCTTCCTGTTTTAGCTTCTGTAAGATAAAAGGTATCACACCCTAGAGAAACTCCCCTTACATCAGATAAGGACTGTGATAGGATTGTTGTTGTTATTGTCAGGTGCCTTCAAGTTGAGTAGGACTTACAGCGACCCTATGAATAGCAGACCAGACCCCTGCCCTTCCCTGTCCTGTCCTGATCGTCCCTCATCGTCCCCAACACACTGAGCCCATTGCCCAAGTGTTCTGATGGAACTAAGGTGGTTTCTTTAACCACTCATCTAAGGATCTTAGAGGATTGTTAACTAGCTTCCACATTATATATAATTATGTACATGTATTTCTGTGGGACACAATTCCATTGTTTTTGTGTTGTATTCATTATGCATTTAGTCACAGCACCACCAAGGGCTCTTATATAATATAGTAATGTCTGTCTGTTTGTCTGCCTGTCTGTCTGTCTGTCTGTCTCCCTCCCCTATCTTTCCTGCCTCTACCAAGAATTACCTTGATTCCTGTGTGTGAGACCATCATTATTAAGACTGCGTCAGCATCTCATGAATGTGCCTTAGTTCACACCCTGGCGATATTTGTCATAGTCCGCACCTCACCTCCAGTCTCCAAAGCATGCAGAAAAGGATGCTGGCCATGATTTAGGCCAGGAAGCCCCAAACTGCACTGCATCTGTGTGAGGGGAGACAGCATTCCTTTCGTCAGCCAGGTAAGTGATGCTTCTCTGAGTCACATGCTCGTAAATTTGAGAATGTGCAAGATTGGCCCTGACCCAGCCCCAGAGCAGCTTGGGACTCCGATTTGGAATGTCATGTTTTACTGTTACTTAATCAAATCTGAGAGCAGTGGATGGGGAAACGGGTTTTGTAAACATTGCTCTGAAGCGTTCAAATTCCAACTGAAAACAGAGGCCAAGTGTTTTCGTTCTTATCGATGTTCAGAATTATTGGGATGAAACACGGATCTCATGAAGCTGAGTGCCAGTACTGGGCAGGCTTGGGGGAGGGTGAAGTAGAGGGAGGAAAAGTGTATTTATGAAGTTTGAGTGAAGAATAAGTTGGCTGGGAGATCTTAATGTTTCCAGTAGAGACCTGAATAATGAAATATTTATCACCAAAGGAATATACACACAATTATAATGTAAAGTGTGAGTCACAGCACATCTTGTTCCACCAGAGAGCAGAATGACTGAAAGGCAGAATGGCATCATTCCACATGTCTCTTTATTTCGTCTGCTCACGGCCTTGGGTTCAATGGCTTGGAGTCTCTTATGTCCCCTGTAAGTGGTCAGTGGCTTTATCACTGGCCACTGGTCTAGGATCGTCTTCCAAGGGACTGATGATATGGTGAGGGCGTCATGTTTACTAAATGCCAAGCCTTATCTTTTGTGCTTTCTCTACATTATCATCCCATGCAATCTTCACTTTAACTATAGAGTGCTTTAGGCTGCATACTGGGTTCTCTAGAACAGTAAAACCAATGAAGCTTACATGTATATATGTATATATGTATGTATGTATGTATGTATATATGTATATATGTGTATCTCTAGCTCTATAGTGATATTATCATTGTTATTATCTGCTTCGAATTGAAACTGACTCATAGCTGATCTTCCAGAGGTTTTTCAGAGTCTATAAATAGCACTGGGAGGATATTTCCATCTTTCTCCCTTTGTTGTTTTCACTGTGTACCATGGAGTCCAAACCAACCCATAGCTGACCCTCTGATGGCTTTTCAGAGACAGTTAATCACATGAGAGGAGATTGCCCATCCTTCTCCTGCATATATACATATATATGTGTATATACATACACACACACACACACATACACACATACATATGTATTTGGGACTCTTTAATCTTTGGTGGCCTAGCTGCTGGTGAGTTGCACGACTAACCCAAAGGTCACACTTCTCCAAGGGATAAAGGTGAATGGACTCCTCCTGTGGGAGGAAACCTCAGAACCCATTGGAGAAACCCACCTCAGAAACCAGTCTCAGAAACCAGCTGGAATCAGCGATGAGGTGTTGTTTTCGACTTGACGAGATTTATATATGTGTGTGCCAATTTGGTGGCACCTATATAACAACATATATATTTGTTGTGATAACATATATGTGTTATGAGGTGCCATCTAGTCATGTACAACTCATAGTGACTCTGAACAACAGATCTGAAAACTCTGTCCTGCACCATCTTCATTATTTCTGACACACTTGAGCCCATTGCTGCAGTCACTGTGTCAGTCCATCTCCTTGGGGACCTTCCTCTCTTTCACTGACCCTTCACCTTTCCAAGCATGATGTCCATTTCCAGGGAATAACCCCTCCTAGCAATATGTCCAGCATATGAGAGATGAAGCTTCATTATCTTTGCCTCCAAGGAGCACTCTGGCTGCACTCTCTCCAAGACCTATCTGTCTGTTCTTTTGGCCGTCCCTGGGATATTCAGTACTCCCCTCCAAAACCACAATTCAAAAGTATCAATTCTTCTTGTCATTTGTATTCATTATCCAGCTCTCAGGTCTGTAGCAAGTGATTGAAAAGACCATGCTACTGTTTCAAAACCAGAAGCTGTGAACTAGCTAGATGGCTGGTTGTTAACAAACAAAAAGTTCCCTAGCTTTTTGCCAGTGAGTCCAAACATATGTGCAGACCACACCCCCAGGAGACTTTGCTGTTGTCAGAGAAGGCTGAGTTCTGAGTTTATCTTTTAGAACCACATTTAATCCTCACCAGAAGCATCTCTCTCTCTTTATCTCCTTGGTATCCAGCCAGAACCAACTCATAGCTGAACCTCTGCTGCTTTTCCAAAGCTGTAAATCCCCTGGGAGGTCAGTTTCCCTTCTCCTCCGTCCCTTTCTGGATCTAAAAAGAGGAAACAGATAGCTCTCCTTGCTCGTGGTTGCTTTCCCCTAGTGGTGAGATGAACAGCCTTAGACATGTAGCAGCACTGTAGTTGCATGGTAGAGAGGGATAGATATGTGTGAGCTGTGTCAGCTTGCTCTAAAGCCCACTCTGCCTCTGCCCTTCCACAAAGTGAGCCCATGAACATCCCTGGGAGTTTGGGTTTTCTGTTGTCTTCCAGCCGAACAAATTCTGTAAAACATATATAGGTTGCTATGGAAGCCTACAGCAACCTTCTTTTAATCAGCAGGAAAATGAACTGTGTCTGCATTTACTCAATTTTAAATTTTTCTTCTCCGTCCTAGCAACGGTTAGCTATGGAGAAAATCCAGGCACAAGAGGGAAGTAAGGATGAACCGAGAAGGTCGTACAGAGTCCAGTGTGGTTGGTGGGTCAACCTGCCTTCTGAGAACATGCACATTAGTTTCCTGTGGCTGTTATGACAAATCATCACCAACAGGGTGGCTTGAAACAATCGAAATGTGTTCCTTCACAGTTCTTGAGGCCAGGAGTTCAAACCCAAGATGACAGCAGGCCTGTGCTGCTTCCAGAGGTTCTTGGGGAGACTCTGTCCCCTGGCCCCTCAGCTTTGGTGGCACCCCAGCATCTTCACATAGCCTTCTCCTCTGTTTCTCTGTGTCTTCTTTTTTGTCCCTTATACGGATACTTATCATTGGATTTATGGCACACCTGGGTAATCTAGGAAGCTCTCTAGATCCTTAATTATGTCTGCAAAGACCCTTTTGCAGATATACAAGTTCTGGGGACTACGCAGTTCTTCCGATCTTTTTGGAGGCACCTTTAGGCCAGCCACAGGATTGTTAGTTTGCTGTGATTTTATATGGCAAGTAGATAATAGAAATCTAGTTTCCCCTGAAAAGTGGTTCCTGATTCATAAAATACAAATAGGGGAGGGGTGGGCAGGGAGAAAATTGCGGCAATGAATGAATGGAAATCCAAAACTTCTGTAAAAAAAAAATAAAAACAACCAAAAAACCCCAAATAAATAGATCGGTATTTACTGGTGTTTCTTAGAAAGCATTGTTTTCTCATGAAAATTGATTATCTATTTAATTCATACTCGAGAAACACCGGGTGTGTGTGTGTGTGTGTGTGTGTGTGTGTGTGTGTACTCATACACATGCATGCATTTTAAGAATTTAATGGAAGAAATAATGTTGTGCAATTTAAGGTGTGTTCTTGGCACCATAAGTCCTGATATCCCTGGGAGGGATGTACTCTCAACAACAGATATTTCCCATGCTAATTGTGAACCCGGAGACTCACCATCCAATACAGGGTTACCAGGGACAAAAAAAAAATATAATTTTTAAAAAAGATTAAAATTAAGAGAGAAAATGAGAATGAAAAGGGGAAAACTAATCATTTTTTAATCAGAGGCCATTTAATCTCCTCTGAGAGATCATAGATGGATCCCATAGATGGATCCCATAGATGGAAAGACAGCTGTGGACATGGGAAAGACAGGACATTGAACCTGGAGTTAGATCTGTTTCCATATGATCTTGAGTAACTCATGGTCTCCCTGTGAATATGTTTTATGGGACCTAAGTGTTAGGAAAATTGTACTTCCTCATAAAAGCTTATTTTATAAAAATGGGGATGATGATACATAATGTCAAGATTTTTATGACTTGTACTCTGAAAAGTTTCTTATGCATGCAAGGTACTCAGGAAATCTCTGCTGAGTGAGAATCTAAAGTAGAAATAAGCACAGGGATATTTTGGGGACATCTACAGTGTGGGTGTGTTGTTATAATTTTCAGACTCATCAGTTTGTATAAGACTTCAACTTAAAAGAGAAAAATCAAGATAAGCAAATTGTGCCCCAGTTCGCAGCCATGAGACAGTAACAAGATTAGCCCTCTCATCACCAACCATAAACCTAGACAAAACACCTAGGCAACTTTAGAAAAGATAGTGGGCATCTGAATTTCTAAGACTGTGGTCTTTAGAGAAGGGAAAGTCGAGGAGTCTGTCCCATATGCGTTTTGCTCCTTGGCCAGTCCATTCCACCTCCTGGCAGTTCTCTCTTGGGTTCCCAAAGCTACACATCATTATGGGGACAGCCTCTCTTTCTCTTAAGAGCAGTTGGTGGATTCAAACCACTACCCTTTCAGTTAGCATCTCAGCACATTATACATTACACCACTAGGGCTCTTTTTAACATTATTTTAAACTGGTTTCTTTACAAAGTTCGAATACATTGTTTTTTACACCAGGTCTTTCCCATTTCATTCACATACCCCCATCGAATTGTGTGACCTGCTAGGAGAACAAACAGGTTTGTCCTAGAGAGGGTAAAGCCAGAATGTTCCCTGGAGTCAAGGATTCTGAAGCTTCGTCTGACATACTTTGGGCATGTTGCAAGGAGGGACTGGTCCTTGGAGAGGGAGAGCATGTTTGGAAGAGTGGAGGAGAGGGAGAGGAAGACCCTCGATGAGATGGATCGATTCTGTGAGTGGAGTGGTGGGAATGAATGAGACAGCAAAGTTGACACAGGATAGAACGGCGTTTAGGGCTCTTGTACATAGGGTCGTTTAGGGCTCTTGTACATAGGGTCGCTATGAGTCACAAATGACTCGATGGCACATAACAACAACAACAATTAATGCCTCACTCAGTCATCCTCACCCCTGTGCTTCCACCCTTCCCCACCCCCACCTCCACCCCCAGATCCTCATACTCATTCTACAGTAATGGGGATTTTTTAAAAAATAGTTTGAATTTTTTATTTTTTAAAAATTTTATACTGGTTTATTTACAAAGTTTGAATACATTGCTTTTCACACAAGATCTTTCCCATTTCCTTCATCCTTCCACCCATCAAATTGTGCGACTTTATGATTCATGCACTCCCCCACCCATCCTCACCACTCTGCTTCCCCCCTCCCTCCTTGGGTCCTCCTGTTCATGCTACAATAATGGTTTTGTACAGTATTTGTCCTTATGGGACTGAGTTAGTTCACTCAGCATAATGCTCTTCAGTCCTTCCCATGTTAGGTAGTAATTTGCAAACTCATTGCTTCTGGGTGCTGCGTAGTATTCCATTGTGTGAGTGTACCATAATTCTCAATCCATTCAATTGTGGTTGGACATCTGGGCTGTTTCTGTGTTCTTGCAATGGTGAATTAACACTGCTGTGAACATTGGTGTACAAATCTCCGTTTGTGCCTCAGTTCTCATTTTCTCAGGGTATATTCCAAGCAGTGGAATAGTTGGGTCATATGAAATTTCTATGTTCAGCTTTTTGAGGAAGTGCCAAACTGCCTTTCAGAGTGGCTGTACCATTTTACAAACCCACCAACAATGTATAAGAGTTCCTATCTCGCCACATCCTCTCTAACATTTATTACTTGCTGTCCTGCTAAACTTGACCACTGCTACTAGAATGAGATGGTATCTCACTGTGATTTTGATTTGCATCTCTCTTGCTGCCAGTGATTTTGAGCACTTCTTCATGTGTCACAACATTTATAACTAAAGTTTGTTATTTGCTTACTTATCAACAACCTGGATAAGTTTAAATCTTTCTCTAAGGGAGTTCTGATAAGACTCTGCACTGTAATTCCAAAGGCATGAGGTTCAAATCCACCAGCTTCACTGTGGAGAGGATGGGCTGCCTCCTCCCATGTGATGTACTGCCCCTGAAAATCCACTGGAGGGTCAGCAATGGGTCGGTTCCAACTTGATGGCACACCAGCAACATCATCAACCACCTGTGTAACGGAGATGACACAGCAGAAAGTGAAGACGACTTAATGCACGTGCTGAAGTAGATCAAAGGCTACAGCCTTCAATATGGATTACGTACAACATCAAGGAAACATAAGTCCTCACCACTGGACCAACAGGCAATGCTATGATAGATGAAGAAGAGATTGACGTTGTTAAAAATATCTCTTTACTTCTATCCACAATCCCCATTCATGGTAACAGCTGTTGAGAAGTCAGAAAGACATCCTGCTTTGGGAAAGTCTGCTGCCAAGGACATCTCCAAAGTGCTAAAGACCAAAAATATAAACTTAAATATTAAGGTGCATCTGATCCAAGCGATGGTCTCTCAATTATTTCTTATGCATCTGAATGTTGGACAGTTCATAAGGACGACCAAAGAAGAATTGATGCCTCTGAATTGTAGTGCTGGTGATGAGTATTGAATATACCACGGATTACCAAAGGAACAAACAAACATTCTTGGAGAAAATGCAATTGAGGGTGTTCCTTAGAGGCAAAATTGATAAAATTTTATCTCCCATAATTTTAACACGTTATCAGGAGGGACCAGTCCTCAGACACAAACATGCTGGGGAAGGAAGAGGTTCAGCAAAAGAGAAGATGACCATAAATGAGGTGGATTGACACAGTGACTGACAGCGTGTTTGAGTGTGCCTGAGGATGGGACAGACTGGAACAGGGTGGACACGGTTCAGGTCTGCTGTTCAGAGAGTCACCATGAGTCAGAACTGACCTGACGACATCTAACAAAAGCAACAACATATTATTATTGTGCTAGGCACATTAGGAATGTTTGTCTGATGACATATCTCCATGAGGTAGACATGTTTATGAATTCTGTTTTCTTTCAAGGCAAAAATTGAGGCACAGAGACATTAAATTACTTGCTTGATGTTGGAGAGGTGCCAGGTAGCAGGACTAGAGGTTAAAGGTCTGTGTAAGTCAAAGTCCACGGTTTGAATCCCTATGCATATTGCATCATGTTGAGCTCCAAGTGGCCCGAATTAATTTCTAACTTTGACAAAGCCCATGTGACTAATGGCCCACAGATTCAAAGACTGGGTTGCCTAATCTCCCTTCTTGGACTGGAAAGAAATGCAAGGTCTCCAACTCATCTTGAACTTGGGATGGCCTTTCTCTGTTTCCCACCCTCAGACAGAATCTGCAAGTGGGAAGCTCCTGAAACATCTGGGTTTGGGGAATAAAGTCTTATGAAATTAAAGCGGTGATCTCCATTATTGCCTTCCCATTTTTTGGTCCAAATGGCAGCTCTGTATGGAGACGGGACCATATGGAGACAATTTTCCCCACCAGGTGGAAGTCACATAGTCTTGGTTGATGTGTCATTGACATACAAACCTTCCTCAGCATTGTATGGACGACATGGAAAAGCCATTGCTCGTGCTGACCTATGCCTTCCTAGACTTTGGAAAGGGAACATACCCTTTGTTAAAAACATGTTTATTTTTATAATTAAGAAAGCAACATAACAGTGCAATAGAAAACAGAAGGGAAATTACTCATAAGCCGGTGGCCTGAGACAATAATTATTCTTGTGACACACTCACCAGGCATCCCTGTGGGTCATTATTTTCTGGCCTTTCATTCAACTCTTACTTGGATCCAGATGTTGGTGCTATTTTCTGGTTTTGTCTCTGGACCTTGGCCTGTCTAGGGCCATGGCTGTAGCAGAGTCTGGAAGCTTTATGTGCTCCTCCCATTATCCTGCTGGAGGCCTCCTTGGGATGAAAGGTCGTCATGTCTTGAATCCCATTGCCCTAGCACTAGCTTGTTCCCCTGTTGTTTAAGTTCATTATTGTCTGTAGCTATCTTCTCCCTCCAATCCACACCCTTTACCACATGACTTCCAGGAGTTATTCTAGTGAGTGGGATGTATTTATTCCAGGAGTCATTCCAGTTGGTAAAATACATTGTCAGGCTTGGCCACATGCTTATGTAGGCCAGTGGAATGAGTGGACATGGTGTGTGCCATGCTCAAACAGACGCTTTCAATGAAATTGCGTAATTACCTTGGGCCTTTTGCTTTCCAGCCTTCTTCCTAAGATCAGCAAGTCTCAGATGAGAGCTCCCCTTTCAGCCTGAAGCCCTAGAATAAGAACACGTGTAAGCCAGAGCTGAGCAGAGCTACAGCTGAACCATGGAATAAATCTTTTGTTTATGGAGTTGTTTGTTACAGTTAAAGCTGGGACAGTCCTCATGTCTCCGGGAAAACACAGTTCACTGAAAGCATCAAAACTACACTTGAAGCTCCCTTTCTGTGGTAGTCATGATTGAATGTCAGCTTGGCTGCATATGGTTCTTTGGTTTGGCTGTTGTGCTGTGGTCATTGGCTTGATGAGGTTGGATGGAGTTCATCCATTGCTTTGAGCAGCTGATAGGGTGAGGAGGAACTTCATGGGCATGCAGCTTGCCTCAGATAGATAAGGAAGTCTGATGGAGCTGCCTTGCTTTTTTCCTGGTCCTGATCCTGCATCTGCCTCATCACCTCTTTGGTTCCTTGGACCAACACACTGACTTTGGATTCTTCAGTCTCTACAACTATGTGTCACAGACCTGGAACTTGCCACCCTCTATGAGCACTTATGTAGCAGCAGCCAAGAAAGCAAAATGTATAGAGATGCCTTTGAATTGTGGTGTCGGTGAAGAATATTGACTATCCCACGGACTGCCAGAAGAACAAACACATCTGTCTTAGAGGAAGTACAACCAAGGAGCCCCTTAGTGATAAATACAGTGAAACTACATCTCACAGACTTTGGACAGGTTACCAGTCCTTGGAAAAAAAGACGACATCATGCTGTTTGGAAAGGTAGAGGGTCAAGGGAAGAGAAGACCTTCAATGAGATGGATTGACACAGTGACTGTGACAGTGAACTTGAGCATGACTGCGATTGTGAGGATGGTGTAGGGTGGGGCCAAGTTTTGATCTCTAGTCACCCATAGAGTCTCTATGGGTCCCGATCAGCCTGGTGATACTTAATAACAAGAAGCAGCAGCAGCAGCACTTGAGTCAGGTCTAGGGAGCTCTGGTGGCTGAATGGAAAGGAACTGTGCTGCCAACACTAATGCACTCAGTTTGAATCCACCAGCTGCTCTGTGGAAAAACGATGAGCAGTCTCCTTCTGTGTGATGTGGTGCCTCGGAAAACCTGCTGGAGGGTCAGCTGTGAGTCAGTTCTAACTCGATGGTACACAACAGCAACATGTCCTATGTATATTATATAATCTCCATTGGTTTTGTTTTCTTGAGAGGACCCAGCCCTCATTGATTTTGCTTTCTTTTGAGAACCCAGCCTAAGGCATTTCCCAGACTGAGGCATAAAAGCATCACTCTGCTTTCATTAATAAGATTCATATGCTGACATTCACTTTCATCCTGTTTATGGAGGGCAATATAACCTGGCGATTGAGTTGGAGTTAGAGGGCTCTGCCTTCAAGACCCTGCTGCGTCTCTGACCTTTTTGTAACTGGGGCAACTTGCTTAACCACAGAGTTCTTTATTTCCTTCATTTTGTTAAAGAGACTAGACCGCCTGAGAGTTCTAATGTGAAGACGAGATGCAATAACAAGGGACTTATTAGGATTATTGCTCTCACACTCCCTACCACTGCCTGACTCTGTCCAGGCTGTGGTGAAGGAAGAATTTCGAGAACCAGCACTGGAGGCCGGAGGTTGCTGGGATTCTGAGGCCCACCTCACAGTTCTCTTTGTTTCTGAGAAAGCTCATTCCTTTTTGGTAGAGATTAGCTCTCTCCAAGACCCAGGTGGTAAAGGGCCTTCTATACCATTTTTATGTCTACGGATCAGAGGGAAGGACTCTGATGGACCTGACTTGGATCACATTTTCGCCCTTCTTCCAGGTGAATGTGTCTGCATCGCATGTCTTCTCCTGTGGCCAGAGGCAAAGCCAAGGCCACAGGGGTATGTAGAGGAAGCATTAAGAAAGAAGCACAATAGTAAAGTTACCACAAAGATCACCTTGCGAGCATTGTGACTCAGAATGCAGTTTTGCCATATTTCTTGGCATCACAGAAAAGACATGAGTTTGCAAGTCAGGCAACTATATCATCCTGAGAACATTACTTAATGTCTAGAAATTTTGATTTCCTTATAAAAGTGGGGATAATTTTTTTCTTCATAGGATGATAAAATGGGGTAACATGTAACACCTGGGACATATGGTCAGCACATACAACTTCCAACTCGATGTTGGTTAAGATGGATTGTATTGGTCAACTTAACTAATACTAGTTATTACTCAGTTTTGTCCCATATGCTTGCACCTTCCAGTCATAAGGCCCTTCCTCCTCTCACTGTTTCCCCATTTCTTATTTTGCAATGAAAAAGAATTTGGATGCCTTTGAGGTTTTCTCTATTAAAAAACCTTCTAATACCTTGTCATCCTTCAAGGAGCATTGGGGATGCTCTTCATCCAAGACAGATTTGTTTCTTCTAGCAGCCCATGCTAAGTTCAATATTCTTTTCCAACACAATAGTTCCAGTACGTTAGTTCTTCTTCTGTCTTCCTTATTCATTGACCAACTTCCACATGTATGTGAAGTATTTGAAAACTGTCATGACTTGAATCTGAAGCTCCTGTGTCCTCAAAGTGACATCTTTTCTCTTTAGCACTTTAAAGAGATCCTTTGTAGCAGATTAGCCCAATAAAATGTTTGTTTGCTTTTTTTAAAACTTGTGTTTGCACCTTCGAATCTGATCCAATTTGCACAGCAGGAGATTGACCCTCCTTCTCCAGCAGAGCAGTTGCTGGATTTGAACTGAGTGTCTTTGGAATTGCAGTGCAGCTTTTTTGCCATTAGGCAGGCCACGAGAGCTCCTATTGTTTGCTTTCTTGACTGCTCCTTCCATGGTTGTTTCTTGTGTATCCAGCTAAAAGGGAATTCTAGACAACTTAGTCTACAAGTTCTGTCAAATGTGGTCCACCATGTAATGGTCCATCACCATGTGATGTTTGAACTCTCGTTGCCATAGCTTTCCGCATCACAGCCATCCTCAAGCCACCAGGATACTGCAGACAAATGAGTGATGGGTTTGTTATGTTGGTAATTCTTCATCCACTTGGATAATGAACCCATTTGGGAATCCGATGGAAGCTGTTGGCATTCTCAGAAAGATGCAGTTATATCAGGGGGTTCACAAAACTCTGCTTTCCTTAACCATGGGATTTGAGGTTTGTTTTTTTATTCTTTTTTTTGGTAATTTTTTAATTAATTTTCATGTGTGTACCATCAAATCAGATCTGACTGGTACAGGAGGAGATTGTCACTCCTTCTTCAGCAGAGCATATGGTGGATTTGAACCGTGCACCTCTGGGATTGCAGTGCAGCTTCTTGCCACTAGGCCACCAGAGCTCGCCGGGATTTGAGGTTTTGAGCTCCTCTAATAGAGAGTAATTTTGCCAAGAAAACTCTGGCAGCTTTGGGGCGGTGCTTAGATAGGAAATGCCAGTTTTTGCTCCCGGGCTCTCCTTTCTCTGACCAACACTCCTAGGGGGCACATTGTAGGTCAGGTAGGTTGGAGTCTTGTGTTCCCTCAATCAAGCTGTGTTCAGCTGGGTGGTTGTCGGATCTTGGCAGGCACAGGGCTGCTTAAGGTGACTATGCTCCTTCTCCTGGTTTAATGAATGGCATATGAGTTTTAATGGGTTTTTTTTTTGCTCTGTGACTAAGTCTTCTTATTCCAAAAGTAATCCAGTGACGTTAAGATACTTTCCTTGAAATTTTTTTTCTTAAAAAAAATCCACTTTCTAAAAAAAAAATCCACATTCAAAATGGTTTAGGGTAGTAAGAAGGAATGGCTCAAACAACTAGAAAGTTGGAGCTGAGGCTGATTTTGGGAGCTGTTTCATCGAGAGCCTTGAACTTGGTTTTGCTCTTCTGTCTCCAAGCTCTGCCTTCATTTATTTTTCACTATTTTTAATTTACATTTTAAGTTGTAATTTGAGTGAACGTTTATAAAGCATACTGGTTTTCCATTCACTCATATACATCTTGTTTTATAACATTAATTACAATGCCCAGAGTGTAATTGCATTTCCCCCACTTCCTTCTTGCTGTTCTCATCTCTATTAATCCGTCTATCTTAACTCTTCCATGCCTTTGTTGTTGCTGTGTGCCATGAGTTGGACCCAACCAACCCATAGCTGACCTTCCAGCAGGTTTAATAGGCACTTAATTACACTGGAGGAGATTGCCCTTCCTTCTCTTGCGGAGCAGTTGGTGGTTTAGAACCAGGTGCCTTTGGGGTTGCAGAGCAGCTTCTTGTCATGAGGTCACCAGTGCTTCCCCTCAGAGAGGGCAAATGCTGCTCTTTTCGACTTTTAGGTTGATGGTTCTGAGGAGTCAGTGCCTTCCCATCTATTATTTAGGAGGAAGTTGAGCTGTGGGAGTGAGTTTTGCTATAGGTTTGAAGGATTACTGGACTATTTTGGTAATGCTGTCAAGAGGGACCAGTCCTTGGAAGAGGACATCATGGTGGGAAAGGTGGAGGGTCAGAGACAGAGAGGGAGACCCTCAAGGAGATGGCAGTGACCGCAGTCATATGGGTTCAAGCCTATCAGAGATGATGCAGGATGGTGCAGGATACGGCGAGTTTCAGATCTGTTGTTCATACAAAGGCCATGAGTCACAGTAGACTCAATAGCATTTAATAACAACAATAACAACAGTAACAACAAAAGGGCTATAGTCATAGCCCTTGACCCAGAGACCAGAAGAACTCGATGGTGCCTGGCTTCCAAGGATTCACAGGAGAAGACCCTGGATAGGGTGGAGGAAATGTGGAACAAGGGTGAACAAACCCAGGACAGTGGCGAGGCTTACTGCTGCTTTGTCTTGGCTGGACTCCCGGGAAGCATTTTCCTTCTAGTAGCAGCTCGGCTGTCGGTGATTACAAGCTTACATCTTACTTACTCTCAGAAATGTAAAGAAGCTCATTTCAAACCAGCTTCCCATGACATGTCTGGGGCAAAGCAAACCTAAGACTACCTCCTTACTCTCTCTCTAAGTAGAATTTGTTTACATTTATCCTTAGTGATCACTTAAATGAGACCGACTTTATTTGAGGGTGTGTGGTAGATGAAGTCACAGTCCAGTTGATGATATAATGGGAGATGGAAGGAGCAGAGGCACTTATAAGGTAAACATAGCATACAGGGGAGCTCTGGTGCCTTGGTGATAAGAAGTTGCACTGCCAACCCAATAGCATGTGGTTCAAATCCAGCAGCTGCTCTGAGGAAGAAAGATGGACAGATTTTTTCCATGGTAATAGGTGCCATCAAGTCATCTATGACTCATCGCGACCCTGTGTACAACAGATCTGAACCCTGACCTGTCCTGCACAGCTTCTCCGTCTCTGACATGTTCGAGGCCACTGGTGCAGTCACCAAGTCAGTCTGTCACATTGAGGGTCTTCCTCTCTGTCTTTGACCTTCCACCTTCCCCAGCATCATGTCCTATTCTGAGGATTGGTCCCTTCTGACAACAATCAAAAGACTGCTACCCTGGCTGCACCTCTTCAAGACAGATTGTTCTTTTGACAGTCCATGGGATATTCATGACTTTTCTCCAACTCCACAATTCTAAGGCATCGCTTCTTCTGTCATCTGTATTCTCACCGTCCAACTTTCAGGTACATAAGTAATTGAAAAGACTAAAAAGATACAAGGATATGAAGCAAGTGAAAATGCCAGGCCTTGGATCAGATTCTTTTTAGACCTTGGAAATGGCTTTATAACACTTTAAAGGGTCTTTAGGTTTTGGTTTTTTGTCTTTGGGTTTTGTTGTTTTTTGGTTTTTTTGTGGGTGTATGTCAGCTTGGTCCAATGCTTGTTCTGTCTTTTCATTTCTTGATTGCTGCTTCCCTGGGCATTGATTGTGAATCTAAGTGAAAAAAAAAATCTTTGCCAACTTCAATCTTTTCTTCATTTATTGTTATATTGCTTATTGATTAGGTTGTGAGGATTTTTATTTCCTTTATGTTGGTGCAATCTAAACATTAAAGTTGTTGTTGATTGCCATCGAGTCAAGTGCGACTCATAGTGACCCTCTACACAAAAGACCTGAAGCCCTTCTATAATTATTGTCGTTTCTCCAAGTTCATAGAGTTTCCAGAGGCATGTGGTTTAGGAAGTGAATGCCACTCCTGCTTCTAAAAATTAATAATATATACTACATTATATGTAATTATTTCAACTTCTAAAGACAAAGATGGGATTTATAGATTATGATAATTGTTGTTATTGTTAGGTGCCATCCAGTAAAGTACAACTCACAGTGACCCTATGAAGAACGGATCTGAAACCTGTTCTGTCCTGTGCCTCCTCACCGTCCTGACACATTCAAGCGTCCTGACATGGTCACTTTACCAATCCAACCTACTGAGGGTCTTCCTCTTCTTAGCTGATCCTCCATCCCTCCAAGCATAATTAAAGTTGTAGTCTTTTTAACAAATGATATTATTTTGATTTGCTTGCTTTATGAGTAAGTGCTTCAAGTTCAGGCAAGTTTGTGTCATCTGCATATCAGGTTAGTGAGCCTTCTTCTAACCCTGATGTCGTCGGCTTCTTCATATAGTCCAGTATCTCAAGTTATTATCTCAGCATACAGGTGGGAAACTAAGCTGAAAGGCTACCACCCTGACACACATCTTTCCTATTTTAAACCCGACAGTTTCCCCTTGCTCTGCTCGAGTCACTGCAAAGGTTTAGAAGCTTGGACAGAAAGGAGTACTCAGGAATTCCTGAGGAGCATGTTTGGAGGGTGTTTGGGTGGCATCGTGCGGTGACGATGTACCGGGACAAAGTGACCAAGGGCGAACAATCTGGTTTATCCTAATGAAGATTTTGACTTTATTGAAGGACAGTGGAGTTTTTAAGACTCTGACACAAGCGAATATGTTGTTGTTGTTGTTGTTTAATGCCGTCGAGTCGTAGACGACTCATAGCGAACCTATGAACAAACAGCCTGAACACTGTTTGTACACAGAGTTTCCGGAGGCAAGCCATTTTGGAAGTGGATGCCGCTCCTGCTTCCAGGCTTGATTTAGTCGGGAAGCTCCAGCCAACACTGTCCACCATGGGTGCCCATTACCACGATTGACACACCACTGTCACAGGCTTCAGCATCACAGCAACCACGAGTTACCTCTGTACAGCAACGCACAGACCAGTGCTAGACCATACATCCTAAAAAAATCATCCTGACTACCTTTAGATAATAAGTTAGAGGAGAAAGTCCAAGATGCACCTATTGTCATCTTTGAGGAGACATGTGGTGAAGACCTGCATTGAGATGCAGAAGAACTGGGCTTGCCAGATCTTCAAGAGGTAGAATTTGTAGACCTGGATCGCCGTACAGATGGGAGATGAGGAGCAAACAGGAGTTTAGGGGAATTCCCCATTGTTGCCTCGGGGGAAGTGGGTGAATGATGATGGCCTTCCTTGGGACAGGAAAGATGGGAGGAGAGCTGGTTTAAGGCTGAGAGGAAGACAGTGTGTTCAGCCTTAACCATCACTGTGCCCTTGGGCCAGCAAGTTGGAGCCGTGAAGCCGTCCAGAGTCTGGCCTGTGGATCAGGGTTGAGGAGGATGACAGTAGGAACAGTGGTCATCTAGACAAAGTGTCATCACCAGAAGGAAAATGATGTTGTCGTTGTTTTTATCTTCTGTCCTTGCATGTTGCATTTGGGATTCCAAGTGCTGGGAGAAAGTCCAGTTGGCCAAGTTTAAGTCATAGGTCTACTTCTTAGCTTGGGAAGAACATCAGACTTGAGTGGGTCAGCTGCCCATGATTGCACAGTGGGAGTGAGAGAATTTCCCTAGAACAAAGATAATCTTAACCACAATATAGGGGTATAGATATCAAGTGGCTCCCAAGTGACAAGTGTCCTCATGTTATTCCCTTATTTAAGTCATACGTTACTCCCATCAGTCTCAGCTGAAAGGTTAAGGCGAGCTGGTTCACTCAAAGCTCGGGCTCCTTCCATCTGCACCATGACCATTGCTTTTCAAGTGCTTATATTGCTAAAAGGCAGACCCTGGGATCAAGTTTTAAACATTTGTAATAAAGCTTTTATTTAGGTATAAACCATATTGCTGTAGCCAGGAATACTGGTCCACAAGATACAAAGACTTCAATTTGAGAAGGATTGTAGACCCCTGTTATAAAAGACTTCAAGGGAATTGTTGTCATGTGCTACCCAGTTCGAAGTGATTTACAAGTCAACTGACCCTCCAGTGGGTTTTCAGAGGTTGTTGATCACACAGGAGGAGATTGCTAGTATTTCTACCAAGGAGCAGAGAGTGGATTTGAACCCCCTGCTTTTGAGTTGGCTGCATAACTCCTTACTCACTAGGCCACTAACAAGTTATTTGGTGTGGGGAGAGAAGGGAGCAGGTCTGGAAAGATGTCATCTAAGCAAAGATAGCTTGTTTCCAAGCAGGGCCAAAACCATTACTGGGCTCCATGCTCTCTCATTTTAAATATGTGTAAGAATTCTTGGCTTTGCTTGGAAGAAATGTCAAGAATATGTGGGTTAGGAAAATATCAGTTAGCCTTTTACTGATTGAATTATTTTCTGCTTTGAGTTTGTTTTTGATACTGTGTACTTTCTTTTTTTGCCAATTTTTTAAAATTATTATTAAATTTTATTCGTTTTAATGAACATTTACAGAGATTTTGGGTTCTCATTCATTCATTGTTGCACTGTTTTCTCTACCCTCCTCCCCAGTTCATTCTTCCCCCCCGCCCCGGAATGTCTGTTTTAATAGTCCAATTGCCACAGTGCTTGTCAAAGCCAGTTCTGATTAATCTTCTTTGTCAGTGTGTCCTTTGCCATTCCCTATCTCTCCTCCCTGAGAGAGACTTCACCCTGGTTCATAAGGAAAAGGGGATGGCGTATTCTCTTAGCTACTTCCTGCTGAAAAGGGACGTTGTGGGTTGATACTGTGTATTTTCAAGAATAGAAGGCAAGCTGAAAATAAGGGAGCACTTTTGGAGGCAACGCAGTTATATGGGACACATATGTCCCAAGAGGACTTTGGTGGTAGAGTTAGCATGCTCAAGCCTGTTCTTCAGAGTCATGCAGTTACTTGTCAGATGGCAGCACATACCATACCTGGGTTAGCAGCTTTCCAAGAAATGTGAGTGGATGAAAATCCTGGCGGATGATGTATGTCTCCTGGTCATAAAAAGGTCAAGTCAAGTTTGTGATAGAGGTGGCAGCAGCTGGTTTAAACTGGTTATGGTAGATGATATTAATTATTGTTGTTAAGTTGTTGAGTTGACTACTACTTATACCTAAACAACAGATCTGTGTCACCCCCACAATCTCCACCACTGGGTTAATCCATTTTGTCAAAGGTCTTCCTCCACTTCTCCAAGCATGATGTCTTTTCCCAACATCCAGGCTCTCCTGACACTACGTCCAAAGTACATGAGATGAAGTTTCACCATCCTTGCCTCTCAGGAGCACCCTGGTTGTAATTCTTCCCAAACAGACCTGTTTGTTCTATTAGTAGTTCATGAAATAGTCAATACTCTGCCCTAACACCACAATTCAAAGACATCAGTTCTTCTTTGGTCTTCCTTGGTCATTGTTATTCCTACTTCATGCTTCATCCTTATACGTGTTTCACATGAGGCAATTGAAAGTACCATGGCATGGGTTAGCGGCACCTTAGTCTTTTTAAAGTGGATCCAAGGATTCTCGACATTGCTCTGAAGAATATGGACTAATACACAGTTTTGTTTTGTTTTAACTGGTGAGCATGGGACCAAACCATTTCATAGGTCATATTCCAGAAGACAAGTGTTTCCCCAAGTCCTTGGTCACTTCATATCTCCTGGTAACCTAAGTTTCTCAGGACCAAGGTTGGATGAAAGGGAGTTGGCCAGTGCCTCGGGCCTGTCAGTGACGACCTTGCAAACACCACCTCCTCCTAAGTAGATCGGCTGACTTGTCTATAGAGTTTGCATCATTATCCTTGGGGCTGCTAAGCTGGTTCTGGCTGAGACCTTCTGCCCGACAGAGTGGAACCCTCACTGGTCGGTTCTGTGTCACCCTCACATTCGCTGCTCCGTTTGAGCCCATGGCAGCTAATCCATCTCATGGAGGGTCTTCCTTTCCCTTCACCCTCCTCTCTGCTCAGCACCATGTCCTCACACACAGGCAGCCAGCTGTCCTCACTGGCGCTTTCACCCACATTCCTTCGTCTGCCCTTTGCCCTAATGGGGAGATGTAGGTGGAGTTAGCTGGGAGGAGGGCAGCACTGAGATAACACCATAGACCTGTTGGTCTGCAAGATCAGGCTGCTTCTCACCTTGTCGCAGGTGCAGAGAGGCTGGCTGGTCGAGGCAGGAGGAGTGTGTGTGTATGTGTGTGTGTGCATGATGAGTGTGTGTATTTAGTGTGTACAGGGTATGTGTGTTGGGTGTGTGTGTGAATATAGGAGTGTTGTGTGGTACGTATGTGGTGTGCGTGTGTGTAAGAGAGTGAGTGTGTATATGTGAGGTGGGGGGATGTGAGTGTGTGTGTGAGAGAGTAGTGTGAGTGAAATGTGTGTGGGGTGGGGACAGGATGTGTGTTGTGTGGTATATGTGTGTGGTGTGTGGTGTCTGGGATGTGTGGATGTGTGTAGAATATGTGGTATGAGTGTGGGTGTGGTGTGTGAGAGTGTAAGTCTGCAGTGTGTATGAATATTGGTATTTAGTGTGGGGTGTGTGCGCGTGTAGTGTGTGGTATAGGATATGTTTGTGTGTGTGCGTGTAGTGTGTGGTATAGGATGTGTTTGTGTGTGTGTGTCCCGGGAGTCCAATCAGTGGAGAGGGCTCGCTGACCCCTGCAGGGACCTGGCTGGGGAGAGCCAGTCTGCCCTGCCTGATGGCCACAGTACCCCAGGGGAGGCTCAGGTTTAAGGGGGATCCGCTACTGCCCTTCCCAGAAGCCGGGCTGGCCCAGGGCCTGTGGAGGGATTCCCCCTTCTTCCAGAAGCCAGATCGCATTAAACCGACAACTCCTGGCGTGGGGCAGAGGCAGGGGTGGCCCGGTGCCCAGAGTGCTTCCTGCCCAGACTGTGAGCTCGCGTCTCACGGAGGCAGGAGGCACCGCTTGTCTCCACAGTAGCTTTGGCTGCAAACCGAGAAAAGTAGGTCAGCATGTGGCCGGCCTGTGTGTGCATCCCTTGGTGGTGTGCTCACGCCCCTTCTCAGCGTCCTCGCCCTGCTCTGGGCCCCTGCACTCGGCTCCAGCCTGTCCTCGGCGTCCCTCTTTCCTCGCCTGCCCTCAGCTTCTCCTTACTCCTTTATTTATTTTATTTTCTTTTATATCTCTCTGGCTGTCTTCCCTTCTGGTGACCTCAGAGTCCTTCTGTCCATCTGACACCCTCCTCTCTTTACCACCTCCCCTCTTCCCTCCCATAACTCTTCTGGTAAACCTATCTAGTGTCTTTTAAAGGATCCCTGGTGGCTTAACGTCTAATGTGTGGGGTTGATAATCTAAAGGCTGGCCGCTGGACTCCAACAGTTGCTCTGAGAAAGATGGACAGTGTCCTCTGAAACGGAGAGGTTAGAACTGTTAGAACTGGATTGGCCCTGAGTTTATTGTCTTTGAAGAGACAAAGGGTGCTTCTTTCAAGAAATGAAAAGGTGCAGAAAAGATCAAAGATACAAAAAGAAAATTCTTCACTCAGAAATAAGCAATTTATATTCTCTCTCCCTCTCCCACACAGAAAACATATAGATTTTATATTTAAATAGGGATACAAATAGTTTATAAAATGAGATTATAAACTAGATGGTATTGTTAAAATAAAAAAAGATTCAATTTAATGCTACTTGAATCCAATAAAAGAAATGAGAGTGAAATAGGAAGTATTGTTAAGTTTAAAATAAACACATCGTTACCACAAGAAATAGAGTAAAATATTCCTCTAAGGAGAGAGGGAATGAGAGAATATTGAGTGGTTTGGAGGGTTTATGAGGCTACATGTTTCAATTTTAGCTAATTTCAGTTTTGCTAGCATAATTAATCCATTCTAATTGAGGGAGCCCTGGTGGCTTAGTGGCAAGGAGTTGTGCTTCCAACGCAAAGGAACATGGTTTGAATCTACCTCCTGAGTGATGTCCTGCATCTGAAAACCCCCTGGAGGGTCAGCTATGAGTTGATTCTGACTAGATGGTGCATAACAATTGAAGGAGCACTGGTGGCCTAGTGGATAGGGAGTTATTTTACCACTCAAAGGTGGGAAGTTTGAATCCCTCAGCGGCTCCATGAGAGAAAGATGGTCAATCTTTTTCCATGTGATTTACACTCTTTGTAAATCTACCACAGGGTCATCTTGAAATCACTTGCCTACTCAAGGTCCAAAGGTGCATGATTTTAATCTGTAGCACTCATGCCTGGATTTAATTGTTTTTGGTCAGACATTCTTCTAAGTGGTATAGCTATGGTCTGTCCATTTGCTGTACAGAGACAACTTGTGGTTGCTGAGATGCTAAACACTGTGACACTGATGTGCCAAATGCAATAATGATGACCTATGATGGACAGTATTTGGTGGAGCTCCCGATTAAAACAAGCTTGGAAGCAGGAGTGGCATCCACTTTTCAAACAGCTTGCCTTCGGAAACTCTATGAACTTGGAGAAACGATGGAAGTTATACAAGTGTTCAGGTCTTCTATTCACAGGATTGCAGTGAGTCATCTAACAACTCAACAGTACTTAACAACACAACAACAACTCAAGGGCAATGGGTGAGTGAGTGAATTGATTTCAGTTGAATCTCTGGTTAGGTGCCATGTTCTATGGGGAGTTGTGCTACCAACCTTTCTGGTGGTTCATATTTACTGGGGCTCTGAGGGAGGAAAGATGGGTGATCTTCTCCCCCAAAACTTGCTAGAGGGCCAGGAGTTGAATTCAAGGGGTGGAATGAAATATTCCTTAATCAAATTTGAGCCTTAATCATATTTAAAGGGAGTTCTTGTGTCCTTGATGTTGCTCTTGTTATTAGGTGATTCAAAAGTGGCTAGAACAGTACATAGAGAACTGCTAGACTTTCAGGCTGAATTTAGAAGAGGCTGTGGCACCAGGCAAATAATTGTTGATGTCAGATGGATCCTGGTTGAAAGCAAAGACTACTAAAAGGATATTGATTTGTGCTTTATTGACTATACAAAGGCTTTTGACTGCGCAGCTTGTGACAAATTATGGCTAATATTGGGAAGAATGGGAATCCCAAAACACTTACTGTGCAAATGTGAAAACCAGACCTAGACTTAGGCTATTGTGGGAACAGGGAAATAGTTTAAAGTGAGGAAAGGTGTGCATCAGGGTTGTAACTTTTCTCCATACCTATTTAAGCTGTATGCTTAGCAGATTATTAAAAAGCTGGCCTCTGTGAAGAAAAATGTGGCATGAAGACTGGAGGAAGACTCATCAGTAACCTTCATTATGCTAATGACACAACCTTGCTTGCTCAAAGTGAGGAGAATTTGAAGCACTTGCTGCAGAAGGTTAAACACTGCAGCCTTCAGTATATATTGCATCCTAGTGTCAAGAAAACAAAAATCTTTGCTGCATGTTATGATGGACAGAGAGAAAGGATTGAAACTGTCAACAACTTCATCTTACTTGGATCCACAATCAGTACACTTGATACCAGTAGTCAGGAAATCAGGAAATGTATTGCACTGGGAACGTCCAAATTATTGAGGAGTAATGATGTCATTTTGAGAACTAAGGTGTGCCTGATTCAGGCCATGGTCTTTTTAGTCATTTTCTGTGCATCTCATAGCTGGGCAGTGAATAAGGATGACAGAAGAAGAATTGATGCTTTTGCGTTCTGGTATTGGAGAAGAGTCCTGAGTATCCCATGGACTGAAAAGAACAAGCAAGTGTGTCTTGGAACAGGTGCAGCCGAAGTGCTCCTTGAAGGCAAAGATGACAAAGCTTTGCCTTGACTTTAGACATGTTGCTACAAGAGTCTGTTTCTTGGAAAAGGGTATCATGCTTGGAAGGGTGGAGGGTTAGCGAATGAAAGTAAGACCCCTATCAGGATGGAGTGACATGGTGACTGCAGCAATGCGTTTAAGTGTATATCAGAGATGGTGAGCATGGCACAGGATAGAACGGGATTCAGGTCTGTTGTTCATAGGGTCGCAGTGAGTTGTACTCAACTTGATGGCACCTAACAACTTCTACTGAAGAGAGCTCTGGTGACTTATAAGGATTTGCACTGCAAACCCAAAGTCATGTGCTTTGAATCCACCAACTGCTCTGTGGAAGAAAGATGGACAGTCTCCTCCCATGTGATTTGCTGCCTCTGAAAACCCACTGGAGGGTCAGCTGTGAGTAAGTTCTGACTCATGGTACATACAACAAAAAAATCCTATTACATCATTTACCCCCTTTTTACAGTCCTAGATTCTGGCATCATTGAGCTGTTTCCTGGCCCATGATTTTGCCTCATCTTTCTCCTGTGTTCGAATTCCTAACTTCTTGGTTAGTAATCAATCTTTTTCCACCACTCTGCAGCCAGGGCTCCACCATTCTGCCTCTGAGTTGATTCAAGTCATGAAGGACTTTTATTCTGAGTGTAGAGCCTCCACATTGATGAGTTATACTGGACATCTCAAGAGGGATGTTCTTGAGTGACATACCTGGTGGGGTGAAAGTCTCTCAAATGCTAGATGCAGGCAAAGTGATAAATGACATTTAAAAAGACCCAAAGATACTTTGAAGAAACTGAGGAGCACATATCATGGGAAAATGAATAAGTTTTGACAAGTACCTGTTACAAATGTGAAATGAGATAGGACACATTCTTAGATGAATGAGTAGGAAGTGCTCTGAAGTGGAGGTGGAGGTGGGGTGTTTTGGGTATTTTGTCTGGTCCTGAAACATAAAGTCACACCCATCCCACCTGTGAATAGGTGGGTCTTGCTTAATGAGATATATATTCTCAGGCCAATCACCTGGTAGGTAGGTCCTTAGACAGCAAAAGGGAAACCAGAAGTTTTATAAGAAGTGGGGGAAAGAGTTGTGTCATGGACCATGGAGTCAGATCAGACTCCTAGCTGACTGTCTAGTGGGTTTTAAGAGGCGATAAACAGCCCAGGAGGAGACCGCCCATCTTTGTTCTGCAGCTGGTGGATCTGAACGACATTCTTTTCAGCTGGCAGCACAATTCCTTACTAAGCCACCAGAGTTCCTGATAAGAGAGAGCACCGTGTTTACCTCTGGGGTTTGTGCATTTGACTCTTGTCTTTGGGGAGTTGTAATGTCCAGGAAGGTGCCTCCCCAGTGCAGCTTGTGAACTCCTGCCTTCCAGTTCATTCTCTACATGGCCTTTGTTCTGCTTTTATCAATACATTGTTGTCAGGTGCCATCCAGTCGACTATGTTTTCTGTGAACAACAGTTCTGAATCTTGGCCTATCCTGCATTATCCTTACAATCTTTAATACGTAGCAGATCCCTCTAGATATAGTCACGTTAAGCATTCTTTGTTTAATTTCATTTTTGAGTTCTTTGGTGTAGTAGTTCAAATAGCACCCAAAGGGCACAGCTTGTCTCTCTGTCCCAGTGTTTTGGGCTGCAGCTGGATGGCCTCAGGGATGGGACTGCCATCATCTGAAGGCTCGCGCACTCACTCATCTGGTTGAGGGGCTCAGTTCTCCACCTGTGGGTCTCTCCAGGTGGACTCTCTGACCTTCCTTGGCCTTCTCATGATGACTGACTTCTCAGGGCAAGTGTCCCCAAAAGAATGAGCCAGGCAGAAGTGGTATCCCTTTGAGGACCTATCCCGGAGTCTCTACCACTCAGCCATCCATGCCTTTTCTCTATTGCCTGCAACAGGAAAAGAAAACCACACGGAAGCTGGCCAGGAGCCCAGCACTGCTTGAGGCTCCGCAGAGGAGACGAACAGTCCAGCTTCCCCAGAATCCTTTTCTGGTCTGCACTGGGAGCCTGGAGAGGCTCCCAGCTCCCTGCAGTGCTGTGTGCCCTGGGCTGCCTTTGCCCAGGCAGTCCTGTGGGGTTCATGTTACTGCTTGGAGATGGGGAGAGAGCTGGACAGTAGATTCTAGGCCAAGAGCTGCCTACTGTCCTTATTATTAGTGTTCTAGCCCTGATAATAGTGATTTTTACACTATTCCAACCACTATCTTTGAACCAGTTCCAACTGATACAACCGTGTAACACAGGGTACAGCTGCCCCACAGAGTTTCCACGCCTGTGAATCTTTAGAGAGGCAGGCTGCCTCTTCTTTCTCCTCAAAGTGACTGACAGATTTGAACCGCCAAACTTCTGGTTAGTAGAGCAGAGCACTGCTCAGTCCATTATGCCACCAGGGCTTCTGTGCCCTGACTAGCCAAGGACAATCTCAGCTCCCCATTTCTGCAGTTGTTGTTGTTAGATGTAGTTAAGACAACAAGCCACATGCGACTCTCTGAACAATAACTGTCGTACCCTGTGCCATCGTCACCGTCTGCTCCACTCAAGCCCTTTGTGACAGTCACTGTGTCAATCTATCTTGTTGAGGGTCTCCCCCTCCTTTGCTGATTCTCCAGCTTTCCAAGCATAATGTCCTTTTCCAAAGACTGGCTTCTCCTAATGACACGCCCAAAGTATGTGAGCCAAAGTTAAAGGTATAACATCTGGAGGATCTGTATCTAGGGATCTTTACTAAGAGTTTTCTTCTTTATTTGGCTTCAAATCTGAGAAATAATCACCAAAGTCATTAGAAAGAAAACCAGGGCTTTTATCTGTGAATGGGTGGAAGCAGGAACCAAAATTCACTTGAATTATTTCTAGACAGAAAAATTTGGAGAAAGCTGGATGGAACCTTACCTTTAAGGTGGACACTGTGTATAAGCTTGGGGTCATTCTCAAACATCAGGGTGGTTTTCAGAGGGACACTGGACATTATATCCCGTAAATTTAGGGAAAACAAAGGAAAAAACCAACTCCAAGAATTGAAAGTATTGAAATGGGACAAAAGAATCTGGTCATGGAGACTTATTTATTGTGAGAATTTGTCCCAAGCTCTGTCTTCATTAGGAATATGTTTTGATTAAAAGTTAGGACCTTATTTTTTGATACCTTTCAATAACATTTCTTTTCCTTTCTCTTCCATTCATCTCAACACTTTTCTGTCTTTGGTGTGGCCTGTGGACTTGCTGCTGCTTTAAAATGAGTCCATCAACAGGGGCATGGGCAGACAGTCTTCTTTTTACTGTGCTTTCAAGGTACTTCAAATGAGGGCTTTCTCCCTATTTTTACAAACTGAAGGTTTGGGGCAACCCTGCTTCCAGAAGTGTATGGGCAGCCATTTTCCAACAGCATGTGCTTACTTCTTACCTCTGTTTCATTTTAAACTTTCCCATGATGCTTTTGTGAGCTACGGTGGCCTAGTGGTAAGGAACTGCCCTACCAACACGAAAATGAATAGTTCAAATCCACCGGCTGCTCTGTGAGAGAAGATGGGCAGTCTCCTCCCATGTGATTTACAGCCTCTGAAAACCTGGTTGTGTGTGTGTGTGTGTGTGTGTGTGTGATATGGGTTAGATCCAACACAACAGGTACATCGCAACATTGCATACTTAACAGACTATAGTGTAAAGTAAATAGCTTTTATATGTGCAGAGGAACTTAATCCACATGTCACTCTTTATTGTGATATTCCCATTATCTCAGTGGTTGGGAACTGAAGTCACAGTATCTCAAAAGTGTGCTGGTAGCGTATGCAAGCACATTGAAGGAATCCTGTGCTGTAGTGGGTCACAAGTTGGGTTACTGGAGGCTGGTAGATGCAAACTGCCACTTTTATGGATAGGAGCCCAGTGAGTAACTCCTTGTGCCACCAGGGTTCCAATGCACTTGAAATGCAGTGGCCTTCTGCAGCAGCCAGATGGGCAGTCTGCTCCCATCACGTCTTACACCCGTGGAAACCCCAAGGAGGGTTGCCATGAGTTGGAATCGACTCAACAGCATTGAACTGGTTCCTGGGTAGATGTGTGTGAATCTCTGCTTCATCAAGCAATTCTATATTTAATGTAGTGAGTATAACCTGGGAGATTAGAAGCTGTTTTGCTTTGATGTTTTAGGTAATTTTATTTATTGAGTAGACCTTTCACTAGAAAAGCACTGACAGATTATGTGCAGACTTCCTGAGGGCCACATGGAAATCACCTGGGGCATCTAGATGAAAATACAGGTGTCCAGGTTTTACAGGTGCCTGGCTTTTATTTTACCCTAATTCCGCACCTCCTGAAGGACACCTGGGAACATGTTTCTAAAACACTTCCTCAGAGATCTGAGGGTGCTCTAGCCTGGGATTTTACAGGTGTGAACAGAAAACTACTGTCCAGGAAGGTCACCTGAGAGTTGCCTGAAAGCTGGGTAGGAAGCTGGAACGAGAGGCCAAGGAAAGGCCTGGTACGATGATCCTTACCTCCCAGTGTGAACTTCCAACGTCTGTTCCCTCCTCGTCATCCCTGTTCTCTTTGTGGCTTCGTGGCTTCCCCGCCCTCTCAATACACGTGTTTGGGTGGGTCCCATCTCTTCTTCCAGCAATGGACATGAGCTAGCATCCTTACCCAATCAGCACAAGGCTATCCTTTCTGCCAATTGATTGGTTGCAGGATAAGCATGTGACTCAAGTTGGTCCAATCAGAGTGAGAAACTCAAGCCTCGTTCAGTAACTACCTGGAAGAGGATTTCCCTTCTCTGTTGCATTTGGTCCAGGGAGAGTGATGGAGAAAGTTCTTGGGTGAAGTACTCAACACAGCAGAGAGAAGGTGGGGTGAAATTGGTGATACTGTTCAAGCCTCTAACCCAGCCATCCTTCTGTCTGCCATGACCCAGGTTTTTTCTGTTTGATCAATAATAAATCCCCTCGTTCCTTTAAGGCTCTGATACACTGCCCTCCCCTGACCATATAATATGCCTGTGCTCTTGACCAGCCCTGCCCTTGGCTTGCTCCCTTTGGATCCCATTGCGCCCTGAACATTTGCTCTTCTGTGGACCCACGCTTGTGTAGTTGATGAAAGAGGACTGTTGGCACAGGTTAGTGGGTCTTTGAGGGAGGATCATGCTTCCTAGTGGCTACTGTCCCCAAAATTGGATACTTTTCTGCCCCACAATCTGAAACGGTCTCACCAGCAAATCATCTTGTCTCCTACATTTGTAGATGTATGTGACATCGTAACAAAGACCCACGAAGCTTTTTTTTTTTTTAGGTGATTGAATATAGAACTAACTCCCGTCAGAAACCAGCATGCCAGGGAAGTGGATTTGGTGGCATTTTATAAAGAAAAGGGCATTTCTTAAAGTAATGAACAAATGTTAAGATTAGGAAGCTCTAGTGGCCTAGTGGTAAGAAGTAATGTTACAATCCTAAAAGCACACAGTTCGAATCCACCAGCCACTCTGAGGGAGAAATATGGGAAAGAGCTTCCCATGCAATTTACAGACTCTGAAAACCCACCAGAAGAACAGCAGTGAGTCGGTTTTGACTCCAAGCTACTCAACAACTAGAATAGATTAATTAGCATGTCTAACGTCTTTACTTTCAGCAAAGTAATTTTATACAGATCAGTAGGTTCAATCAACACAGGTCAAAACCATCTCAGCAAGGAGTGGTAATTCATCCTCTTGAAGATATTGGTTCTATGCCACTTAGTGCTAAGGAATTGTTCAGCCAACTCAAAGGTACCAGGTTCAAATCCACCAGCTACTGTGCTGGGGAATAATGTGCAGTCTCTTCCCAAGAGATTTACTGCCTCTGAAAATTCACTGGAGAGTCTGCTATGGGTCGGTTCCGACTTGATAGTACAAAACATATCCCAGCATACTATATGCAGCTTTTGTCATTCCCCTTTCTTTCTGCCTTCAAGCCTACCATGGCAAGTCCGAGTTACTGTCACTTAGCTGTCCCTTTGTGTAAGCAGACCTTCCGATTAGTCTATCCTTTATGCCATTAGGAGCCTGGTAGTGTAATGCATTATGTACTGTGCTGCTAACTGAAAGATTAGTGGTTCGAATCTGCTGATTCTGAGGGAGCAAGATAGGCAGTCATTCTCCTTCTGTAAAGATTTATGCTCTCTGAGACTTAACTGAAGAATTGACTCCATGACAATTGATTTTTTATGTTCTATTAATCTCTTTCTAGGTCTGAGGACAAAGGAAAACCAGCAATAACACCAGAAACAGATTGGCATGTCTGATCCAGGCCAATGGATGTAATTTTGCAACTCTTGAAACTATAACGATAATAAAATTGATAATGGACCAGGTCCGTGGTGGCCGTCATCTGAAGTCATGTGAGGTAAGGAGGTGATACTGAAATGGAGAGCTCAGGGCTTTGCTGGAAAAGGGTGCCTGGTAAGGCGGTAGCACCCATGCAGGCCCTGGTGGGGCACCTAAGGAGCATGAAGAAGGCTCAGGGTGGTGAGGCACAGAGGTGAGGGTAGGAGCATTGTGGTCATCTCCCAAAAGACAGAGCAGGAGTCTTCAGGTGAAGAGATGCTCAGTGCTGCAGATCCAGTGAGTGGTCTGGGACCTTCCTGGACAAACCATCCCTGTCTTAGATTCACTAGATTGGAAGGTCATTGACATTATTTTGAAATTAATCTTTGAGCAGCTTGTGTTAGTATTTTTTAAGCTGTCTGTGTTTATTATCTCTCTTTAATTATATTTTCACTTCCTCTAAAGACAGTAGACTTCAAAGAGACCTCCAGCCCAAGGTCTCATGCTGTTCTTGAGAAGGACACAGGGCCGTCCTGGACCCCTTGGCCTGAGCAAAGGGGAAAAGTCTCCAGGTTCAAGATGTTGAGTGAATCCTGGGCTGTTGCTTTTTGCTCATATCCTCTTCCCCTGGATTGCAGGTTGGAGGGGCCAGTTAACTCCTTGTTGACTCTGGTCAGAGAGGCTACGTGGCTTAGAGGCAGGTGCAGCCCATTGAACAGAGGGCTGGTTATTAAAGGTGCCCAGCGCCAGGGCATACAATGGAGAGTTTCACTACTGCACCCTTTTATTGGTTGACTTTCACTCAGTCACACGTACCATTTTTCTACTGTCAGTCTCTCTCCTCACCCACAAATCCATATTCTCAATTCTTAAATTAGTTTCTGGGAGAACTCAACAATAGGAAATCGAACAAGGCTAGTCTTATTGAAAAGATTACTAAAAAGAGTCTACTTGGAAACTCAGTGCCCCTTTGATCTTGCTTCAGGGATGGATGGGACCCATTCTTCTGGCCTTGACAATCATTCACTGAGGCTTTCGGTCTGTGTGGATTACCATAGGAGGGCAGAGAGGGTTCCAGGCTCAAGAATCAGGTGTGGGCTGAAAAACTGGAGTTGACATTTACCTGCTGTTGAGACTTGGATAAGAAGAGTCTTTGATTTCCTCCTGTGATTGTAATGAAAGTAAAATGATAGAATAAGAGACTTATTATGCATTTTGTTTGGCATAACATATAGTAGAAATGTAACAACTGCAAATTTGGGGGTGCATGTATATACATACATATTTCTGTCTATCTGTTTAGAAGGCTTGTACTGCTCGCTGAAAGGCCAGTGCTTCCAATCCACCAGTTACTCTGCTGGAGAAAGATGGAGAATCTCCACCTTTATAGATTTACAGCCTCAGAAACCTGATGGAAGGTTGCTCTGAGTTGGAAGTAACTCCAAGACTATGTTTTTCTTTCTCATCAAGCTATCACCCTGATAGCACAGTGGGAAAAGCATTCAGCTGGTGACTGAAAGGTCAGAAGTTCAAATGCACCAGCCGCTCCACAGGAGAAATCTGTGGCTTTTAGTCTGTTTCTGTAAAGACTTACAGCTGTGGGTACCCCATGGGCAATGCTGTTGTGTTCTCCAGGGTCTCTGTGAATTGGAATAACCTAAATGGCTGTGGGTTGTTGTGGTTGTGCAGATTTATAAGGAGCCTTGCTAGTGTAACATCTTAGTGCTCCACTGCTAACTGAAGGTTGGCGGTTTGAACCCACCACGTGGCTCCGAGGAGATAAGACCTAGTGATCTCATGTAAAGATTATAACCTAGAAAGTGCTGTGGGGCAGTTCCACTCCGTCACGTGGGTTCACTGTGAGTTAGTCAACTTGACAGCACCTAACACAACAACATATGTGTGTGTGTATTTGTGCGTACACATAACCAAAATACCCTTTTGCAGTTTATGGATTTTCATCCAGCCTAGAAAACTTGGCAGAATCCTGCTCCGAAGCCCTTATCTGCAGAGAGAGAAGATCTGAGTGAGGGGAAAAGATCTTCTCTCTTAAGAAAATTTCTTTTCTATATTGAAATTTCCACTACAGACAGCATAGACTCATAGTGCCCTTCTGTCATGCTTCTTCATGGGAAGAGATTGCCCATCTTTCCTGAGCGAGCAGCTGGTTGATTTGAACTGCTGATACATGGCATACTATGCCACCAGGGCTCCTTTTACCTAAGTGTTAAAAAGACCTCCTCACCTCATGGCCTTAAGTCAGAACCGACTCATAGCTGACCTTCCAGTGGATTTTGAGAGGCTGTAAATCACATGGGAAGAAAATGTCCATCTTTCTTCTGAGGAACTGCTAGTGGATTCCAACCTCTCACTGTTGGGTTGTCAGCGCAACCCTTTACCCACTGGGCCACCAGAACAGAGTGTTATAAACCCCCAGAGCTTAGATATCCGCAGATCACTGGGGATCTTGTTAAGATGTCGATTCTGACTCAGCATGTCTGGATGGAAATGAGCTTTCTGAGCTGAGGTGTCAAACCAGAGTGGTTCAGAGCTGTTTTGAAGTCAGCCACAGACAGGATGTCTTCTCACCTGCCCTCTTCAGTTTGCAGACTGATCAATCCAGTCTCGTTTTTATTCATAGGTGATGTAGCCCCTCTGGAAAGTGCCCTCCCCCCATTATAGGGTCTCCTTAGCCCCTTCCCCAAGCCCTGAGAGCCTGCTCCTCACTCTCCCCTCAAACTATCCCCTCGCAGGGCTGTTCTCTGTGGTGGAGGCTTTTTGAGGCCACATCTTATACCCACGTGCACATGTCAGTCCACCTGGGCTTATCCCAAGTAATTTGTGTCTGGTGCCCCTTCTGAGCTTGCGGGAGGTACTGCCCCTGCCACCACATTTCACAATAAATATCCTTTTAAACAGCCTGCTGTTCATGCTTCTATCTCGTTTCCAAGGAGGCTTTTGACTGACGACCTAAGGAATTGCTTCCCCGTGACTGACAGGAACACAGTGCCACTGCTTCCTGTTCTCCAAGGAAGGAGCTGGTCAAGTGCCACTGCCCAGTTCCAAGGAGGTGACCATGAAGGGCAGAGTAGAACTGACCCTGAGGGCTCCCAAGCTTCAGTCATTGCAGGAACAGACTGCCACGGCATATTGGGTGGTCTCAAACCCTCCACCTTTGGTTAGAAGCAGAATGCCTTAACTAGAGCACCACGAGAGCACGTCTTCTAAGGAGGCATTGTCTCTGTATTGTCGGTCTTCCTCTGTCACTCCATGGGAATGCCAGCTGCCATCAGTAAGTTTGTATCACCCAGGTGGTTCCAGTGGGATGCATTTTCTCAGAAATCAGTGTGAAAGGCGTCCAAGGACAGAGATATGAGAGCTCCAGCCCACTGGGCCCTGAGTGGCCTCACTTGAGTCTGCAGCCAACCCACAAAGGTGCCATTGGATAGAACTCACGGGTGGTACAGACCCCAGATGCTCTGAGAGGGAGTGTGGCTTCAGACCTAGGAAGCCCTAGAGTGTCAGGCCACGTCAGTGCTTGTGTTGTTGTTGTGAGGTCCTGTCAAGTCTGCTATGACTCACAGTGATCTCTTGAACGGCAGCCGTTTCCCTGCCCTGCACCGTCTCAGCCACGCGTGAGCTCACCGGAGCCGCCATTGTGTCAGTCCAGCTGGCCGAGGATCTTTTGCTGACCCTCCACCTTCCTTCTATGATGTCTTTCCACGACTGATCCCTCCTGCAACATGCCCACATTTAGGAGGTGAAGTTTTACCAGCCTTCCCGATAAGGAGCACCTTCCTTGGTTGCTCCTCCTCCAAGATAGGTTTGTTTGTTCTCTGCACAGTCCACGGGACATTCAGTACTTCCTGCCAATGCCACAGTTCAGAGGCATTGATTCTTCCTCAGTGTTCCTGATTCATTTTACCCGTGGGCCCTAAAGCTCCAGTTAAACCCATTGCAATTGAATCAGTTCTGACTCGACGTGACCTACTGGATTCCCTAAGTTGTACACCTGCAGAAGGTGACTACCCATCTTTCCTCTTCGCAGCAACTGGTGGGTTTGAACCACTGACTCAGTGGTGCAGCACGTCATGCATTATGCCACCAGAGTTCCTCCATGGTCCCTCTCACTGTGACCGAGTCAGAACTAACGCATAGCTGACCCTCCAGCAGCCTTTTAGGGACTGTAAATTGCATGGGAAGAGATTGCCCATCTTTTTCCAGAGGAACAACAGGTGGATTAAAACCGTCCACACTCCTGGTCTCTGTTGTTAGGTGCCATCAAGTGGACTTCCACTCATAACAACCCTACAAACGACAGATCTGAACTCTGTCCTATCTTGCACCCACCTCGTGATCTTCATCCTGTCCAAGCCCATAACAATGCAGTCACTGTGTCAGTCCATCTCACTGAGGGTCTTCCTCGCCATCTCTGACCCTCCACCTTCCTAGGCATGATGTTTTTCAGGACTAGTTCCTCCTGAGAATATGCCCAAAGTATGTGAGATGACGTTTCACCATCCTTGCCTCCAAGGAGCACGCAGACTTCATTTCCTTCAAGATAGAATTGTCTGTTCTTTTAGAAGTCCGTGATATATTCAGTACTCCTTACCAACACCACAATTTAAAGGCAAATAGTCCTCAGAGCTAAACTATAGGAAGGTGAGTGTGGCTGCTGACCCAGAGATTTGAACCCACAGCCTCTGCAGGAGGACAATAGGAAGTCCACGTCTGTAGATTTACAGCCTGGGACGCTGTACTCCGTCCCACAGGAATGCTGTGAGCTGGAACTAACTCACCAGCAGTGGATTTGAGGCACGCTTCCTTAATGAAGCCTCTTCTTACAACGCATCATTTATAAGAAAATGTACCCACATCTCACATGAAGTGCAGCTTATAAATAAGAGCGGAATTGCAGGCGATTAGTGGTTTGAACTCATGAACCACTCTGCAAAAGAAAGATGGGCAGTCTCTCCCCAGAAAGATTTACAGCCTTGGGAGCCCCCGAGAGTTGATATGAGGTGGATTCAGCAGCAGTGGGTTTGTTTTTGTTTTATCGTTGAGAGCAGAGAATAGTGGAAATATGCGAAGGATCCAACTCTATGGATCGTAACAAAGTACGGATAACATGCAAAAGAATGGGAATTCCAGAGCACTTAGCTGTGATCACAAGAAATTTGGTTATAGAGCAACAGGCAATTATTTGAACTGATTTAGAATGAAATTATTTCAAATCAGGAAAGGTACGTGTCAACGTCATTTTACCATGCTTATGTGGTGTGTTTGCTAAGCACATAATTCAGGAAATCGGACTGTATGAAAAACAATGTGGCAACACAATTGGAGGAAAACTCATCACCGTGCAACATGAACATGACAAAGCCTTACTTGCTGAACACCAAGAAGACTTGAAGCATTTATGGACAAAGGTAAAAGACAACACCCTTCAGTATGGATTGCACTTCAACATAGAAAAGTCTAAATCCTCCCAACTGGAACAACGAGTAACATTATGATAGATAGAAAAAAGACTGAAGTTGTTAAGGATTTCATTTTACTGAATTTAAAATTGCATTACTAATTTTAATGGAGCCAAGATTAATGCTCGGGGAAACAACAATCAAGAAATGCAATCATGTAGCCTTGCGTTGGGAAAATCTACAGCAAAACGTATTGAAAAGTGTAGGTATAACTTTGAGAAGAAAGATGAATGTGGCCCAGCCATGGTATTTTCAGCTACTGCATATGCGTGGGAAAGTGGGACTATGAATATGGAAGACGGGAGTCTAGAGAAGATAGAATCTAAGTGTTAGTAAAGAACATTAACTGAACTGTCACTGCACGAAGAAGGAACAAGTCTCTCTTGGAGGAAGTATGGTCAGAATGGTCTTTGGAAGTGATGATTCCAAGACTTCATCTCACAGATCTTCACCGTCTACGATGTTATTAAGAGAATCAATCCCAAGAGAAGTATATCAAGTTCTGTAGTGTGTCAGCAAAAAAGAGTTAGACCCTCCATGAGATAGAGTGATACAGTGGCCCTAACTGTGGGGTTAACGATAGTGTGGTTGTTAGGATGGTGCCGGGTCAGGCAGTGTTCTATCCGTGGTGGTCCTATGAGTCCAGATGTTTCCATGATACCCAACAGCAACAACAACAACAGCTATTGTGTCCATATTCTAAATGCTGTGGACTGTAGACATTTAATTTCAGAGAAAATTATTTTCATTGTCCCAGTCTGAATCATATTTGTAGACTCTTGGAAAACTTGTTCGTCTGGTTTTTGCCATGGGTCCAGAACTTTCCATTATCCTGATTCTTGGGTCCTTCATACCATGCCTGGCATTTATGTTCTGACGTAGCAGACCAAGCACACCCTTAATTGCACAAATTCTATTTAACAAATAGAGGTGAAATGAAGGAATCTTGGCCCCAACTGTTTACTTGTATATTGGCATCCAAAGGGAACTGTGGGATTTACAAGACAAAAAAAAAAGTGCGAGATGCACCAGGTAACTTTTTTTTTTCATCACAGAAAGCATCTAGAGGGAGTTCATTTGGGATATTTGTTACTTTAAACGTTTTGGCTAGGATCTCTACTGTTAGTTGTGTAACACAGGGTTTGGGAGCTGGGACTAGGGCAGTTAGTTGCTATTGTTGTTATGTGTCATTGAGTACAACTCATGCATAGCAACTCTGTGAACAATAAATTTGAGTCTTCTTTACTTTAAACAATTAAGGTGGTGCCATCTTCATAATACAGGTTGTTGATGAGTCTTCCTCTATCCTGATACCTGAAGCCACATTCTTCTCCATAGAGTCCAGCTTCTCAAAGTATTTGTTGAGCACACAGATGGAATAGATATGGAGAAAGTATACAGGCCTGATGCACACTTTTAAAAAAAAAATAACAAAAACCATTCAGTGTTCATTTGTTCTGTTCAGACAACAGCTTCTTGGTATAGATTTGGGTTTTGCAGGAATATTATTAAGTGTTCTGGGATTCCCATTCTTACTAATGTTAACCATACTTTATGATTCACATAGTTCAAATCCAGCTCTATGGTGATGATGACACAACTCTGCAAATATATTGAAAATAAGTTAATTGTACACTGCAAAAGGGTTACTTGTACCTGAGCAGAAGTAAATGGAAGATTTTTATGACTTGTTACAGTCTGAAATTGAAGAGGCAGTGAAGATACATTGATAATTATTTATGATTAGAAGGCCGAAGATAGAAACAAAGAAGAAGGATCAATGGTTTGAACATATGACCTTGGTGATAAAAAAAGGCTCTGGAGATTTTATAGACTTTTACAAGACCAGTGGATTATTCATTGGTAATACTTGTTTTCAACAATGATTATTTTTTTTTTTAGATTTAATACATGAGCTTATTTATTTGCCACACATAAAAAATTCTCTTTCTGACTGGATTTGGATTTGGAGGTAGAAGCTCTCAGAGAGGACAGCCTCCGCCTCTTGGCGATCTGCT
Organism: Elephantulus edwardii; assembly: GCF_000299155.1. NCBI lineage: Eukaryota > Metazoa > Chordata > Mammalia > Macroscelidea > Macroscelididae > Elephantulus > Elephantulus edwardii. The sequence goes on from NW_006399822.1 coordinate 6,106,830, forward strand.
CCTGGCGTTTCTCTTTGGCCTCCTTCATTCTCTTGGCCAAAAGCTTAGCGTACTCTGCAGCCTCCTCCTTATTCTTCTCAGTGCGCTGTTTCTTCAGCGAAATGCGCCAGCGCTTGTGTTGCAGGACGCGTGGAGTAACAAGACGCTGAATCTTGGGCGCTTTGGTCCTGGGTTTCTTACCTTCTTAGTTTAGTGGCTTTCTCACAACATATTGACGGACATCATCTTCCTTGGAAAGGTTGAAGAGTTGGCGAATTATGCTGGCTCTCTTGGGCCCCTGGCGACGTGGCACAGTGGTATCAGTCAGTCCTGGGATCTCTTTCTCCCCTTTCTTGACAATGACCAAGTTGAGAACACTCAGATTGGCATCCACAATGCAACCCCGGACAGATTTGCGCTTCCTCTCTCCAGTTCTCCGTGGTCTGTAACAAGAGTGCCCCTTAATCAGCAGCAGGCGAACTCGGCCATGGGTCAAGACACCCTGCTTCATGGGGAAACCTTGCTTGTTTCCACCGCTGATCCGGACAACATATCCCTTCCACTCGTCACTGAGAGAGTCCGCAGCAACTTCTGTGGCCATTCGCTTCTCATAAAACGTCCTAAGTTTGCGTTCATCATCCACCTCAATGAGTTTCTGGCAGCCAGTGGCTGGGAAAGAGATGTTCAGCTTCATGGTGAAGCAGCCCAATGATTATTTCTTAAAGTCAGTGACTATACATGCGAAGGAGGCTCTGGTGGGAAGTGGTAAGAAGTTGTACTGCAGTCCCAAAGGCTTGCAGTTCAAATCTACCAGCAGCTCCTCAGGAGAAGGGTGGGCAGTTTCCTCCCATGTGACTGAGAACCCACTGGAGGGTGAGCTATGAGTAGTCAGTTCTGACCCAGCAGCATACAACAGCGTACTTGTCAACCACTTGTTTTTACACAGGAACCCAGCTGGCTGCATCTAGGGGAAAACATGATGGAGAGAACCTCAGTATTATTTGTCAAGACAAAACCAGGGTCCAACTATTGAACATGCCATCAACTGCCCATGTGAAAGCTCCAGTTGAAGCTCCAAAATATCAAAGCAGATTTGTGAGACTCAGCATCTGACTTTGATTATATCATGCCAGCATTTAGAGATCATCCTAAGATATATTTGATGCACTGGAAACAAATGGACTAAAGAGCAGGGAATTGTGGGCAGACAACTTGGCCATCACACTTGAAAGGAACAAAAGTTCACTGAAAAGATAAGGAAAAACTAAAAGTGAGTATCAGAAGAGAGACTCCAAGACTTGCTCTTAAGCCTACAATAAAGGAATAAAGGAATAAGGTAATTCTGAAAAGAATGGGCCATAAAACATTAGGAGTAATGTATGTAACAAGCTGGCACAGGACTTGTATGAGGCAATGAATGGGAGTAAGTCTATAGAAAAGAGTGAATGAAAAGCCACTTTTTTCATAAAGTTCCATTCTAATCACAATTTTAAAAAGGGAACAAGGAAGTAAAAAGGGTCGAGCAGATTTCAAAGGCAGTCTGAGAAGACTGGGTAAAAAGTATAAGGACGACATATGAAGAAATCTGGAGTTAGAAACTTAGACATTAAGTCCATAATAAGCATTTCTCAAGTTGAAAGGTCTAAAAGTTCAAGCTTAAAGTCACACGGCTGAAGGATTCCACAGACAAAATAGTGAATGACGCAGGAGGCATCAAAAGATGAGAAAAGAATCACTGTACAAAAGTAATTGGTAGATGTTCAGCCAATTCAGGAGATAGCATACAATCAGGAACTATCGTTACCATTGTTACAGGAGGAAGAAATGCAAGCTGCTACACATGGACAGGGAACTACCAGAAGTTGAAACTGAGTTCTGAAGAGGACATGGAACAAGGAATGTCGTTGTTGATGTCAAGTAGATCTTGGCCGGAAGCAAAGAACATCAGCATGATCTTTACATATATTTAACTGACCATGTAAAAGCTTTAGACTATGTGGATCATAACAGATAAGAAGAATATTGAGAAGAATGGGAATTTTGGAACACTTGTAATTGTATGAATATGGTGGCTTACTGGTAAAGACACACAATTCAAATCCACCAACTGCTCAGTGGGAGAAAAATGGGTAACCTCCATCCGGGGTGATTAACTGATTCAGAAAACACACTGGAAGGTCAGTTATGAGCCAGTTCTGATTCAGCAACACAACAGAACATGAATCAAAATCAGTTAGTGGAACAGAATAAGAAGTTTAAAATCAGAAACGTATGTTTCAGGGCTGTATCCTTTTCCTTGACTAATTCAGTCAGCACCATGAGTGAATAATCCATGAAGCTGAACTGTGTGAAGAACAAAGCTTCAGGATTGAAGGAAGACTCGTCACCAACCTGCCATACAAATGATACAAACCTCTTGTTGAAATGCAAGAGCATGTGACGTGCTTAATGAGGAATGCCAAGATGCTAATATTCAGTTTAGGTTATACCTGGACATAGCACACCTCTGTTATGGAGTCTGTGCCCACGCACGTCACCTGTGTTGGAGAGAGTACAACTTTGCACAGGTAGTCTTTACAGAAGCTGACTACCACATCTCCCCCCACCATGGAGTAAATGATGGGTTCAAGCTAGTGACTTTTTGTTTAACATAGAATACTTTCCAACAGCATCACCAGAGCTCCTTACCTGAACATAAAATGAGCTGTATTTTCCTAGGACTATAACAAAATACCCCCAAGAGGGTGATTTCAAAGAACAGAAATTTATTGTACTGCAGTTCTGGAGGCTACAAGTTTAACCCAGGGTCTTTTTTTTTTTTTTCTTAGATGAGGTTTTAATTCCATTAGTATTTTAAATATTTTTTTAAACATTCATAAATCAAGTATTTTTCAAGCCTGCAAACCATGTCTACATAAATAGTCTTCAACTGCTGACATGTTTTGAGGGGATAAGGCAGCATGTGATTTAAAAAAATATTCCAATTACAGAGCCTCCAGTTCAGTATGTCTTTTTGAATTATAAAGGATTAAACTATACAGGGTCTTGACCATGCCAGGGTCTTCTGAGGCCTTTGGGAAGAACTGTCCCATTACTTTCTTACTTTCTACTGCTCCTTTGGGGTTCTTTGCTGTCTATAGGCCCATTGGGCCTGGCTTCACCTGTGTGACTGATTCAGTGTCTTCTCTCTCCTTCATGAGACATCACTCAGGAGGAATGAGAACCAAGGGTCATTCTATTCCAGTCTGATCTTCCCACTAATGCTTTCAGAGAAAACCCCGGGTCCCCCAATAACTTACAGGGGTTAGAACTTCAAAATAGCTTTCAGGGGGAACACAAGTCAGTCAGTCAGATAAGGAGACCAGAGAAGAGATAGAAAGGGTGCTGATCCGAGGAAGGAAAGCATTGCCATTACCCAGGCACTTCTGCAGGTGGGGATCCCGTCCAATGCCAGCCAAGCTCCCTTGAGTCATTCTCAAGGCGGGCCCGGGGCTGAGTTAGGGAGTGAGCACTGTGGAGAATCACTGCTCTGAGAGGCATTTGACATTCCTGGGGGTAGTCAAGAAACGATGGGGTGGGAAAGGGAGATGGAAGGAGCGAGAAAGGAGGACGAAGGGATAGTCAGAGAGCAATAGCTGCCTGGGCATCTCCTGCAGAGCCGTGTGCTGCCGGGTCCCTGATAATGGAAGAGCTGCAGGAGTTTCAAGGACAGGCCATCCAGGAGCCAAGTCCACATTCTTCGCTTTTGCTCCGCTTCATCCAAATGTTCAGTTGTGTCTTCTAAGCACAAGGACTATTGAGTTGGTGAGATTTGCTTTCAAAAGGAAATAAGAGGAATGGTCTGCAAAGCTGTGGGATCCAGGGTGTGCTACTGTCTACATCCCTAGGGACCTCCCCATACACAGGGTTTTCCCTTGTCCTGGACATTGGCTGAGGTGCTCTGGTACCACAGGGATGAAGCATTGGCTGGCTAACAGAAAGGCGAGTAGTTTGAATTCGGCCGCTGCTCCATGGGGAAAAGGGGCAATCTCTTCCTGTAAAGATTCGCAGCCTTGGGCACAGTACAAGCCGAGCCAGCAGGGTTTGCTACTTTCAAACTCACCCATTGGTTACAGGACCTTTTCAGATTGTGCTCTTGGAGGCGCTGGGAGAGCCTCTGCTGGTGGACTCATTGTCACGAAGCGTCCTCCCTGGAGAAGTCCCCAGATGGTCCTCCTTCCAGTTCTGTCCAGAAACCTGACCTTAACAGTGCTCCAAAGATAGCCGTGATTCTTCCCCTCGCCACTTGGAGGCCACAGTAGGTCTACACTCAAAAGATGCAAGTTCACACAAAACCAAACTCAAGGGTCTGTTGAATTGGTTCCAACTCAAAGTGACACTCTGTTGGGTCTCTGAATCTGTAAATCTTGGCCAGATGAGGTCCCTACTTTCTCCCTTAGAAAAACCAGGAGCTTTAGGCCGTTGAGATGCAGCCTTTTAGGTAGCAGCTCAGTATGCCATCAGAGTGGCATAGATTCACTGTAAAACATTCCCCCCGTCATGTTTCTGTCTTGCCAGCTGTTCTTATTTGTGACCCAGAAGTGCTGGATGCCCAGGGCCAACGGAGTCTACACGTCCTCCTTACTGCTCTCCACCACCCTCTCCCACCCCACTGGGAGACTCGCCCCTTGTGACCCAAACTTCCCAGAAGCCCTCACAGGCCGGTCCTTCCGCACCCTCTGTCTCCACATCGTCTCTGAGAACCTCGTGATGTCGGAGGCAGGCCCACAGCCGGACAGCAGCCAGAGGGAGCCTTGAGTGCTGGCACCCAGCTTGAGTCCACACTGGCCCCTCTCCTGCCTGTTTGCCTCCGGTCCCATCGTGTCTTCCTGCTCTGACTTCTCTCTCTGGCCAAGGGCTGCATGCAGAGTGTCTTGGTCCAGAAAGCTGAATTTTAGCTTTGTACTAAGATCTGAACTGTGAGAAGTGGTCTCTGAATTGACTTTCCTCTACATGTTGGTTTATTTGATACATTAGCCTCTGGATCCCCACTTTAAGAAATTCCCAAGCTCTCATTTCCTTGTCTTTGCATGGAAGTGATTACTGGTCTGGTTCCCCGGCTGTGGCTGGGAGCAGGGCCAAGAGTTCCTTGTCATCACACCATTCAGTGCTCACACGATGTAAAACTCTCCCAAACACTGACTTCTGTCTTGAGCTCCATCATTCATTCATTTTAAAAAAAACAACATTGAGACCTCCTATGTGTCGGGGACTGTGCTGAGCCGCAGACTCAGTGCTGAGTAACAGGCAGTGGTCCCGTGACGGTGGTATGATATGGTGGGGGCATGTAAATAAGTAGACAGACATATTAATCCTGTGATGTAATAGAAAGACAGGAGCAGAGAACGGGACACTTAATCCAGGCTTGGAAACTCAGGGAAGAATTCAGGAAGAGACGCTTATATATACCAAACCAAAACCGAGCAGACGGAAAAAGCTCGCTACTGCTGGAGACCGGTTCCAACCCAAGGGACCCTCCATCAGATTTCCAATGCTCTAGATTGTTACAGTGAGAGATGCCCATCTTGCTCCTACAGAAGCCCTGGTGGATTTGAACTACTGATCTTTTGGTTAGCAACCCTATACATTATGCACAGTGCCACCAGACCCACAAAGTGATGGATGTAGACAAGGAAGGTGGGTGGCTGCTGCTGGTGTATAGTCCAATGTCTATTGTATAGACGAGTGCACACTAGCATTTAAGGGAACTACAAATGAGTGGTTTTTTTTTTTTCTGGAAGATCTCTTCAATAGCAACATTGTAGAAATGGAATTGTGTGAATTGCTCCTCATGCTGTCCCTCAGAGACACTGTAGAGTCTTCAGAGTGATATCTCTGCTTTCTAACAGTTTGAAGAAATCTTTTGTAATCGATTTTCCGCAATGCAATATAGAGTTCTCTTGGCTGCCGCTTCTGTGGACGTTGATTGTGGATCCAACTAAAAGGAATTCCCTGCCAACTACAGTCGTTTCTCTTTCGATCATGATGTTGTTTACTGGCCCCAAATTGAGGGGTTTTGGGTTTTTGTGTGTGTGGAGGTGTCATGCATGCTGAAGGCTGTCGTCTCACATCTTCTTCAGAGAATGTTTCGAGAAGGTGCAATTCATGGATATGTTTGAAACATACCTTTTTGTGGTTCGGTGCCATCAAGTCAGCTACAACTCACAGCCTCTCTGGACAACAGGTCTGCAGCCTGTCCTGTCTTGTGTCACCTCTACCATCTCTGACATGCTTGAGCCCATTGTTACAGTCACTGACCGTCAGTCCAGCTGGTGGAGCGTCTTCCTCTCCTTGTCTGACCCTCTGCCCTTCCCAACATGCTATTTTTTTCCAAGGACTGGCCGCTCCTGACGTGTCCGTGGTATGTGAGATGAAGTGTGACCCTCCCTGCCTCTCAGGGGCCCCCAGGCGGCACTTCTTGCTCCAGTGAAGACTTGTTTGTTCTTTTGACAATCTGTAGTCGACTATTCAGGAGCATCAAAACATAGCAGGGGTTCAATAAATGACCATTTCTTTCTCTCCCTCCAGCTTTTCCTTGTTTCCCTCCCTTGGGCAATTGGGAAATGATAAATCGGTACTTTATTCCCCGCCCCCAGCAATTCAGAATCACCCTTCTTCATGGACCTAACAAGGTATATGAGATGTTTTCCTCCAATCTGGGAATTGTCATATAACTCAAGCATGATTGGTTGATTCTATCAAGTTCTGAACCTAATTTCCATAATCACCATGTGCACAACTTTCTGTACTAAGAAGAAAACTGCCAATCGAGGAGGAGAAAGGAGACCCCCATGACTCCCCCTGAGAAGAAGCTTAATGACAAAGGCAGAGGCCAGGGTTTACTAGATGAATGCTTGATCGTTAGTTAATTGCAATCAGGTGGTTTTGTCTTTCCCAGAAAGGATGGCAAAGGGCAAGCGCTTGAGAAAGAAAACAGCTCGAAGCAGGAAGAACCAGAATTGTGTCTTCTGAAGAAAAGCACATGCAATTTGAAAGACAAATTTCTCTTGAGCCTGGTTTTAATTAATTTTTTCCTTTCATGCAACCATTCAGATACATTTTGTTTTATAACGTTAGTTACAATTGATCAATGCCATTTATGACAGAGTCTTCTCAGATCCTCACTCTCCCCTCCCATCCCCTTCCCCTACCCATCCGTCTCCTAATCTCTTGAGCCTGGTTTGTAAAATCAGGGCTCAATTCATCACACAAGAATACAGGAGTTCCCTGAGGAACCTTTCCTGGTGACACTTAGCCATTTGTGCTTTCATAAAATTGTTACAAGGGTCAAGTGAGATAATGAATATAATTGCATTTGGAAATAATAAGATACTGTATAAATGCATGGGATATCGATGCTACCTTGTTAAGCCACAATCCGGCTGGGGAAGGACAAGAACAAGAATCAGGTGGAGGATGGAGACCCCACTTTTTCTGTCTTAATTCCTTCAAATATAAATAGTTTTAATTTGCCTGATAAGATACTTACTGAAAGGACCTTTTAACCTCTTACAAATACCTTGCTTTCTCTGCATGCAGCAGAACCTGAAAGATTAAGCATTCGTCCCACAGTCCCCTCTCCCATGGAGGGATCCAAACCTCCGTTGCTCACACCTAGTTCAAAGCAGGTGCCTTTTCACCTTCCTGTCCATTTTTGGTTCAATGCCTCCCTTCTGGGAACTCTTTGACATCAGTTATAGCTACAGTTGGGGACAATGTAGCTCGTTAATTTTAGTAACTTCCTTCTACTAAGAAAAAGAATGTTTTAGTAGTAATGTGATGCTAAATGTCTAACAGCAGGCCCTCAGGAAAAATGTACGAATATATGTGTGTCTGTATTTTCAAATTTACTTATACAAGAATGTGTAAGCCCAGAATTTACAGATTATAATAAAGCACATAATACTTTTTATTGCAAATTCCATTAAGTCAATTGATGGCTGGTTGTTACAGCATTCCTGATTTGGGCTGGGTTTTCAGTGCAGCTATGGAGGCCGGCACACCCACTTCTGTGGGTCAGATGTTAGACTGGAGACTTCTGACTCTGTTTTTTTTTAATACCTTTTTTTTTAAAATTAAATTTTATTAATTTTAATGAACATTTA